>NC_034595.1:45062553-45098116 GCF_900095145.1 Mus pahari | reverse complement strand
ATTCAGGACTGACTGAGGTGGGAGTGCTAGGTTCTGATGGTGGTGAGTAGTCTTGGTTTCTGTTAATAAGATTCCTACGTTTGCCTTTTGTCATCTGGTGATCTCTGCAGTTAGTTGTTATAGTTGTCTCTGGTTGGAGCTTGTTCCTCCTGTGATTCCGTTAGCCTCTGTCAGCAATTCTGAGAGTCCTGTTTTCTCCTGAGTCTCAGTGGTCAGGTTACTCTCTGCAGGGAAGCTCACTTCTAGCAGGGAATGTGCACAGAGGGCTAGCATTCAGATCTGACACCTTGCTAAAGATGAAGGCCCAAAACAGGGCCTGTGCCAGTAGATGTGTTGCCTCTGCAGATTATTCACTCATCTGCACAGTCTAGCCACTGAGGGACTCTAGACACAATATGACTCTCTCACCTGCTCTGGCAGACAGATCCCTCACTGGTCACCACCTTTCCTCTGGAGAGGAAGGTGCCCAAAATTCTGGAGCCCAAAATAGATTCTGTCCCAGAATTTAGGTTGCTTCTTTCTGTCCTGAAGCTGTGTAGCTTCTGCGGTCCACACTCTTGCCAGTGCAGACTGGAGCCTGAAGCTGAGTCCCTTCTCCAGGCTGCCCTCTAACCAGCAGTGGACTGGAGCAAAGATGGTTCTCCTTCTGGCTCAGGCCAGNAGACTGCTCCCAGGCAGACACCCCTCCTCAGGTGGTAAAGGTGCGGGATGCCGGTTCAGGCCAGGAGACTGCTCCGGGCCAGACACCCCTCCTCAGGCGGGAAAGGCTCTGGATGACCAGAACCAGACATGGGATCCTTCCCAGAAGCTGTGACACTTCTCCAGTCTGCCCTCTCCCTGGCAGTGCACTGGAACAAAGATGGCTCACCTTCCGGTTCAGGCCTGGAGACTGCTCCCGGGTAGACACCCCTCCTCGGGTGGGGAAAGGCGCCGGATCTGCCATGAACTTTTATTGAAAAGAAATAAACAAATATCTTCACATCACAGATAAGGAACCTATAATGCAAACAATGATACAATTCCATTCAAGTTCAGTTTGGGGAAACAATGAATTCAAATTAGGATTAGTTACAGGAGTGTCTATGAGCAGTTATTTAGAGGAGCATGGGCAATCTATGAGCAGCCGTAGGAAGGGAAAATCTGCACTCTAGCAATTGTTAGATGTTTAGCCATCCGTGAATTGGCTGTAACCTGGTGAGCCTGCTCCTAGCTCCAGTGAATTGTTTATAAGTCTTCTGGTGGGGAGGGGCTAAATTAGATCTCTCTTCTAATACCTGATTATGATCTATATATCCTTTGGGAAGGTGGAGTTCTATGATCCTCTCCCACCCTCCATGTCTGAAAACTATTTGGCCCAGTCTTCTAGAGGTCTCCTGGGAGTGATCATAGCTGCTGACAGTTCAAGGCAATATCATGCCCTGATGATAGTTTTCTACAATAGTCAGTCTCAGGTGTAGAGAAACTACTTTCTACAATGTACAGAATTAAAGAAAATCGAGATTGGCTAGTCAGTTAACCTGGGTGTCGTATCAACTGAATTATGGCAGAATAACTTCAAGAGTCATATCTTCCTTTCTGAATCATACTACTTATTGCCTGAAAAAGACTGATTTAGACAGACCAATTTATAGTTAAGATGGTGCCTTTACCTAAAAAGAAACAACTTACTTTATTTGGAAGAAGATATTTAAACTTTACATTTGAAGACATGTTTTTGCACAGAATGTGAGACATCCAGAATAGGGCTATGGAACCTACTAGAAAATACAGAGTATAGACCTGAACAAAATGTTAATTTTAGGCCTTAGTGGCTGGGACAGATAAATAGAACTCAGGGAATCAAATAACATATTTTATGATTTGGTGGTTGAAAAAGTGGGATTTTTTAAATCTAACAGATCATAATCATAAATTCAGCTAGTTTGTACTTGTTATATACTAAATTCTCCTTTACCTAAGGCTCAGGGATAATTGAAGAAGAAGAGGATGGAAAGGCTGTAAGAGTTTGGGGATCAAGGAGTTTCCTGTGAGACAGTGTCCCCTAGTAATGTCAGATGCTACACCCATAATTTCTCACCAACATTGCTGCCTAAACATAAGCTGAGAAAGGAAAAGATGTACACACCAAAGTGAACAGTGGAAAGACCACGAGGCCTCTATCCTATGAAAAGGACAACAGTCAAGTAAGAAGCGTTGAGGCTGGAAAATTAGTCTTCCTAGGGAAGAAGAAAATTGGTTATCCCAAACCAAATGGTCAACCCTGAAAGGATGCATACAAGTAACATTATATACACTAAGCAGGTTGAATTTAGGAAAATACATGTATATACATACATGCAAGCAATTAATGAAAAAAGATGTCATGAATTTGAAAGAGAACAAGGAAGCAAGAGCCTGTGATGGGAGGTTGGAGGGTAGAAGAGAAAGAGAGACAATATAATTAAATATCTTAGAATAAAAGAAAATCTGCTTTCCAAATATTAGTACATTTCTTGGTAATCTTTTCAGAAGGATGAAAATTAGATGCAATCTCTGTTACATGGCATCAAGGAGAAAAGCATGGGCTTCAGAGATAGAGAAGCACATGTATGAATCTAAGTTCCCCAAGCCAACTAAATGTCTAAAATATTATCTAGCTCCTCTTTTTGGTATCACTGCTATAAATACTATAAAATAAAAATTAATATTTTAAAGACTTCAATCCACTACTGGGACCGTGGTTCAACATCAAGGAACTGTATCACACAGGTGAAGAGTGATTAAGTGATTAGTACATAAAGCAAAATTCACCACATTGGGGTTTATTTTTCACATTAGCCATTAGAGGGTCTCATATGAGTCCATATTGAACTTTTATCATTGTTTTTTTTTCTTTTAAATTTCTATGCATTTATACAATGTATACCAACCATATGCATAGTTAACCATATCATTGAATTTCCTAGCTTTCAGCCTCAGTTCTCCCTTCCCATGACAATGATTGGGGATTAAGTAGAAGCATTGCCCCCATTTCAAGTATGTAGGCCACCAAAATATGCTGAGTTCTGTTTTGAAGAGCTTACCCACCTTTGCATAAATGTGTTTCATATATTTTTAAAACATTGTGCTCATCCTTTTTGTATCAATAATTTCTTGGTGTCTACAATGAAACTTTATGAAATGGATTATTAAAATCTTTGTGAAATTTGCCTGGAGGTATGCTCCTAATGCAAGAATAATTAAAGTGACAGTTTAAGAGCAAATTATGTTAGCCAGGAATGCACAGTGCATTCATTGTCATTCTCATCGCTCTACTTTGCAAAAAGAAAGTGATGCAGCTTAATTTTTCATCGAGTGTCCTCCCAGGTGGCATTATGGGGGAGTAGATGTGTGATGTGTGTGGCAGCATTTACAAAGCAATGTCATACCTACCATATGCTTTCCTATTGAGTACACACACAAAATAAATAAATAAATAAATAAATAAATAAATAAATAAATAAATAAATAAATAAATAAAAGGAAGAATGACTGGGGACAGTGGGGAAAGTGAGATGGATCAGCTGGTAAGGGAGCATGCTGCCAAGGCTGATAACCTAAGTTCCATCTCTGAAACCTACAGGATGGGTGGAAAGAACCAATTTCTACATGCAGTCTTCTGAGCTCTACATGCCATTCTCAGCATCCCACAACATGAAGTAAATCCCACCCCATCCCCATTTTTGAAAGACTGGATGAAGTTCACATTTACTGCTGCTTTGAAGTAATTTGAAAAGCAATTGTATTGCCTGGACTAATATAAATTCAAGCTGTTCATTATGTGAACTAGTTTTCTGGCACTCTTCCTTGGAATACCTCCCATGCACTAGAGTTCTTTGTTACTTTTCTTTAATAAATCTATGTTTGGTATGATCAAAACACAAACAAACAAAAAATAAAACAAAAACTAATTTTCCTTTTCCTTTGACTAAGACAGCTTTAAATTTAGTGTCATCAAAATTATAGAGCATAGCTCTGCTTGCAGTTCTAACAAAACTTCTAAAAATGTATTTGTCTTATATTCCCAGGAAAGTTTTTTTTTTTTAATTACTAAAGAAATTTAGAAAGAGAAAGCGTTGTTTTTCTTCAGAACAGATTGTGAGTGTATTTTTACCAGAAGCTTGCATCTCCTAATGTAAACATTCCAATGGGAACATATTGAAATGATGAAGGTCAGTCCTGTATGTGGGCAGATGTTGTTTAATAACAGGCTTTAGTCATTTGTATGTTCAGAGACTGGGTATAATTTCTGTGTGACTAAAAGCCTTGCTATTTTCTGACTTGGACATGTTCTCGTGCTGCCATGCCTGCTTGTGTAGTGTGACCGTGATGGCCATGATGAGAGCCAACACCAATGACTGGCCACTCTGTATCAGTATTGTTCATTGTTCAGTTTACAGTCCCTTCTGGAATTTCCACACTTATATAAGGTTGATAAAATCATTCTCCCCAGTTTTCCCCTAGAAAAACTGAAACATAAAGAAAAAGTGTACATTTCCCCCCAGGGAGCTGGAGGCTCTGACTTCCAAACTCTTAACCATTAAAATATGTGAAATATGAACGTTTTCAGAAAAGTAGACCTAATTCTTTCATCACCCTGTTCCCAAAGAACATCAACATTTGTTTGTTACTTTGTATATCCCACCTCCTTGTGCACGTGCATCTGTGTGTGTACACCTGTGTATGAGCATCTATGTGCGCGTGTGTGTATATGTGTATGCGTACATTTGTGCAAGTCAAAGGAAAATTCTTGAGAGTTAATTTTCTACTGCTATCATATGGGAATTAACTATGGTTTGTCAATTGTGATGACAAATGCCTTTACTTCCTAAGCCATCCTTCTAACCTCTAACATTAAAAGTTTGAGAAATACTACTTGATTAAAAAGCTGGAGAAAACTATTTTCCAGATTATCGTTATTGCTTTACACATTGTTTTGAACCGGTATGGAAGTACACTTGCTGCTTTGACAGTTTCAAAGTCTTAGGCTATAAAACAGGTAACATACATGAATATGGATATAATGGGTATGGAGGGCATGAGGAAGTTTTCTTCCCCCAGTTGACTCACTGACCACAGTATCAGTTGCGAATAATGAGGTGAATTCATCTGGAGGAAGAAAACAGACCTGGACAATTACTTAACAAGAAAATTGCTTTAAAGAAGGACTAAGCAAGAACGTGTGGAGGCTGGTTATTAGGCAGGTTTAATAGTAAAATCAGCTGTATGTTCTTTAAACCTACAATTTCCTTGTCTTCAAAGCATCTCCATGATTGCTCTTTTTAGACAACTCAGACAATGGGAGGAAAAAAAATGTAAAAATGTAGACTTTTGTGGATTCTTTCAAAAGGGAAAAGATACTTGGTAGGAGAGTATGAAGTTTCTCTTTTATTTTAGAAAATACTTATTTTCTAAACATCATTGAATGTCGGGTTGGATTAGATTTGAGAATTTGTTACAAGACGTGTTAGGTTTAGAAATTATTGCTTATAAAATAGAATATAGTCACTGCTTTTTCTCTAGATAAAACTGATGGGAAAATACTCAAGTCCAATCAACACTTTTCTCAGAATAACAAATGTGGAGAATATTTAATTTTACAGATGGCCATGAGCACAAACCAGTATAGTCTATATATATGTTCTTCTAGTTCTGTGACTTGAATCCATAGAATACATGGTTTGTGGCCAATTTCCTTCTTTCTTTTTTGAGTTCAAAAATATATATAGACAAACCTATAGATATATGCTAAAGAAAAAAGATTTAGCTGTGTTTTTCTACTTCATAAATGACCGGGACTTGATCAACAGTGATGGGTGATGTAGATTTTACCAACTGGTAGACCATTCTTTGTCATTACCCCTGTGACTAATACTGTATCTTTCTTATCCTCATAGCAACCTTATTGTGCCTATTTCTAGTGTGAGCTTGAACAGGATGAAGAAACTAATTTGTTAAAGGGGCACATGGTAATGGAGGAATACATATAGACCAGATTCTAATTCCCAAGCTTTTTTCTGTTAAACCTAGAAGACTAGGAAAATATTTGGCCTAAAACTATAATTAAGTGAACCCCTAAGAGATTACCTACCATGATATAATGTAAAGTGAGCATCTGGTCCCTTATGTATTTCAAGAGGTAACTTAGACAAGGATCAAATAGATTTGATACCTCATTTTGAACTGGGGCCATGAGTGATAAATGAGAATTACTCAGTGATCACAACACCTGAAACCATCAGAATCACCATAATTTGATTCTAACAGAGACAACATATTCAAGCCACTGAGAACATGTTTGAAATTTAACATATGTTCAGTTTCTGTGGACATACGCACATAGTCATGAGGTTTTCCCAGATACTCTTATCAAGATATTGAACCTTTTTTATGCTAGAGACAAAACGGAACCTCCTATGTATGATACTTGTGAACAAGTGCTAACTTTTCTAAAGAAAGCAGTCAGGTACATAAACTACTGATTTCTAACAGATTTCCACATACCTGCCTTTGCAAGCCAGAATGGCACTGTTACCATTGCATGTAATGAGTAGGAACAAGGATATCTTTCAACCTCCATGCTAGAAAGCAGAACAGGTGTGAAATAGAGCTAGTTTGGCCTGTCAAGTCATCTTAGAACAGTGGTTCTTTCTCTCCCCCTCTCCCCTCCCTCCCCCTGCCCTTCCCACCCCTCTCCATTATTTTAGTTAATGTAGTTACTCTGTATCCCAATATCAACCCTCTCCATCCCAGTACCTCACTTTGGATGATATATTTTAGTTCCATCCATTTGCAAGCAAAATCCATGATGTCCTTGTTTTGAATAGTTGAATAGTATTCCACTGTATAATTGAACTACATTTTTTATCCATACATCAGTTGAGGTTGTTTCTGGTTTCCAGCTCTTATGAATAAAACTGCCATGAACATAGTCGAGCAAGTGTCCTTGTGGGATCATAGAGCATGTTTTGGGTATATGCCTAGGAGTGGTACAACTAGGTCTTGAGGCACAAGTTTGCACATCCAGTAGATATCTACATTTGTGATCACTTAGGGTTTGCAAGACATCTGCCCAGGCCCTTCTCTGTTGAGACATTGGGTATAATTCTGACAGGTCTGACTTTACAGGTTACTTGGCCTTTTTTCCTTGCAGATTTTAATATTCTTTCTTTGTTTTGTACATTTAGTATTTTGATCAATGTGTGGCAAGAGGATTTTCTTTTCTGGTCCAGTCTATTCGGTGTTCTGTAAACTTGTACATTTATAGGCATCTCTTTCTTTAGGTTAGGGAAATGCTCTTCTGTGATTTTACTGAAAATGTTTTCTGGCACTAGAGCTGAGAATCTCGTCCTCCTTCTATTTCTACTATTCTTAGGTTTGGTATTGTCATAGTATTCCATATGTCCCAGATGTTTTGTGTTAGAAACAATTTCCCTTTAGCATTTACTTTGGCAGATATATCAATTTCTCCTATTATATCTTCAATGCCTGAGATTCTGTCTTCCTTCATGTATTCTGCTGGTGATGCTTATGTCTGTAGTTCCTGTTCTCTTTCCTAAGTTTTCTATCTCAAAGTTGCCTCAGTGTGTGTGTGTGTGTGTGTGTGTGTGTGTGTTGTGTGTTTTGTTGTTGTTTTTTGTTTTGCTTCTATTTCTATTCTCAGGTCTTAGATAGTTTTACTCATAGACTTTGCCTGTGTGATTTCCTTTTTCTGTACTTCTTTCTATTTATTTGCTTCCTGTTTCAATGATTTCACCTATTTGAATGTATTTCCCTATACTTCTTTAAGGGATTTACTAATCTTTAAAGATCTCCATCACATTATGAGATAGGATTTGTGATCATATTCTTGTGCTTCAGTTTCATTAGTATATCTAGGACTTGCTTCAGCACGGTTGCTGAGCTCTGGTGGTGCCATATTGCCCTGGCTCTTGTTGATTGTGTTCTTACACTGTCCTCCAGGTATCTGTTTTTTACTGGTTTTTGGCTGGATGATCCTGATGACAGCAGGACTTCTTGGGAAGACAGGGTGAGTTGTCGACCAGACAATGGAGGTCAGGGGACCCTACTATGCTGACTGTGCTATAGGTAGACCAGACTGGCAAGGGATTGGTGGGGCAATATTCCAAGAAAAAAATGGGAGTCCTTCATGAGCTTGCCATTCATCCTTGCACAGGGACACTACTAATCTACTCTGTATTATTCCAATTTTAGTACATGTACTGCCGAAGCAACCACAGTTCTAAAGCTTTCTAATGGTACAATTTTTAATATATAGTTATGGTGACGCCAACCATAAAATCATTTTTGTTGCTGTTTCATAACTGTAATTCTGCTACTGTTATGAATCATAATGTAAAGGTATGATATACAGAATATGTGGTATGTGGCCCCTGTGAAAGGGTCATTTGACCCCCAATGAGGTCATGATCTATGGGTATAACTGCTATTTCAGAATATTTCTTTTTCCTGATGCTTGGTTCTTTCACTTATGAATTATGTTTTTCTTTAATGACATCACTGTCTTATTCTAGCTGAGTTTATGTCCGTGTGTACATCAGATTTGAATCACAATATATTTTGAAGATGCAAATTGGTACCATATTTTTTCCTTAATGATACTTTATGCTTTTATCATTGTGATAGTATAATGATTCTAAGGTTTTTGAAATAGAAGCTGTGAGTACAACAATCCCAGGGGAAGGTACAGAATGTCTTAGAAATACTTTTTACCAAGAATATAATTTCTAATTTATAGTAATGATGCTGGTAACAGGCTCTTTGGGGTCCTGAGTTGAAAGAGAAAAAGCACAGAATCACAAATGAAAATATTAAGAAAGGGTTGTATAAAGTGAAGTGTAAACTTCATTAGGCTCATAACAATCTTCCTTGGATTGGAACTAGATCTCAAAGTTAGGGAACTTGCTCAGTCCTGGCAAAATTTGTGGTTCAATTCCCAGAACCACATACACATGTATATACAGAAGTATAAAATATTATCTTCTATCTATAATATATGTTTATTTGGTATGGGTTTAGTGGTTGTGATATAAAGGATGGAGTAAATGTAGTTGGCTAAAAGCTCTGTATCTTGCCTTTATCAGGTTGTATAATGATAGTCACGGTCAGCATAGATAAAATATATAAACACTGAAGAAAGGTAATTCATAAGCCATGGAAAATTGCCTTTCAGTAGGAAATGGCAGCATCTTTTGACATAGGGGATTCTAATTGTATTGGCAATGTTAATTATAGACAGTTGTTTCCTGGTGTTTAACTATTGCCTGTAAGAGGCCAGAGAACACAAACAAAAACACAGGTGTCCTCCTTTTGTTTCCAAGACAGTGAGAGAATTTCCCAAAGTTCAAACACATTTGCATTTCCAGTTATATAAGTTGAAGTTTAAAAGCATTTAATAGGCTTTTTGGTGGCATAACTTCCATCTTTGTGGAAAGAAAATGCCATCTTTGTGAGAGGTAAACATTGCTAATTAAGTCCAATACTATCTTGAGAAAGGGAGACCAGTGATAACCTTTACTGCAATTGTTATATTAAAAGAAAGACAATATCCACTTACTACAGATCATTTTTTACTTAAATCAGGACTTTCTAACAAAAACATTGTTAGCCATTCATGGTCTGAATTCTACTGCTTGAGTTAAATTATGCTACATACTAAATGCCATGTGGACCAGTGTTTTGTAACAAACAAAGCAGTGGATATTACTTATTAGTATCTGTTAAAGATACTAATAAGTATCTTCAGGCTAGCCCTTTTTCCCTCCTTCTAATTCTGGGCAAAGATCATTTTGGTTCCAGGAATGGACTTTTAAGTAGTCTCCAAATATTCCAAGAGTGTATCCTTTCCCAAGTGATACATTTGTTCTTGGGATATGTACTGGCTAGTTTTGTGTCAACTTGACACAGCTGGAGTTATCACAGAGAAAGGAGCTTTAGTTGGGGAAATGCCTCCACGAGATCCAGCTGTGGGGCATTTTCTCAATTAGTGATCAAGGGGCCCCTTGTGTGTGGGACCATCTCTGGGCTGGTAGTCTTGGATTCTATAAGAGAGTAGGCTGAGCAAGCCAGGGGAAGTGAGCCAGTAAAGAACATCCCTCCATGGCCTCTGAATCAGCTCCTACTCCCTGACCTGCTTGAGTTCCAGTCCTGACTTCTTTCAGTGATGAACAGCAATGTGGAAATGTAAGCTGAATAAACCCTTTCCTCCCCAACTTGCTTCTTGGTCATGATGACTGTGAAGGAATAGAAATCCTGACTAAGACAACATATAAGCAAGGAGGTTCAATGGCCTGACCCACTTTCCACCCAAAGAGGCCATGGAGATTTGATGCACTCTCATACTGGTCTCTGTTCTTCCTACAACATGGCACAAGGCACACTTCAAAACAAATGTCCTCTTACTGTTCTCAACATTGCCCATTATGAATTTGCTCCCCATCATCCACCACCAAGAACTTTATGAATCAATGCTGACTTCTCAGTCTCTGGTCTTATCTGCTTTTGAAGAGTGTTTTGTGGTAGATGATAGCTAACTTATCCTGGGTTAGATTCATGCATTGTGGGAGTTTTTAGACTTTTCCTGACACAGGATTAATGAGGTATTCATTTACAGAGCCATGTGTGTCTAGCAATCTCTTATACTATGGCTGATCTGGAGTCTTAGCTCAATCTCTAAATGTTTTTTTTCCCTCCAGATTCTAACATATTCTACCATTATTTTCTATCTAGAGACTATTTTACTAAAGCCTCCAGCAGCTGAACTCTGCTAAGCTTCCTGGAGCCTTATCCTCAACATGCATGTCTTAGTATTAACAAAGCATTCACAATGGAGCCTTGTCATCAACATGCATGTCTCTATATTGACCAAGCACGCAAATTTCTCTGTTGCTGTGGTTCTCTCACTGTCAGATCTCTCCCCTCTCTAGTGCCCTGTGCTCTGCATGCCTGTGCTCTTATCTCAACTTCCTCTACCCACAGAGACTTGTGTTCTGTATGTAAGGATGAAATACTAATTGCTGTTCTTCTTCAAGGAGAAAATCCTGGCTGACCCCTGCTTAAGAAGGGCTACTTCTTAATGGGATACTTGTCACATGAGGTGAACTGAACACCTGTTGCCCTACCATGTCAGGTCTTCAGGCCTGACTTCCGGGACTCTAAACTCTATACACTTTCAGTGTGGTGATCTTAAACAAGTCTTAATGAAATTCGTTATCTTGGTTAAAACACCTGAGAATAAGAAGTTCATTGATTAACTCTGGAGCATGTAACACAAGGCTGCTACTGTTGTGTTTTGCTAACTGTTGTATCCATATATCCCCCCCCCAATGTTTTTATTCTTTTACGTTGTATAAAATTACTTTGGTTCATCAAAATAATTAGCCTTTTCAGTATTCTTAGACTCTTTCGGGAGAACATTCTGACTCCCCAGATGCTTAGAATCCTACTTTGTGTTCATTTCCATGAGAACTGACTTTGAGCTATACTGGACTTTGCTAATGCCTTTTTTCTGTGTATCCTGGGAGGAGGGTAATGACTGGACTGTAAAAAAAATAGAAGTAATTTTTAAAAAAGTTACCCTCTTCCTCTGGATTTCGGAATTACCGGTTAGCTATGCTGGACACTTTAACATTTGCTTAAAAGTGATTTATAGTAAAATTTTTAAGCGAGGGAATAAACTTTTCAGTGGGTATGTTTTCTAAAACTTCAGAACTTCTTTAAAATCTATAGACTTTGACAATTATCTTAAAGAGTTTTTCATTTTCAGAACTTTACTGATGAATATATTTAGAAGTATGCTATTTATAATCTACATTAATCTAAAATAGAAATACTTTACAAAGGACTTATGATGCATTTTAGGTGACATACAGTTGAAACACAGCAACACCCACTGCAAACACATGGGTTTTTAAGTTGCCCCTCTGATTATAAATAGTTCACTGAAAATGCTCAGCAATTAAATTGAAATGTGACACCTCTTCTGAACAACAAAAAGCAGATATAGTTCTTGATGATGTTAAAACTGTTCTACTCTGTAAATACATTGTTCTTGGTGCACATAAAATGCTAGGTGCTATAGATAGTGGCTTTTTTTTAGAATAGTGGTAGAAATTGAGAAAAAATAAATAACAAGTTTGTTTTTACTACAATAGTATCTGGACTTTGTTCTTTCAGAATCATAATCACCCCCAAAGTATGTGTGCTGTTTACAAATCAAAAAGCTACCCATTTATCCATGTATAAATATTATTTTTACTCAGTAATAAATGTTAAATAAGTTGCTATCAAAGAAAGGAAATGCTTACGCATCATATAGACTGTGGGACTAGATTATAAAAAGTGACTAAAATATCAGTGAATATCATCTCATCCTCTTTCCTCTGTGTGTGTGTGTGTGTGTGTGTGTGTGTGTGTATTCTCACTCATATGTGTCTGTATGTAAATGTGTCTGGGAATGTGAGAGTGTGTGGGTACATATGCATATATGTGTATTTATGTGTGTGGAAGCCAGAAGCTACCTTCTGGTGTGACCCTGAAGAACAATGTCCATTTCCCTAAGACTGAGTGTCTTATTGGTTTGGAACACACCAAAAATAGCTAGGCTGATTAGTGATCCACCAATGTCTAGGGAACCTTCTATCTTTGTCTCCTGCCCTCCTATTACTAGGATCAAAAGCATATGTCTTTGTACCTAACTAAGGTCTTTATGCTTACTACTCATGCACTTTGCTTATTGTTCTATATCAACAGCGTCAAAGTTATCTGACATGAAACAAATTTTAATTAGAATTTAAATTCTTGAACCATTAGAGAACTATATGAAGTCGCCCAGGCCAGTTTATCCTAGTAAGACACATTTCCACCTAAAAAGAACTAGAAATCTGCTTGCAGTCATAGTTATGGCCTCTACTTACCATTAAAGCCTCCACTTAGTCATATGTCTAACTAGGCCGAGCACTACAATCAGCATTACCTAATTTATACTTTGATTTTCAGTTATATTGCCAATATCCTTATACCAAACCCTCAGACCCAGGTTTCTTGAAGGTACCCTTACTTTCTCACAGTCCCACATTCTACATGCCCTTGCATCTCTTTGTATACAGTGTAGTGGTAGGTTTTCTTTGTTTGCTAGCACTGGCTAGGGCTTGGAACAACATAGGATGGCCTGATAAAACATGAAGCAAAGGCCAACTGTAGTTAGACATGAGTTTCTTAAGTGTTTGCAGACAGGTTCCTCAAGATTTTTTGTTAATAGACTCAATTTTAGCTGTATGTGTGGGTGTATGTATGTATGTGCATGTGTGTTTTATATATGTATGTGTGTCTATTTGAACATCTGTGTGTCTGTGTTAATGAATGAATGCAATATGTATGGGAGTGGCTACAAAGACCAGCCCAGCACATTGGGTTCTCTAGAGCTCTAGTTGCAGGCAGTTGCAAGCCACCTGACATGGGTTCTGAGAACCAAATTTTGATCCTCTGTAAGAGCAATGTCTCTTAGCTACTGGGCCATCTCTTCAGCTACAGATTTTTTTTTTCTTTCTTTAGCTTAGTTTATGTCTTCATATCAGTCAAAGTAATTTTACTGATTTTTATTTTCTGAAGTTTGATTTTCAAACAACATAGTTGATTGTGATATTTCTCCAAATGGTTGTTTTCCTTTTTTTTTTTTTTTGGTTTTTCAAGACAGGGTTTCTCTGTGTAGCCCCAGCTGCCCTGGAACTCACTCTGTAGACCAGGCTGGCCTCAAACTCAGAAATCCGCCTGCCTCTGCCTCCTAAGTATTGGGATTAAAGGCATGCGCCACCAAGCCCGGCAGTTGTTTTCCTTTTATCTTTAATATATATTGCTTTCATAGTAGATGGGCTGATGTTGGATTGAAGCTGACTGAAATACTGACCTCATCCAAGTAAGACACACTTTAGTACACCTTACTGACTAGTTAACTTGGAATTCTTAAGAATAGCCTTCTCAACACACTGTGAGTGTTTAGCCTTTGCAGGACTCCGTTCTATTTCATTTATGTTTTTTTTCTCATGTGAAACAAGCTCTTTCAAACTTAAACTTACCTGAGATATTGAAGTATGAGTTTAGAGAGGAGTGAAAAGGCCATTTGAGCAGCAATGATGTGCAACAGAGTCCAAATGGCTTATTTCATGGAGGATTAAAAGCACCCTAAAGCACACATAGGGTTTTCTTCTCAGCGAACCAAAACCAAGCAGTAGATTAAAACGATGTTAAAAAGGGAAAAAAAAGGAGTGAAAAAAAAAAGAGAAAACAGCAGAGAAAGAAGCTCATTGCTTGATTCAGGTCCAGAGGATAGGTTGTTATATAATATGTACAACATACATTCAACTCTTTTGTCTAATTTAATCATTTGTGCTAACAGCGATAAGCTATAATCGCTAAGAAATTTTGAATTATATACATTGTTGAAACAAAGTAAACAAATACAGGTGAACTTGGAAATGATTCTTCTTTGAAGTGTACACAACATAAAGTAATCATAATGAAACTATTCAAAATCATCAAATAAACTATGAGAGTTTTGGGGGCTCATTGCTCTGAGTGAGTCCCATAGGTCACACTTTGATCTGTTTTCCATATATGATGTGAATGAGATAAGTCAGTCAGAGTTTAAGAAGCACAATGGTTATGCAGGTGCAGTTAATAGACCTGGGTATTCTGCTAGAGTTTCCTGTCAGCTGAATCATTTCTAGCAAGTAATATAGCCTGAACCTGGCTCTCTGTATCGATAATGTGAAAGTAAAAATAATCACTTTACAATAATACAGAAGATTATATGTTTTAATTAAAGTTCTAACTGTAATACCTGAGACATGCTTTCTGAACAAATGATTGCTTTCAAGAAGAGAGCTAAAATGTAAAATGTGATTAATTACACTTAAGGTATCTTATACCCATCAGGGCATGCAGATGCTGAAAGTTCTATAGAGACACATGTAACTACTTTCCTGAATACCAGTTGGTCTGGGTATAGAGTGATTCTCTTTTTCAAGAGGAATTTCAACATTCTACAGAGAAGGATAGTCGGGTCTGGGAGGATAATAGGTCTTAGCTGAAGTCATGAGGATGATAGGTGGCTGATACCTTTAACATAGGATAGCTAATCTGCCTTCAGTCACGAAGGCTCCTTTTGGCACCTTAACATCTCTCTGGACACTTGCACACTACGTATTAATTGAAATTAGACTAGTTGTGACACCCTTTGTGAGACTCAGTAAAAAGCAGCACGTAGGAGAATAAAAAGCTAATAATGTGTCATTTCATTTAAACACCAAACATATGACTAGTTCAGATTAAACCTGAAGGTGATTTTTGCGGGAATGGAATGTGGATCAGTGTTAAAATCTCCCACTCAACCTTGAAAGCACATTTGCCAATGCTGCTAGACCCAGCCATTATTTTTTGTCAAAATAAATCACCTTTCGTCATGCTCCTTTCTGTCAGTGCGCTCGCCAAGCTTGCACCTTGACTTGACATTTCAATCATACTTGTTTATCTGTTTTTCCATTCTCTGTAATCATTAAAGCATTAACTTTGTCAAGGCTGGTTTTTTCATTTCTCATGCCTGGTCCTTCCATTTTCACAGCTCTGCCTCTGGGCCCTGTACTGCATACTAACCAATTAGAGTAGTGACAGTGGCTCTGACTAGCTTCTCCCCTTTGCTATTGGGCTGCACTCCATTTCAAACTGTATCCTTATGGTCAGCCAAGACCACTCTTGCACTGGTTGCCATGTTTCAATTTATTCTTCTTTTCTAAATTCTTAGTCCTTCCCTTATTTCGCACTTTCATGCATGAAATAACAATTAGGTGTTTTTTTTTAAAAGGCTTCGATTTGAAGGACAATGGGAAGAGGTATAGCAGAGCATTTGAAGAGGGGAGGGAGAGGGGGAAAAGTGATCAGACCATAATTTAAAAAAAATTAAAAATAGGAAGAGAGAGAGAGAGAGAGAGAGAGAGAGAGAGAGAGAGAGAGAGAGAGAGACTTCTAGGAGAACGGATAGTTCTGAATGTTCCTACTGTGGGACAATGCTAAGAATAATGTCATTACACTGAGACAATATCATCACTGCCATACTGTGTTTCATAGAAAATGTTATGTAAAGACAAATATATAAAACATAATTGTAAGAATGCTCTCTATCCTTTGAGAATGCTGGTACATTTTTTTCCTATTTTATGATTTTAAAAAATCACGTGAGATCTAGACTTAACAATTTTTAAGTATATACTATGGCATTTTCCACTATACATATAATATCATACCGAATGAAAATCTTTATAGATTTTCATCCTCCATGACAACTCTGAACCCACTGAACAGTAACTTCACATTTGCTCTTCCCATTAGTACCTGACAACCATCACTCCCTGTTCTATTTTTATGAGTTTAATGGCTGTAGTCAGCTAATGTAACTGCCATGAGGTGCCATGATGGTAAGCTTATTTCACTTAGTGTAATGTCCTTAAACTTCACTGTTGTAGCATATGAAAGTCCTTCCTTCATTTTACTGATGACTAAAATCTCATTTTCTGTTATGCAAATTTCCCACTGGATTCGTAAAGTGATGAACATGTAGGGTTTCCCCATGTCTAGAATTTATGACTACTATTGAAATGAATGTTCAAATGAAAACATTGTATAATCTTGACTTCAAACTTTTGTGTAAATATCCTAATGAGTCACTGCTGTTTTATATGATAGTTCTATCAGTTTTTGAGAAATACCATTTATCAAACTTTGCCAACAATTTATCTTTTATTTAAAAAAAGAAAAACTGGAAAAAAAAAAACTAAAAAAAACAAAAAACACCCCCCCCAAAAAAACAACCAAACAAAAAAACCAAAACCAAAACCAAAACAAACAAACAAACAAACAAACAAAACAAAGAAACAAAAAAAAACAAGAAAGCTGTCTTTGGGGGAAATGGACATCACAACAATTGTGAGAAAGATATCATAGTCATTATTTTCTTGTGTCTTCTCTGACCATTTGTAGAGTTCCTTTGTAAAATTTCTAATATACCTATTGCCAATAGTGTGCTGTGTTGGTTTTGAGTAGTAGGGGTTTTCACACACACACATTTCTAATAATAGTACCTTATTAGTTATGTGGTTTGCGAATGATTCCACCTTTGTGAGTTGTCTTTTCACTCTACAAGTCATTTCTTTCCTGTGCAGAGCCATTTTTAGCCCAATGGAATCTGGTTCGCCTCAGTTTTATTTTCCAAAAGCCTGTGCTTTGGATATCATAACCGAGGACTCTGGCAAGACGTGTGTAAGAAGCTAACCTTTTGCCTTCTAAATGCTTAACATCGGAACTTACATTTCAGTTTATTTTTGACCTCTCTGTCCTGTAAGCATCATTGCATGTGTCTTGTTTTGAGGTTTTGTAAAATATTTTGGTATCAGAAAATATGGGTGCTTCAGCTTTGTTCTTTTATAAAAGCTACTTATTTATGTATCACTCTTTTATGTGTGTGTCTGCTTGCTTGTGTGACTCTAGGTGTCCATGTGAATGAAGAATCCTGAGAAGGAGAAACAGAGGTCAGAACAGGAAGTTCCAGGCAGCAGTGAGCTGTTGTGTTGGTGCTGAGAACTGGACCCAAGGTCCTCTGGAAGAACAGCGAGTGCTTTTAACCACTGAGCCATCTTTCGAGTCGCATTAAATTGCTTTTGTTATGTGAGATTCTATTTAAGTACATATGCATTTTAGGAATTTTCCTTTTCTTCAAAAACTATTGTTGGGTTTTTGATAGAATTATTATATCTGTGAACACCTAAGATTTTGTAATCTTAACAATAATGTCTTCAATTCTATAAATGTGAGATGTCGTCAAGTTTACTTCTGCCTTCTTCAGTTTCTTTCAGTAATCTTTTAAAGTTTTTAAAAAAGTAATAGTTTATTCCAAAGTAATCCCTTTTGATGTGATCTCAAGTAAGATTAGTATACAGAAACACAGTAGATTTGTGTAAGTGTATGTGTGTGTGTACCAGTTAACTTCTTTATTGGACGTACTAGATGTTTCAGGGTATCTTTACTGTTTCTATATGAAAGGTCTTGTCATTCACAAATAGGGATAGTTCTGCTTCCTTTCATCTTGCATTCTATTGGTTTTTCTCAATTAATTGTGCTAACTGGGTCTTACTTTTTTTCCTGATTCTTTTTATTTCCCCCTTATCCTCTTTCTGGTATTGTCATAATACACATACTATTCTTCTTGATAATACCTCACTTTTAATATAAAAATCTAAATGTAAAATTAATCTGACTTGTCTTTAAGATTTTTAATTATTTCTTCTATTTTCTCACGTTTGTCATTCTAGATATCTAATAAAGAGTGAAGTTTAGGGCCTGGAGAGATGGCTTGGGCTCAGTAGTTAAGGGGGCATTGACTGCTCTTTCAGAGGACCCAAGTTCAATTCGCAGCACCCACAAGGCAGCACACAACTGTCTCTAACTCCGAGATCTGACACCCTCATACAAACATACCTGTAGGCAAAATACCAAAGAATGTAAAATAAAAAAATTTAAAAAGAGTTCAGTTTAGCCATTATATTCTTCATCTCTGGGATCTCTATGTTGATCTCTTTAAAAAATATTATCACCCAATCTGTAAGTTGCTGGTTTGTCCTATTGACTATGTTCTTTGCCTTACAGAAGCTTTGCAGTTTCATGAGGTTCCATTTATCAATTCTTGATCTTAGAGCCTGAGCCATTGGAGTCTGTTTAGGAATTTCCCCCTGTGTGAATGAGTTCAAGGCTCTTCCTACTTTCTCTTCTATTAGATTCAGTGTATCTGGTTTTATATTGAGGTCCTTGATCCACTTGGAGTGAGCTTTGTGCAAGGTAACAAATATGTATCTATTTTTCTACATACAGACCGCCAGCTAGCACAGCACCCTTTATTGAAGATGCTTTCTTTTTTTCTTCTCCATTGTATATTTTTGGCTGCTTTGTCATAAATTAAGTTTAGTTTTATTTATGGGTCTTAAATTCTACTCTGTTGATCAATCTGTCTGTCTATGTACCAATACCATGCTGTTTTTATCACTATTGCTCTATAGTATAGTTTGATGTCAGGTGGTAACCTACAGCTTGGGAAAAAACTTCACTAACCCCACATCTGATAGAAGGCTGATATCCAAAATATATAAAGAACTCAAGAAACTAACCACCAAAAAACCCAAACAACCCAATCAAGAAATGGCATATAGAACTAAACAGACAATTCACAACAGAGGAATATCGTAGGTCTGAGAAGCACTTCAAGAAATGTTCAAAGTCCTTAGTTATTAGGAAAATGCAAATTAAAAGTCCCTGAGATTCCACTTCACACCCATCAGTATGGCTAAGATCAAAACTTCAGGTGACAGCACATGCTGTAGAGGATGTGGAGAAAGAGAAACACTCCTCCATTGCTGGTGGAATTGCAAGCTGGTACAACCACTATGGAAATCAATTTGGAAGTTCCTCAGAAAATTGGAAATAGATCTATCAGAAGACCCAGCTATACCATTCTTGGGCATATACCCAAAAGATGCCCCACTGTGCCACAGGGGCACGTGTTCTACTATGTTTGTATCGGTCACATTTGTGATAGCCAGAAGCTGGGAACAACCCAGATGTCCCACAAAGGAAGAATGGATACAGAAAATGTGTTTCATTTGCACAATGGAATACTATACAGCTGTTAAGAATGAGGACATTATGAATTTGCAGGCAAATGGATGGAACTAGAAAATATCATCCTGAATTAGGTAATTCAGACCCAAAAGGACATGCATGGTATATACTCATTAATAAGTGGATATTAGCCAAAAAATTGCAGAATACCCAGGGCACAACCCACAGGACTCAACAAGGTTAACAAGACGAAGGACCCAAGTGAAGATGCCTCAGTCCCATTTTGGAGGGATAAGGAAGTGACAGGGGGCAGAGGGAGGGGGGGACCTGGTGGAAGAGAAAACAGGGAAAGGAATGGGGGAACATGGTCAGGTATGCGGCCAGGGAACAAGACTGAAGCCCAGAGGAGCAGCAGAAAGAATGCAAACAGGCAACCTTGGGAAGTAGCAGGTGAGGGGACCCTTTAGAGTGTACTGGAGACCTGGGAGGTGAGAGGATCTCAGGATTCAAAGGGAGGGACCTTAGATGAAATGCCTAACAGTGGGGAGGAAAAACTTGTAGTGCCCACCTCCAATAGAAAACTGCATCAAATGGAGGGATTGGGATACCATCCCACAGTCAAAAACTCTGACCCAGAATTGTTTTGGTCTGAAATAATTGCAGGGACAAAAGCAGAGACGAGCCTATGGAATAGGAGGTGCAGTGACTGGCCCAAATTGGGATCAAGGTCAATGGGAGGTCTGGAGCCCTGACACTGTTATTGATGTTGTTGTATGCTTGCAGATAGGAGCCTAGCACTGCTGCCCTCTGAGAGGCCCAACAAGCAGCTGAAAGTTACATTTAACTACTAGCCCCCATGCAGTGGACAGAAACCAGGGACCCATGTGGTTGAATTGGGGAAAGGCTGGAAGAAGCTTAGGAGGAGGGCAGCCTCATGGGAAGACCAGCAGGCTCAACTATCCTGGACCCCTGAGATCTCTCAGACACTGAGCCACCAACCAGGCAGCATACATTAGCTGAAATGAGGCCCCTGACACATATACAAGAGAGGATTGCCTGTCTGGCCTCAGTGAGAAAATATGCACCTAACCCTGACAGACTAGAGGCTCCAAGGGGTCAGGTGACCTGGTGGGATGGAGGTTGGGTTGGGGGTGGGGGTGGGGACATTCTTTGGCGAAAGGGCTGGGGGGTACTAGGAAGTACGGGAGGGAGGTACAAGATGAGGAACAGGCAGAGGTGGGGGTTCAGACCAGGAGGGGGATGAAGTCTGTACTGTAAAAAAGGATTAGAGATTAAAAATAAATGTAAAAAAATTATCTCTGCCTTTGTTTAATTTTGTACAATTATCCTGAGTTTATAGAGTATTGTTTCTGTCATTTTAAATTCTTTGTTAGTTAAAATCATTCTTTTTTGTAATTTTATTAGATATTTTCTTCATTTGCATTTCAAATCCTATCCCCTTTCCTAGTTTCCTCTCCAAAAATCCTCTATACCCTCCCCTCACCCTGCCTGCTCCCCAACCCACCCACTCCCACATCCAGGCCCTGGCATTCCCCTGTCCTGGAGCATGTAATCTCCGCAAGACCAAGGGCCTCTCCTCCCATTGATGGCAGACTAAGATTCTGAGAACTTATTTTGGCCCTTTTATTCCCAACATCTTCTTGTTTCCCTTTGTGTTTCTTAGCTTTTAGTTGGTTTCCGTTAGTTTTGAAAAAGCAACCACTGCTTTTTGTTGTTATGGACTTTGTTGAAAGGAAAACCCTCACTGTGTCAAAAGATTTTAGGGGGGTTTCTGTAATCATTTGTTGCTGTTATTGTTAGTATTAGAGAGCCATATAGAAGCTTGCCTTCTTATCAGAAACTCACAAGCCTTGCTCCCTCTGCTATCTGCAACCCAGTGAGCTCTCTAGGGCCACAGTAGCAAGAAACCCTACTACTTGTTACCAGCTGCTGCCAAGCATCTAAAATGTGCCTGTTCCCTCATCTTTGGTCTGCCCTGTGAATGCCATCATGACAGATGCTTACTCAGCAGCTCTCTTTCCTCCAAAAGAAAACCTTCAGCTTTGTCCTCAGCCATGTCCATCACAGCCAGCTATCTCCTATCACTTATTTTTGTTGACCAACTGTTCTAGTCTCCTCACTTTCCCTTCTCCGATTCCTGAGGGGAGAAAAAACATTGTCTCTAGTTTCTAGGATTGAAGGAAGGGCTAACACAAATAATTGAAATCTTTCTCCTTAAGCATTTTAACCTGTATTCAGCTTTGTGTTTTTCTGCAGTGTCTAAAAGGAGAGTGGGACCTCAAACTGCGATCTTTCTTAACACTTTTTAAAACCTCACTTCTTCAACGCACAGGGCACACAGGGCTTCATATCTATATCCATCTTTTTTATCTAAAATTAAAAAAAATTCCAAAGATAATATAATGCTGGCATAATTTCTCCAACAAGGTTCCCATGAAAAACTTTTCACTAACCTTGGTATGTTTATCAAGATGTGTGGACTGTTAATTGCACTGAACTATTATCTAAGCAATAGGTTTATTAGCATCTTACCAGATTTTTCCACTAAAATCATATTCCTCTTCAAATGCTTTTTTGGGGGGGAATTATTTTGCTTTTTATTTTTACTTCTTGAGATTATAATCACATTATGTGAACTTTCTTTTTCTACTCTTCAGATCTTCCCATATACCATTCCTTATTCTCTTTCAAATTAATGCCATTTTTCATTTATTGTTGTTATATCTGTACATTTATATGTACACATATATGTGTGTGTATGTGTGTGTGTGTGTGTGTGTGTGTGTGTGTGTGTGTGTGTGTGTTACCTAATACAGAAATCCAACCAGCTAAGTCTGTATAATGTTACTTGTATTATGTTTTCAAAGATGATAATTTGGTATGCCGTGTCTTGTTTTCCTTATTCAGTTAATGTTAAGGCAACCATTTCAGTGACACTTAAAGGTGCCGAGTCTGACATTCTTAGGAGACATAGTCTCATAGCAAATGTCCTATTTCTCTGCCTTTTACAATGTTTCTGCCCTCTCTTCTGCAATCACCCCCAAACTTTAGGTGTAGGGATTGTATTGTGGATATATAAATTGAGATGGTTCTTCACAACTATAAATTTTGATTGATTGTGGCTTTCTGTAAAGGTCTTTGTATGTTGGAAACAAGTTTCCCAGGTGAGGAATAAGACTAAAGTTATCTCAGGTATAAGGACAAATATTTAGAGTATAATTAAGGATTATACTGTTTTAGTACAGTGGTAATTGAAGGTTCTCCTCCAAGATCCACACCTTCACCAGCCACACCTACCCATGCACCTCTGTGTCTTTTTACTTATTTATTTTTCCGTCAAGGTGAATTTGTTCTGCCCAAATGCTCCTGGACGCAGCCTTCCACTGGAGTCAGATAACATATTAAAGGTTACACTCTTAGAGAAGACTGTCCTCCCCCTTCCCAGCAGCTGATAACTGTCAATAGCTCCTTGGCTAGGGAGAGAGAGGGCTTTGTACACAAGTGTCCCCTCAATTCTGAGATTTAGTCTTGCTTGGCCATGGGCAGGTTTTGTGCATGCAGTCTGTCATAACTGCTGTGAGTTCTTACATGGAACGGCCCTGATGTGTTCAGAAGCTAGGATTTCCTTGTAGTCACCAATCTCTAATAGCTTGTAGACTCGCTCTACTACCTAACATGTGGTATAGGTTATATGTTTGATTTAGGGGTGAATATTCTGTAGTCTTTTTATGCATGTTGAGCAGTTGTGAGTCTCTCTGTTAATCAACATCTACTGCAAATAGATGCTTCTCTGATGAGGGCTGAGAGATGTGTGGATCTGTGATTATAATGATTACTCTTTAGGAGTGAGTTTAATACTATATCTACTTAGCAGAGGAATAGCAGAAGGTTCCTTCCTTGTTTTGATCACCTACCTCCCAATTATAAATACTATTTTTGTTATCTTTATTTGGCTTATATGTTCAGTTAAAGTTTCCACATTAATTTAGTCATTATATATTTTATTATTTTATAATAATCTTATAATCAAAAAACAGAGCCTGTATAGCCTTAATTTAAATTTATTTGCAACCAAATTTATGTTCAATGTTTATAACCAATACGTACAAAGAAAATTAATACTTTATATCCCAAATTGTAAAGTTATTTTTATCTACCTATGATATCAAAATGTACTAATTATGTTATTTGTTGCCATTGTGTTCAATAGAGTATCTACATTTTTAAAAATTCAATTATATCAAGTTTTATTGTTTATATAACAAAATTTATCTAAAATAGCTTTGTACATTTAGTCAAATTATATATATATATATATATATATATATATATATATATATATATATATATGTATGTATGTATATGTATATGACTTTTCTTCATCATTAATTTGTGCTTGTTCATGCAATCTCCTTTGCTTCCAGTTAATATTTTAAACCAACTGAATTTATCCTCTTTATTTTGATGTCTTACTTTCTTGCTATCACTTCACATAACTCTTTTTAAAAAGGAAAAGATGTTTGTATTGATTCTATGTGAGTTTCCCATCATGCACTCCAGTCCCACTCATTTCCCCATATTCTCATATTCGTCATTTGCCCTTCAATCTACTCCCAAAATAACACACACACACACACACACACACACACACACACACACACACACACACAGACAGCATCTCATTGTGAAAACTGTAGCATCACAAAGCAATGTGTCCCACAGTATATCTCTCTGTCCACACATTTCATTTGCAAACTTTAGTCATTGGTCTGGCTCAAGATCTCTGAGCCAGATTCTGTGACACCATCAATAATGGATCCTCTCTGGGCCTCCTCTCAATTATCCTCCCATTGCCCAGTGCCATTGAGATTCTTCTGCAGCTTTGTATTAGCAAGACTGTCTTTTCATGTGCCCTGATCACTCACAGATTTGGGGGTGGGACAACTCAGAGCCCTGGATCTGGGCCTAAGTGGTAGCTTACCTGGTTAAACTATAGGCTCTCCCTTGTCTGTACCACCAGGGCAGCTCTCAAGCACTGCTTCAGCTAGGCCACGCAATGCTGTCTTCAGAAGATATCGTCAGCTCTCCTGTTCTCATGCCCTTCGGTTGGCCCACCTGCACCCAGGGCTCCACTGTGTTGACCTGTAAGGAATGGGGCCCACTCTTCCAAGTGTTGCAGCCTGTGAGTGGCTGGATCAGCTCCTCTGCTCTCACATCCTCCAGGCTGGCTCACCCTTGCTTTTGTCACCAGTGCCAGCTCCACTGTGTTGCCTAGGGGAGGTACACGATATCCGCTCTTCCAAGTTCTGCAGCTGGTGAGGGCAAGGATAGCTCTCTTGAGCTCATGTCCCTGTGGGCAGTTTCCCCAAATGTAGGAAGTGACATCACCGTGACACCTGTGGTGGGATTAGCTCCCTCACACTTATACTCTTGGGGTTGTTCACACAAAACTCCACTGAGCTGACCTGGACAAAGCTCAGGCCCATACTCCAAAGTGTTGCGGCTGGTGAGAGGTAGGGCTAGCTCTCCAGAGTGTTGCAGCCAGTGAGGCGTGGGACCTAATTTCCACAGCCCCCCTGGGCATGCCTGTGGTCCCAGGTGGGGCATTTGGTCCACAGACATTGACCCTGATCCCAGCTGCTACATAGCCACAAATCCAGACACACAAATCCAGAGGCCCATCTGGCTGGGACTTCACCATGGTCCCCATAACAGGGCTGGCCACTATCAACAGGCCACTCCCCTCTACCTTCATTTCTCCAGTTCCAACTATCTTCGTAATGTTCCCGCTGCTCCACGTGTCTTTCTTGCCCATCTGTCCACCATCTCCTCACACAGTGTGGTGGCTCCCGCTGCAGACTGGCCATGTGGCTGGTGGGACCCTGGGTGGCATCCTCAAGAATAGGAGGGCAGGCCTGTGGGTGGCATGGAAGTCTACAGGTCTACAAGTCTCTGTCTTCCTCCTCCCATGCTACACTGCTTGGTAATAAACTGGTGGGCATCCTTCCCGGCTCACACTGTGTGACATGGCAGAACTCTGTCATCCTGACTGAATTTGATTTGATATGTCCTAGACATAAAACAGCTCTGGCCACCAAGCTAAGCATGCATCAGGCTAGGATCAGGCTAGGATGAACAAAGGACTGCCATCTGCTCCACCCCTGACCAATATAAGAACACCACTAACAAAGTATCTCTTTGCCCATTGCCAGTGGGGACATCATGTTTTTAAACTATGTAAAAGGCTGATGTTTTCATCTAGGTTATATATTCATTGGATGGTCTCTGACTTTATTGTAAACGTTCAATCATTTCACGTGGCTGATATATTTTACTGGTGGAGTTACTTGCAACGGATTTTTTTGTTCCAGCTGTTATATTTTTCTGATTCTCATTTTGTGGTACTTCCCAACTTTTTTTTCTTTATAGTGGTTTAGTTTTTATTAATATGAAAATGTTAAAATAGTTATTACAAGTCACTAGGAAAGAGAAAAGGGTTTCTAAATATGAATTGGAGGTGGTTAAAAGAGAAAAGGATAGCTCATTTACTTATGATAGTAGGCACGGCTATAGAGTTTCAGGTCTTTGGCTTCTATGGGGATTTGTCCCCCTGTTTCATTATGAACTACTCCCCAGAATCTGTGCTAAGCCATTCAACATACAGACCATTGAAAGTGCAGAGTCCATATCCTGGCCATGAACCTGGGAAATTCTGTAGTTATTAAATATTTTCCCGAGATCCTATATACTTCCAGTGGCTTAATTCTATATGATCTTAATATTTTCTTAAACAATTAAGAACTGTATGTCCTTTACAGTTTTCTGAAATTTAAATGAGAAAAATCACTGAAAAAAAAATCTAGCAATGAACATTTACTGAACGAATCTAACAATCTTTCACCTTTATTACTTTTCTTTCAACCTACTTACTTTCTTCTTATTGTCTGGCAATACTCCCGGCTCTGTAGAGCATACCCCACTAGAATCAGAACATAGATTTTTACTATGTGCCTTAGGCAGCAAAATGAAGTGGAGAGCTGGAAATTTCCAAATGAATTCACTCTGCATTTGTAGGAAAACAAAACAAGTGTAAAAAATAATGCTTTGAAAATAGATTTTCATGCAGTAGATATCTTTACCATATTTCTCTGGGCAGCTTAGTGTATTGTGGTTCCTTTAATCTTTTCATTTGGACATTTTTAATAAGAAGAATTAAGTGATTTTTGTGTGCTTCCAAAACACATGTATATATCATAGTCTTCTGGGCAGGTTCTCTAGAAGTACAAATTTCTAAACTGTACTTCAGTAAGTCTTGCTTAGTAGATAGATATATGAGGCCCATGAATCTATTTTTTAATTCCTCATTGGGTCACTGAGCCTTTGAACATTTAAGCAATTACTAAGTAAAATTTATACTTAATTGTCTGTATCTATCTCTGAAACTATTATGCATAATATTCTCTCTCCATTTTAAAAACTATTTGAACGGACTATTCAGCCACTGTGAATAGGTTAATTCCATATAAGCAAATAATTGTGCAATCCAAGCATCAAATTTAAAGTCATTTGTGAAAATGTATTAGAAACTTTGTAATCAGTTGGCCATATAGAATAAGCTTAACGTCTGAAAGAGTTGATGTTTTGTTTAATTATTCTTATCAGATTTAATATAATCACCTAGGCTTGTATAATACATTCATAGTAAATCTAATGTATAAGGAACATCAGAATGTAAAAATTAAAAACTGTTCACATAGAAATACCTAGTCATCATTCGCTATATATTATTTCACTGCCAGAAGAACAAAAAACAAGACATTAAAACACGGATTCAAATGTAATTGTCCTGGGGGACAATTCTAGTCTTTCACATGCTCAAATGCAGTAATGCCCTTTAAAGAGAACAGTGAGAATAGAAATTGCTTACATTCATTGTACACAAAAATATAGAAAGGTAGGCTAAGGTAGATTATTTATGGATAAATTCACATTCATTCCCTTTTGTTTTCATATTTAATGATTAAATATATGTAAAAATTTTCAAAGAACCCAGTATATAATCTAGGAGTAATTTATCTAAGTAAATTTAATTATGCAATTCAACATGTATATCAAATATGAGGATTTGGTTACAATTAACCATTCACTTGCATGCATAAATAGAACAGTCAGAGCTGAACTTAGGAGTAATTGAAGTCATGGTATTATTGAAATTATATCTCGTGTTTAGTTTATGATATGAACTCACTACCCTGTCTCACCTCAGACCTGTATCAAAGGCATTGAGGGAGAACAGCAGCTGTAAGCCAGAAGAATAATCATCAAAGAAGGAAAAAAAAAAACTAATTGTTTGGAGAATTTGGACTAAAAACATCATTATTACTATCCATCACTCAATCAATGATTTAAATAAATGAATTGTTCAAAAGCATGCAGTGAGCTCGATTAGGGGTTGACTGACATAGGAAGCAACTTCGATGATTACATCTCTCATCAGCCTGTTTATAAAATGGGTACACACTCAGATCATCTTTACAGATAAGTTAATTTTAAAAAGATCGTTAGAAATACATTTTATGTTTCTTTGCAGCATTTTCCTAGTGTAGTTACTCCTTTGGAGATTTTAAAGTATTTTAATTATACAAAGACATATGAACCCACTTGAGTTTCACGAAACCTATGACATGAACAAGTCCATCCCAGCATGGATCCGTTCTCAGGAAAGCTGAACATCTCCCTATATAACTTGCAAGCAGCTCTAACAAAGTCTCCTCCCAGCAATTTTCTACTGCATGCATGAAATGCATCCTAAAGAATGAGGCATGAGGTTCCCTATGATCATCCTATATTTCATAGTTGTCTTAAGTCCTGTAAGTTCTGTGATCTTCCTTAGTCTTAGAATCTTCCTTCCTCCTCCTGGGAGGAACTGTTTCAACTCTGAAGGGCTAGGTATGCAACATATACATTCTGTGTTCCATTTTAAGTAAAAGTTAGAACTCTCTAATGAATTTATTTACCTACTTAATTATACATATCTTTCTGTGTTTGCCAGGCACTGGTATAGCCTCACAAGAGACAGCTATATCAGGGTCCTTGCTGGTGTATGCAATAGTGTCTGCGTTTGGTGGCTGGATATGGGATGGACCCCTGGGTGGGGCAGTTTCTGGATGGTCCATCCTTTCATCTCAGCTCCAACCTTTGTCTGTGTAACTCCTTCCATTGGTGTTTTGTTCCCAACTCTAAGAAAGGGCGAAATGTCCACATTTCGGTCTTCGTCCTTCTTGAGTTTCATGTGTTTTACAAATTGTATCTTGGGAATTCTAAGTTTCTGGGCTAATATCCACTTACCAGTGAGTGCATATCATGTGAGTTCTTTTGTGATTGGGTTACTTCACTCAGGATGATACCCTCCATATCCACCCATTTGCTGAGGAATTTCATAAGTTCATTGTTTTTAATAGCTGAGTAGTACTCCATTGTGGAAATGTACCACATTTTTTGTATCCATTCCTCTGTTGAGGGACATCATCTATTAGATGGAACACACGGCCCCCAATGGTGGAGCTAGAGAAAGTGCCCAAGGAGCTGAAGGGGTCTGCAACCCTATAGGTGGAACAACAATATGAACTAACCAGTACCCCCTGAGCTTGTGTCTCTAGCTGTCTCTAGCAGAAGATGGCCTAGTCAGCCATCATTGGGAAGAGAGGCCCCTTGGTCTTGCAAACTTTATATGACCCAGCACAGGGGAATGCCAGGGCCAAGAAGTGGGAGTGGGTGGGTAGGGGAGCGGGGGGAGGGAGGGTATAGGTGACTTTCGGATGGCTTTTGAAATGTAAATGAAGTAAATACCTAATAAAAATTGGAAAATAAAAAAAATAAAAAATTATACATTTATACATATATTTCTACAGGATTATTTTGTTTTAAAATAGAAACAAACATTAAAAAATCCTGAGTATAATGACACAAAACCTGTCATTCTAGCATCACAGAGGTGGGGGCAGGGGTGTGTGTGAGTGTGTGTGTGTGTGTGTGTGTTTGTGTGTGTGCATGTGTGTCTGTGTGTGTGAGAGAGAGGGGGAAGGAAGGAAGGGCGAGAGAGAGGAAAGTAGGAGAAAGGGGTTAAATTATCCACAGTAAGAAGGAAATGAATATGCATGGCGTGACACACTCACAAAAGGATTGCTGAGTCATAAGAAACAGATCTAGGGGCCAAACACAGCTCTAAATTTCAACTGGTCTTAACATATAAAACATTCTTAAAGCAATAGTTTTTGTTTGTTTTTGGTTTTTTGTTTTTGTTTTTGTTTTGTTTTTTAATTAGGAGAATCTAGAGGAAAAGATAATTCAGTATTTAGGGACTTCATACACATGTGTTCCTATTTAACATCAATTTTAAATGTCAATATCTTCTTAATAGAGCCTTTTAAGATACTACTTGATTTAATTTTCAACTTCACTCCATAAACTATTTATTCTTTGTTTTGTGAAATCTAAAATATAAAGTTTGTTATCAATTCAAATACTATCATAATATAACTATTTTGGTTTTTTTTTTTTTTTTTTTTTTTTTTTTTCCTTGCTCTGGTTTTTTAACAGAGAAAGAAAGAGAGTGGTGGGTGGGGTGAGAATGGGAGGACATGCCTCTGTGGGTTATTTCCCTTGATTGTCAAATATACATAAAGTCAAATTAACAATTTTAACCATGGGTCTGTGTGTACATGTGTGTTTATTTTTGTATGTGTGTTTATATTTGCCTGCATGTGTGTATGTATGTGTGTGTCTATCTATCTATTTTCCTAAAGTCCAGATAGGCTGGAAGAGGGCATCAGATTCCCCCAAGCTGGAATTACAGATTGTTGCGAACCAGAATGGATCTGAAACCTGGTCTTCTGTAAGAATAGTCAGGGTCCTTCAAAACTGAGAGACTCCTCCTGCCCTAGTTTTGACCATGTGTAAACATATATCCAGTGGCATTAATTTCATTCACTTTATTTGGCCACTATTACTATCTATTCTCGGAACTCCATGATTTGCTCCCATAACACAATTCTCATTATTTCTTTCTCTGCATTCCCAGCAACCAGCATTTGTATGTCTATTTCTATGAGGTTAAATGTTCTAGGTAATATTACCTTAGAAATGCTTATCCATATATGTCTGGCTCTTTTTACTTGATTAAAAAAAAAACCTATTTCTAAACTTTGACCTGACATATATTAGGCAATTTATACCAGCTAGAGACTTCATCTCTTGGTCAACAGAGCCTTCCTAGAACTCTCCATGAAAACCGAATATGTGTGGACTATAATTGTAGCAGATTCTTTACTGGAATTTATAATTTCTACACTGATACATCCTCACTTCTGCCACAATGATGATTCACCCCAAGGGAACAATTCAGATGTTAATGTTCCTGGAATGAGACATTGTGGTATGTATGTCATGTCAGGAAACTGTTTACTATACTTACAAGTAGAAAGTTTTAGACCTGGTGACCTTTTGGGGTATTTCCCAACATGAAAAAGTTGCTCACATTTCTTGGTAGCATTAATGTAAATTTAATTACTTGGTATGCCTGTGGTATAATTTTTCTTCCCTGTAAAGGTAGGTCAGCACATTAGAAAGGTTAAGAATCTCATTCTAATTGGAGCCACAAAATATCGTTAATTAAATCCCCACAGGAGCCCTGCTGGATTGAACTACATATATTGAACTCATAGAAGATTAAACAGTATAATCCTTTTTACTTCTCTGAAGGAGTAGAACATATTTTCTTTTTCAATTATAATCTTTAAAATGCGTAGTTACATTCCTTTTCTAGCTATTAGATTTATAGGTTTATTTCTTTTGCAGGAAAGTGTTCCTTTGAATACATATCCCTCTAATAATGCTAATATTACTAATGATCCATGCAGTGCCCTTTACCATAAATAAGAGGTCCCATGTTAATTCTTATTTGTGTGTTTCCTAGAACAAATCATACCAGACTTTCTGTCTATCCTTCTTGTACCTTTACAATGAATCCTTGCTAGTCTATAGTAAAAGGACTGAAGAGTCCCACAAGAGAAATTAAAGGATCCAATCCTGTTCCTTCTAGTAAAATTGTGCACATAATGTAGTATACCCAACTTCCCAAGTGTGCTTTGAAGCGTTTTTACTGTAGGTAAATTCAAAGTATATTTTTACCTTTCTTTATAGCTACATTTGCCCTCTGGTGGTCTGTATGAAGTTCAGGCAATGCAGGGTAGTTCTTTTATTTAAAGTTTATGGGGTTTTCCTGGGAAAGAGATTTGTCAATAACTTTCCTATTGGATTTTTTTTTTATTGTAAATGGTAAAACAGTGGTTCCTAGCGCATTCTACTAGTATTTCTTCCTGCTTGTGAAGTGTAAATATCCAGACTTACTTGACCAGATCAAAAGGCCTTTGAAAAGACTCCTTAAGTGGGCTCTGTACCAACTAAAATCTAAAACCCAGATTTCTTTGCTTGCTTTTGTGTTTTTAATGCAAAAAAAAAAAATCTATATTGGGGGAAATGGTTTGTGTTTCTTTCAGAATGACCTTTGTGTTTCTTTCAATGGTTGTATTGTCAAGCTACTGAGCAGGGAAAGTCTGCTCTTGGCTTACAGACTCCATTTGGACTTTTCCAAGGCCAGAAGAAGAGCAAAAGTATCTGATGTGCTAGAGTGATTGGGAAACAGAAAAAGGCAGATCCTTTAGGTCACTCATCCCATTAACTGCCCTACAGAGGAATAAAGAACAGTGAGCCACAGATTCAGAACGTTCCATCAATAAGATAAATGACTAAGTCAGCATTTGTTGCACAGATGTTTAGATACAGCAAGTATTCCTCAAACTTTCTGGAAAGGAGTATTGGCTTTTCATATTCCACCCACCATTTGGGTTGTTGTGCTTGGAGACTTCCAATTTAGAGGATTCATGAACAAATATACCCTCAATAACTTTTTAAAAAAATATTATTTTCCCCCTCTTCTCCTCATTTCTTCATATTTGCCCTCTGCCCTTCAACCTTCCCAGCAAAAAGAAAAAAAAAATGATATAATTAATTAATTAAAACAAATCATCTCACCATGGAAGCTTCAGTGTGTCACACAATATACCATTTTGTCCAAACATCTTTATATGCAAATATTCTTCACAATGAATTGCAATTGGTCTACTTAAGATTCAGTTTGTTTCTTATCTTTTCTCCAGGTTCATCTACATTTATTACATTTTTATTTATGTATTTTTATGTATTTATGTATTTATGTATTTATGTATTTATGTATTTATGTATTTATGTATTTATTTATTTATTTATTTATTTATTTATTTGATAGTCTCTCTAGATAGTTATAGCTGTCCTAGAACTCACTATGCAGACCAGGTGACTATAAATTCACAGAGATTCACATGCTTCTACCTTCTGAGGAATGGGATTAAAATTGTCATCTCACCCTGGTTATTAAAATTAACATTCAACAGATGTGTTTCATCTTGAAAATTTCATCCATATTTTGTTCCTGTTGACCTCGTGGCTTCTCTTCCATCAGCCGAGCCCTTTATCATCAGTGTCCTCCAATCCTCAGGTATCATTCTGATCTCATGTCGTAAGTTCCACAACATTGCTACTCCAGCATCCACTGGACCTTTATCACAGTTGTCTGTCTAATTTCACATACACACACACACGCACACACACACACACACACACACACACACACACACTCAGAGGGGAGAGAGAGAGAGAGAGAGAGAGAGAGAGAGAGAGAGAGAGAGAGAGAGAGAGAGAGAGAGAGAGAGAGTTGAAACAAAAATTTTAAACATAGACTTTAATATCTAGGCTTGAGAAAATAGTCAAAACTGCAAGTACTCACCTTTGCTTCTGCAGCTGGGGGTCAGTGAGGGCCTGCCTAGCATGCACAAGACCTGGATCCTACCTCCAACCCGCAGGAAAGGGAGTAGGGTTAAGGGAGGAGAAAGAAGTCATTCCTCTTCTGGTAACTATCTAAGCTGATTTCCAGACTGTTACTGCTGAAGACAGCAACACCAAGTCCCACTCAGTGTATAAAGCACTTTACCAGTCACACCGTGGGCAGTGGGATTGCTGGGGTGTAGCTATGGGCATTTGCCATTCTGATCAATATTTACTACACTGACTGCTGACCCACTTATATGCCCTCTGTCGGGCTGTTTTATGCAGCTTTAAAAATTAGTTGAAGCCAAATACTTTAAGATGTGTGTGCAACTTTATGCCAGCAAGATTTTGCTGAAAGGACCCTGACATAGTTATCTCTTGTGAGGCTATGCCAGCACCTGGCAAATACAGAAGTGGATGCCCACAGTCATCTATAGGATAGAGCACAGAGACCCCAATGGAGGAGATAGAGAAATTACCCAAGGAACTGAAGGGGTCTGCAACCCTATAGGTGGAACAACAATATGAACTAACCAGTACCCCCAGAGCTCATGTCTCTAGCTGCATATGTAGCAGAAGATGGCCTGTTCGGCCATCATTGGGAAGAGAGGTCCCTTGGTCTTGCAAACTTTATATGTCCCGTACAGGGGAACGCCAGGGCCAAGAAGTGGGAGTGGGTGGGTAGGGGAGCAGGGTGGGGAGAGGGTGTATAGGGGATATTTGGGATAGCATTTGAAATGTAAATGAAGAAAATATCTAATAAAATAATTTAAAATTAAAAAAGAACTGCAAGTACTTTATAATGTATGATTTCCTACTAAGTTATGAAAAACTAAAATTCTGAAAAAATTTTTGACATGCTGTATTTCAACCCATGGTAACTCTACTATTGATTTTTGTGTTGTAATACGTAATAGTGTGCACATTGCAAATAGTAGCTAAAGAAGCAAGCATACTTCTTGTGTTGGTTAGTTTAAGTCAACTAGATACTAGCTATAGTCATCTAAGAGTAGAGAATCTCAATTGATAAAATGTTTCCACAACATCAGGCTCCAAGCAAGCCTATGGGGCATTTTCTTAACAAGTGACTGATAGGGAAGAAGCCCCTTGTGGGTGATGCCATCCCTAGGCTTGTGATCCTGGGTGCTATAAGAAAGCAGGCTATGCAAGGCAAGAGGCACAAGCCAGTAAGCAGAACTTTTCTATGGCCTCTCCAACAGTTCCTGCCTCCATGTCTCTGGCCTGCTTATCTAGACTTCCTTCAGCGATGAACAGTGATGTGGACGTATAAAACAAACAAACCCTTTTCTTCCCAATTTGCTTTTGGTCATGGTCTTTCAACACAGCAATAGTAACCCTAATTAGGACACTCCTCACCTGTATGAACTTATATATGAGCCATGAAGAATAAGAACAAAAACGAAACAGACAAAATAAAACACATCAACAAAAAAACCCAAAACAACAAAAACCCAAAACAAAAGAAACAAAGACAACAGAATAATTTATTAGAACACTTCTTTAGAATATTATTAATACATCAGCTGTAGTATGCATGTTTGCATGCTAAAACATACTACCATCCAGAAATGGGATGAACAGAGACAGTCAGTGATCAGGCTAATCAAAATGTAGATATTGTGGTAAGCAAACTGAAATAACATGTAATGAATGCTCATGTGTGCCAGGAACCGATCTACAAACCCAAAGAGAATACCTGTATCACCCACATTACTCCATATCACAGAGCAACCTGGCTATAAGATAAAACCAGAGGTATAGGGATGCAATGGTTCACATGTAGCTTTGTATCCTTTGGGAGCTTGCATGTTAGTCTATGAGAGCTGTTTATAGTGGGGAGACTTTAAACATAAGCAAATATATATATATATATATATATATATATATATATATATATATATAT
>NC_034595.1:45046184-45062521 GCF_900095145.1 Mus pahari | reverse complement strand
TGTGTGTGTGTGTGTGTGTGTGTGTGTGTGTGTGTGTGTGTGTGTGTGTGTGTGTGTATTTCCTTAAGCATGGTTTAGGTAGCAAAGGAAAGGACCTTATTAATATTTATTGACTATGTGCTTTGAAGAATTAAGGATAGTAGCCTTATACCTAATAAATGTTTGGGAAACAAATGTCTTAAACACATTCAGTGGGGAATCTGGAGACTATGGGGATTTTCAACAAGTTTGATATCTTACATTATTGAACTTGAGACAACAGTATATACCAACTAGTGATATCCAATCTAACTTACTGTAAAAGTAACTTTTTATTCCCATATGGAATTGTCAACTTGGATGCTTGCTGTTGAATAAACTCATTCTTTCTAGTTTATTCTGAACTCTGGCTGATTCAACTCTACTGTTCTGGCTCAAAACTCCTCTCCAAGCTGACTGATTAAATCCAGCTTCTCAACTTCTGACTGAAAATTTCTGCTTGCCCTCATACTAACTGTGGAAATATGTTCTAATCTTCTGGCTCCTTCTTCCCTGGCTCATCCTGTCTCCATCTGTGTTTAGCTTGTTTTCTCCTTATCTTATCTTTGTCAAACAGTCCTGGTAAAACCTGGTAAAACTGCCACACACACGCACACACACACACACACACACACACACACACACACACACACACACTACATATCCTGCACTGCTCTAAAGTTGTCTCTCCTTTCTCTCTTTCTCATGAGAGTTGGGCGTATCCTATCTCTGAAGCATTATATCAAATCTTTCTCTGATTTGTCACTTTGTCTGCCGCTCAATTAGACTTCACTTTCAAACATGGCTACTTCCTTCTACAAACTAATCTTACCCTATTGTTACTGATTAAAGGTGTATAATAAGGACATGTCGGTATTCTAGCAGATCATCTGGTAATCCAGAGTGTGTCGGCATCCCAGCAGGATAACAGAGACTCACACAGATCTTGAAGAACACTGCATGTGCTCCCTTGCCAGAACAGCCATCTTCTTGGATTAAAGCTCCTCTACAGTTTATGAATTATAGTCTTGGAAATGCAGGTGAAGAAAGGGAGTGATGAGTGCAGTGAAAGGAGCACTATGGAAGCTCCTAGAAGCAACCCTGCTTCTGTCATGGCTAGTCATCATAGCTTTCAGAGAACAAGTTCTATTCACAAAACCTTTTATCAGCAATTTGCAAATTAAAATGCAACAGCAAAACTTTAACCTTCTGACAAATTTTATGGTAACATGATAGACATTCTTCAAGAGTGTAATAAATATTGACATCTGTTGGTCAGCAAAAAATGACCTTGAAATCCTATAAATCTCTAAAATATTCCATCTAAAATACATGAGAAAATCAATATATACTTGGCATAGTTTGACGTTAAATGTATTCCAATATTCTTGAAACTAAAATCTAATTTCTGGCAGATAAAGGAACTGCATGTCAAAACATTTGCTTGGTGTGAGTTATAATAGCTAACACTTATTGACTAGTTACCATATGTTGGACTTACCATGTGATCTTTGTACACATATACCCCTGTAATGTTCACAGTGACTTTTCACAGTTAAGAAATGGGAGGTAAATAGAAATGAAGGATTTTATGTGAAAACACCATCCGCATGAGCCAAGTGCTGTAGAATATGCTCTGTTAGTCATGCTCTCCCGAGTGGTATGGCTCTGTCGCTCCAGATAACATCCTGATAGCATTCTTAGCCGCATGGCACACAGATAAAACTGTAGTAAATGTGAAATTGGAAAACATTAATTTTTAAATGCTACATTATTCCATAAATGACAAAAAAAGGGATTTTTGTTTCCCTGCTTCCTTCAGTATTTTTCCACTGTGCCATCTCCCTGGCCTTCTGCTTTGTTATTCTAGCCTAAAACAGTGATCATGTGGTACCTTTAACTACAGTTAGAACTGCATATACCAGAAAGCTAAAGAAAAGGTATGGACAATTAAAATCTTATTTGTCAGTTAAATTGAAATACTTTATCACTACATCAGTTTATTGCAGTGTACCCTCATGAAGATGATTAAAGAGAAAGAATTTCAGTCTAGCTACCCAGTTAAACATCAGTGGTTTTTATCCTTGTCTTACACTAACCGCCACAAGATGCTCCATAGTTACCTCTGGAGTGAATCATCTGCCCAAAGGAAAATACACAATGTGCACCTTTTTTGTTTTCTTTACTAACTCCTTATAACTATTCTTTTCATAGATACATAAACTCATTAATTCTGCTCTGCCCCTCTTTTCTTCAAGTTCTTAAACAAAATTTTATTTTATATTTTTTCTCTTTCATGCTTTGTATTGAAAATTTGCAAGATAATGATAAATGTCATGCCAATATACAAAAGAAATACTACAAATAGATATTGCCATCTCAAGGGAAAATAGTGACTTCTATGTCCAAGTGAAATAAGACAGTTACCAAAGCTGCTCATATCTAAAACCCATGCGAGTTCTTAACAGTCCTTTTTTTTCCCCTCCCTCAACACCTTCTTCTGCTCCTTCATCCTCTTTTAATTAAGTGTGCTCACTCAGCAGTAGCCCTCAAGAGAAATAAGACTCTGTTTTTTTTATTCAAGCTTATAGGTTTTTTTCCTGTGTTCTTTCATTACACGTTGCATGAGAATATTATTTTCCTCTGAGCAGCAAATTCGGTTGCATTATGAGTTAAGTAAGCGTTTATGAGTTGGCCATGGGATACTCACATTGCTCACAGCACTACTGTGAATAACAGCATTTTTGTGGGGGGAAAATGTCATGAATTTCATATATTTAATTTCCAAATGAACTACTGTAACATCACCTGTTTGTCTATTGAGACCTTCTTTTAGGAGTCTAACTTTTTGTCCCTGCTCATCTTCCATCTGCAACAGAAGTACTCTGTATTTGCCCAAGAACTCTCAGCTTAAACTTGGAGAATGTTCGTTCCCTTTCATCTTGTATCATGTATTGCCCAAGCCATTACCCAAGGAGGAGCCAATAGATTCTTTGCAAAGTACTTTTATGCTAACAATCTGGACTTGGATATATAAATTTTAGTCTAATATTTTATATAAACAATTCTACTTTCACTATCTTGATTCACCATGATAACTGGAAACTTGCTTGTGGTTCTGAGTTTTACCTCGCCTCTCAGGGTGTCAGAAAACTAACAACCATTATATCAGCTCAGAGAGTTCTGGGAGAATTCTGAAACAGGTGAAGTCCCTGGTCTAATTCTCCCTGTGTCAGACAAGGCTGCAAGTCAGGCCAAGAGGGATCAAGCAGAGTCCAGGATGAATGGGCTCTGAAAAACTTTGGTCTGGCCAGGAATGCTTGACTAGTGTTACAGATCTCAGAAAAAGATTACAGATATTCAGGCAGACCCAAGGGATGATGATCTCTGATGTGATCCTCTACAAGCAATGGAAACCTGGCCATGCAAGTGTGTTCAAAGGTCCAACAATGAGTGCTTGGAGATGGCGTCTTCCCCCAAGTGTGATAGTTCAGCAGAAACAGCCAGTCTCAGATGAACCATGTGAAATAGTTTGTGTCCTTTATTACATGTGGGCATAGACTATATGAAGCATGGGGAGTGGGGTGGGATTCAGGGAGTGAACGTGTTCTATTGGCCGAGACTAAGATTCTGGTGATGCTCTATTAACATGGGGAAGAATTTCAGGTGCTGACTATCTGTGACAAACTGGTTGTGAAACGGTAGGTTACATGCTCTGAGGCAGGTACAAAAAATAGGGAGGAAATTAGTCCGACTTCTGCCAGTCTCAGAATGGGATTTAAAATTCAATGTTGAGATTTCTAGGGTCTAAACTTGCTTAATCCCACCAGTTCCATGCCAGGTCCTTTGGTGGCCTGGTCCACGTGCCCTACACTTGCTACTGAGAATTTCAGTCTTTCACTCTTCAATCTTTGCATGGGGATATGTGTGTGTGTGTGTGTGTGTGTATACACATTTTTTTCCTATACACTGTATACCTGTGATTATATTTTTTCTCTCACATTTTCTTCATGGTATCTTTAAATTACTCAATAAGACTATTTAAAAAGTGTCACAGGTAGATTTTAACTCAGTTGTCCAATTTTTTAACTTACATTTAAGCATACTAATAAAATAAAAAAGAAGAAATCGATCCTATTGCAGTAATGGAGATCCTTAAAATGAATTGCCATGATAGACTGAGTATGTTTCAGAGAAGCAAGTGTAGAAAGGACTCAAAGCTGTTTAGCAATGATGCACATGGAAGAAGTCAGTAGTCTGGGATGAGGCCAGACATGATGGAAACAAGGAGTGGTTAAGCAAAGCTTCCAGGATACAGGTGTGAGACAAGAATAGAGTCAAGGATGATTGTGAGCTTTTGTTTAAGCAGCTGAAAAAGTTGCTGAAAGTTTGAATGGAGAGTAAGTGAGCTGAGATTGCATATCCACAATTCACTGCTTCGTGTGTTTTGCGAGTCTTAGAAGCCTCCCAGGTGTGATATAGAGGCAGTAATTGGAAATATGGATGTTAAAAAATCAGTGTCAAAAAGCTGAAGTAGCAGAAATAGAGGAAAAGAAGATTAACTGGCAGTGTTTGAATGTGCAGTCTCTCAAACACCTCAAGGAGCTGCAAACGGTGAGGAGCAGCTGGGCAGAGCACCCTCGCACCACAAATGACTGCTGCCATAAAAATGCATTCCATGGTTCTTTACCAAATTGCTGAGTCAATGAATGAAAAATAAATGAATAAGTATATATGAATTATATTTCTATTTTTCTATAGGAAAAAAATCATGTAATATAAGAAAAATGCCTATTACATCATAGGTGTTCAACATCTGGTAAAGTAATAAGCTAAAAATTGGAAGAGTCAAGTCATTTCTCAGTAGTAGACTATAATATGTTGTAAAGCTTTACATGCACATATGTACTCAGTTCTTGCAATAATCTCACACAGTAGTTGCTTTTTATCAGTCCATTTGACTTAGGATAAATGATCTGCTCAGTTATCCCAACTAGGGAATTAAAGATTAGATCTTGGATTTGTTGAGCAAGGATGCCAGATTTATCCACTATGAAGAAGTATCTCATAAACTGATGTTTTCGGATTTTTCTTTAATGTCTCTGCCACCTTTTGCAAAACACTTTCAATTCCATGGAACCTGCATGTAGAATCAAATCATATGTTTTCTCTCTTGAGACAACTTGGACTCACCAAATACCTGGTCAATACCAACTTCAGAAGGACAACATTACTCATTGTCTTCAAACCAGTCTCCCAGATTCCTGTTCAATGTAAACACAATATTGTGGAACTTATTATTGGCCCCATCAAATTCATATATTGAAGCTGAAACCCTTGATGAAGTAGAATTGAGAGAGTAGACTTGGGATGTGACTGGGTTTGAGATTATGAGATTTTGTTAAGATTATGAGAAGATACCAGAGGCTTATAATTTTTTTCCTCACAAGAGGCTGATGCAAAATCATTTACAAGACAGAAAGAAAACCCTCCCTGGAATTTAACTTAGCCTTCTTAAACTCCTTGTCGTTAGATCTCTGAGGAAAAAAAACAGACTCAAATTCAAACCCAAAACCACAACCAAAACCAAAACAAAAACTTTGTTACTTGACCCATTTGGTTTATGTCTCATTGTTACAGAAGCAAAGTTGACTACTGCATTTTTAAGTGGCATGAGAAACTTTCAGTGTTCACATAGATCCTGTGCCTGCGTCATATATGGAGAACACTGAGAAATTAGTCAAACACTACCCCAATACTATTCTCTGTTACTTGTTTACTCAGATAGTAATCTTGTATCCTGTATGTGGTACACGGGTCAGGAGTTTTTAACAGAAAAGAAGAACTCATGGGGAGGCTCCTCTGTTATTGGTATCAGAGGTGGAGGACAATGACATTCAGATTTTCTGAATTTAAGCTGATTGCTCATTTTAAAATGATGAAATAAGTTTGAAAAATGCCTCTCTCCACCCAAACACAAAGCAATGGGTTGGGAGAGACATAAGCAGAGTGGTGACCAAAAAACCAACAAAGTTGCTGGAGCCCCTCACTCTAATCTACTTCTGCCCATGTGAGTTGGAAAAAATTTAAAATTTCTGTGTCTCAATTGTTTTACTTGGGAAATGATGTGATAGGCAGTTCTCGCCCTGTGTGGGTGGAGACCACACCCACATTTGGAAGTGTATAATTGTCATTTTCGCAACACTATCATCTATCTGTCTGCCTATCTGTTTCTCCATAAGTCACTTTCCTTAATGAACTTCAACATATTCAAAAAATAGAAAAGAAACTAAGATAATACATGCTGTGAAGATTAAATGAGTCAATTCACACACACACACACGCACACACACACACACACACAGACACACACACACACACACACTCAGTGATGGTTGATGCCTAGAGAGCCCTGTGTGAACATTCAGAATAATCAATAATACAGTTTTTGGTGCATTTCTAAAAGCTGTGTATTATTATGTCCTTAGTACTAAAAGCCCCCCCCCAAAAGCCCCTCAAAAACAAACAAAAACAAAACAAAAAACACAACAAACAACAACAACAACAAACCACTAAATGATTTCTTCTTTTTTAATCTCTGTTTGGGTCTATGCTGAGAATTCACTGCTGTATTTATCATCATCTATTTTATTGTAACTTCACAGATTAATTCTGCATAACTCCTCTTCTGTTCAGGGTGAGAGATATTAGTAATCAATTATGGTTTCCTGTAATCATCCTCATTATAAACTGTGTGGCAAAAAGCAAGTAATCTCTCTCTCAACCTTTGCCCTCTTCCTCTCTATCTCTCTCTCTAGATACACTTTTTTTTCTATTGCTTAACATTTATTCATCATAAAATAAATCCTTCACTCATTAAAAAACAAATTTATCTCTAGAGATCATTATTTACTGTCACTAGTTTTCTACTAATGAAGCCAATCTTTTCACTGTCTTGCTTTACCTCTTCATTTTATTTCAGTGGAATGTTTCCATAAAATTGAAATAATTTGCTCTATTCTCATCCTTCAGTTGAGCAATGTGTTTTATTTGTGTTATCTTCAGAAGGCTAAAGTTAGAATCTTTCTAATTTTGAGGCAGCCTTTTTATATGCTGTTTTCACCCCAATCAGTTTCTAAGTATGCAACGTTAGAAATTCTTGACAGAAGATTGAGTATGGTGGAAGCCTATTTCTGGCTTTAGTAGATTTGGCTCAATGGAATTATATTTTAGCAAACACTTGTCATATTAAAATTAAAAAAAACTGTGTAACTCAAAATGCATTGCTTATAAGTTTCAGAGCACCTCAGTTTTCTCCTTCTTAGTGACAGTAGATACTTTGGAGAACATGACAGGCAAATGTGTGGTCTCTGGACAAAGCTGTATGATTTCACCCAATCTGACCCTGAACCAGCTCAGAGACCTTTAAGGATGTTAGCGTTCCCTGCTATGACTTTTTAATAGTCATAAGAGTATAGGGAGGATTAAGAAAGTCCTGTAGATGTTAGCCATCAGGATATACCATGGTGTTCTGGGACGCTGTGACTCAACACAGCAAAAAGCTTCTTTCTCATTAACATTGTCATATGTTGACATAGATTCTAGGGCTACTGGCTTCCATGAAGCTGCACAACATTTTAGACTGCAGGAGTCCTATGGCTTGGCCATCTGGACTACAGTTCTCTACTTTGCTGCAGCAAAAGAAGGGAGAGTCAGGGCTGCCAACATTGGTTTTTCCTTTTCACAGCCCAGGAGCGACACAGGTCACTCCATGAGTACTGGCTAACTGAGAGATTCCATAATAATAAAAGACAAAGGCATGTGGGCCAGGCATCATTGACTGTGTCTCAGGATACAATTCACTTAGCAAAAGGCTGGCTAGTGTAGGAACTAAATCCATGTCAACTATTACTCATAACACAGGAGAATACAATGTTCTGGAATGGAGAACAAGCATGTATCCAGTGGCTATTGCTGAGTTTAATACATATATGTTTAAATCAGGTATCAAAGGGACACCCCACAGGCCTATTTAGATCTCCCAATTTTGTCTTTAGATCAAGATCAAATTAAATTAATCTTCTTCAACTCTTCTAACCTAAAACTCTGATATCATTAGAGCAGTGTTTTCACCTGTCTCTAGTCATCTCATCTATAAGGTGGAAATAATTACAATTCTTTCTTCGGAGGTCAAACATCAATAACTAATTGATCCAGTGCTTTAAGAACTCATTTTATTTAAACTGTTATTATTCAGTGACATGGAGCTTTGAGTAAACTCCTGGTGATCTCTCTTCACTTTGTCAGCATCTGAGTCTTGGAGATATGACTACTATTATTTCTAGGAATGTCTTCATGCACATAATATACAAGAAATTGTTAGTGTGCCCTTTAGAAGCATAGGAAGCAAACTCTGTTTATAATAGTGTGGGAGCTAAGTTCAAGAGACTCCCAATCTCTTAATTTTTCTTTGCCTGAGTTCTCTTAATCCCAGAATCAAGTCTGCCTTAAGTATCTCCTCTTTCTTATGCCACTTCAAGTTACCTATTCCATCCATATTCTCTACCTTTTTATTATTAGAATCTGCCTCTTTGTTTTCACTTTGATTTAGAAATTATAGCATGTATTGAATTTGTTAGATAAAAAAATTATAAGTGGAGTATATCATTTGATTTTAAAAATGTTTCTCTAAACTCTTAAAAACCATTTTGGGGAACAGGGAAGATGGCTAAAGTGACTATAGTGTTTACCATGCGTGCAGGAGGAACTGAGTGCAGACACCCAGTGCCAACATGAAGATTTGTAATCCCATTGTAGGGGAGGCTGAAACAAGATGATCATATTGGGCTTGCTAAGCATCTAGTCCAGCTAGCTAGCAAGTTCCAGGCTTAGTGAGAAAACTCTCTCTCAAAAAACTGAAAGAAAAAAGCAGTTGAACAAGATGCCAGACATCAAGCTCTAGCCTCCACATGCTTCTGTCTAAGGAAAAACACATACATACACAGAACTACACACACACAAATCAATGCGAAAAATGCACATATTATGCCTACCTTTGTCTAATTGCACACTTCCTCTTATGCCTATTCCGATTATTCAAAGAAACCCCACTCCAAATCTGTACACTTGATCCTTTCTTAAATATCTTAAATCCATGCAATAGCTAAAACTCTATCCAATATCTAGGATCTACTCCTCACTGATTAACATAGATAGATAGATAGATAGATAGATAGATAGATAGATAGATGATAGATAGATAATAGGTAGATAATAGATAGATATAGAGATGAATGCATGTATACAAATATGCTGTGTATGAACATCTGAAGATTATTTTGAATAGCCCATTAGTAGAGCGATTCTGATAGCTTTCCAAGCATTTATGACCTTGCCTATAGCAAAACCCGCCTGTTTGCTATAATTTGCCATGCAAATTTCGCAGAAGAAACTTAGCATATAGTCCTGGCTATGAATGACCTATACTGCATCTGTCTGCATCTTCTCAATGCCATAAAACACACATACATTCCTGAACCTCAGGACACCATAGGCATAACAGTTCCCGGGAGTGTCACTGGCAGGAAGGTACCTTATTAAATGTGCTACTCCATTTTTCATTTCATGCTGTGGTCTGTTGATTCTTGGTAAGCAGTAGACCATATCCAGAAATGACTGCACATATAATTTCTTTCACAGGAGACTTCTAGTGATAACACAAAAAAAGAACATTCAGGTAGATCCAGAATCTAGCTGAGTTGGGTTCATGAAAAACCAAGCCCAATTTAAGATAGAATATTTATTCCTTTGGTTTGCTATTTCTTTGTCTATAAAATAGAATTAATAATATGAATAAAGTTTGATAACAGTAGAAAAATCAAGACAGGTCCTAATGAGATGGTCCAGCTGGTAAAAATGCTTGCTACCCACCCAAAAAACTTGAGTTTGATTCTCAAACCAACACAGACACAGTCACAGATGTACATAAAGGAAAAAACTCATAAATAGATGTAATTTAAAATCAATAATAAGTATAAAAATCTTCTGATAATTCATACTTATCCAGAAATTTGACAGGAAGCTATACGAACTTTCTGTTAGTCAATTGCAGTATTTGTTAACAGGAATAAAAACAGTATCTTCCCATAGAATCCAATAACAGTAAGTGTATATGATTAGGAATAAAATTGTATAGACATGGTTTGGGGAATTAGGCATTATTAGTGAGGTTATATTTTTACAGGTTTCTTTTATAGAGCTATGAACTTGATACCAGGAGGTTGAAACATCAGGCCAGAAACCTGATGGGGGGCACTAAAATAGTCACTTGTCCAGAAAAGAGTCACTCTGGGAGACACTGTCTAGTTGTGCCAAAAATGTTTCGGGTTCCCCTACTAACAATGTTAAATCATTTTCTGAGTTCCTCACAGAAATAAAGTAAAGCTATTAGTTCCTCTATGCTTTAAATAACTATCTACATGAATTTTAGTGTGTGCTTACCTAACCCTAGGAGCTTAGGAAAATGAGTTATTTATCTCATGTAGGTTTACAGTCTTTTGCAACGTGTAACTGATATAAACTTGCCTCTCATTATTTGTTTATTTAAAGAAGCATTTTTAAAACTATGGGTATGAAAATGTTTTAAAGTAAGAAAGATTAGATTAGACCTTAAGAAAAAATATTCACACATATTAAAACACAATCAGCAATGTAAAATTATATACCTGTGAGTGACTGTGTTGCCTCAACTTCTATCTTGCAGCTGATTTGAGAAATGCATGTGTTGACCCAATCACAGAAGAACACACATGGTATGCATTCACTGATAAGTGCATATTACCCCAAAATCTCAGAATATCCAAGATAAAATTCACAGACCACATGAAGCTCAAGAAGAAGGAAGACCAAAGTGTGAATGTTTCAGTCCTTCTTAGAAGGGGTAACAAAATACTCATGAGAGGAAATACAGAGAGAAAGTGTGGAGCAGAGACCGAAGGAAGGAAGGACCATCCAGAGACTGCCCCACCTGGGGATCCATCCCATATACAGTCACCAAATTCAGACACTATTGTGGATGCCACGAAGTGCTTGCTGACAGGAGCCTGATATAGCTGTCTCCTGAGAGGCTTTGCCAGAGTGTGACAAATACAGAGGCAGATGCTCACAGTCAAACCGTTGGACTGAGCATGGAGTCCCCAATAGAGGAGTTAGAGAAAGGACTGAAGGAACTGAAGGGGTTTGCAACTTCATAGAAAGAACAAAAATATCAACCAACCAGACCCCCTCCTCAGAGATCACAGGGACTAAATCACTAACCAAAGAGTATATATGGAGGGACCCATGGCTCTAGCCACATATGTAGCAGAGGATGGCCTTGTCAGACATCAAATAGGAGGAGAGGCCCTTGTCCCTGTCAAGGCACCTGTGTAGGGAAAAGCCAGGGAGGGGAGGTAGGAGTGGGTGGGTGGGGGAAGACCCTCATAGAAATGGGGGGAGGGGAGATGTGATGGGGATAACATTTGAAATGTAAATAAAGAAAATATCCTTTGATTGGTGGTTTAGCCCCAGCTCTGGGGTTACTGGTTAGTTCTTATTCTTGTTTCTACTAGGGGGCTGCAAACCCCTTCAGCTCCTTGGGTACTTTTTTTAGCTCCTTCATTGGGGACCCTGTGCTTCATCTAATGGATGACTGTGAGCATCCACTTCTGTATTAGTCAGGCACTGGCAGAGCCTCTCAGGTGACAATATCAGGCTTCTGTCAACAAGCTCTTGTTGGCATCTGCAATATTGTCTGTTTGGTGGTTGTTTATGGGATGAATTCCCAGGTAGGGCAGTTTCTGGATGTCATTCCTTCAGTCTCTGCTCTGAACTTTGTCTCTGTAACTCCTTCCATTGATATTTTGTTCCCCCTTGTAAGAAGGATATAAGTATTCACATGTTGGTCTTCCTTCTTCTTGAGTTTCATGTGTTTTGCACATTGTATCTTGGGTATTCTGAGCATCTGGTCTAATATCCACTTATCAGTGAGTGCATATCATGTGTGTTCTTTTGTGATTGGGTTACCTCACTTAGGATGATATCCTCCAGATACATTTGTTTGTCTAAGAATTTCATGAATTCATTGTTTTTAATAGCTGAGTAGTACTCTATTGTGTAAATGTACCACATTTTTTGTATCCATTTCTCTTTTGAGGGAGATCTGGGACTAAACCACCAATCAAAGCAAACACATGGAGGGACTTGTGGCTCTAGCTTNATATGTAGCAGAGGATGGCCTAGTCGGTCATCAATGAGAGCAGAGGCCCTTGGTCCTGTAAAGATTTTATGCCCCAATATAGGAGAATGCCAGTGTCAGGAGTCAGGAGTGGGTGGGTTGGGGAGCAGGGGGAGGAGGAAGAGAGGGGATTTTTAGAGGGGAAATTAGGAAAGGGGATAACATTTGAAATGTAAATTAGAAATTAGTTATTACTAATACAAAAGTAAAAATAAAAATAAAGAAAATATCCAATAAAAAATACCAACTACAAGAAAAGTTTCTATTTTAAATGTTTCTTCCTGTTTTACTCTTTCACTTCACAAGCTTCCCCTCACCCTAATGCTTCTCTATCCCCTCCACTGCTGCTCTGTTACATGAGTATGAATTTCTCCCACTTGGAGAAGGGTCAGAGAACGAATCAACATCAATCTTGGTTCATTATAGTATTAAAAATGTTGGAAAAATTATGTGGGTTCAGGTCACATATTACTGTCCGTGTTTTGTCATGGAATTACAATTCAATTTTATTCTTGCAAAAAGATTCTATTTTTGTTTTTGTCATTTAAAGTTTTCAGAAACTACACCAAATCCCCCAAAATTATACACAGGGAAGAACTAAATTATGTATTTTAGTGCAGTGTGACAATTATGTTAATGTAATTAGAATTCATGAATACAGTATGCAAATCAAAGTTTCAAGAACTACACCAATAACTGTTCTTAAGACAATAGTTGAGTCATGAGATCCTTAGGAGGATTGGTTTGACATTAAGTCTCAGCAAGAATGTTATTGTTCAATGATAAAGTTGTTTTAAATACTGAACTGCCAATACTCCAATAATTTGTATATTTTCTTCTTAGAAGTGGCATATTTCATGTAAAGAACAGAAAAAATTTAACAGTCTACAATGGAAAGGTTTAAACCATTTGTATGTGGGAAAGGATTTTAGTGCTGTATCTTTCATATAAAATGGCCTTTCCTTTTGGAACGTAAAATCAAACATTGTAAGAAAAGCAGCTTCAGTAATAAGTGTTGACTTTCCTCTAATAGATATAGTAACGGAAAAGCTAGCATGAGCCATGAGAGGGACCTAGAATCCTGAGGTTCCTTCAGCCTGAAACCATCTGTCTTTCTTGACTCCATCACTGTGTCTCCTCTACTCAAGGTCACCTATTTGACTCTCCAGTGTCTAAATCTTCAGAGACCAAGAACTGAGCAGTGGGGGAAATAAAGTATGAACAGAAAGACCCAGATTGTTTCTCTTTATGATCTTTTCTATTTTACAATCACTAATGAAACCAAAACCTTTTTATTTCAGAAAAAAATGACATAGAGAAAAAAATAGAAGTTAAAAATAATCATGTTACCATCACATACCTGTTTGATTAGATTTTGAATTCTGTGAAAATTGTTGTTACTTTTAAGGTATAGTACACACAATTTGTATATTGTTTTTCTTCTTTTTCAAACAAACAAAAGTGATGTATGGGGCTGAAGAGATGGCTCAGCAGTTAAGAAAAATGACTGCTCTTCCAGAGGTCCTGAGTTCAATTCCCAGCAACCACATGGTGGCTCAGCCATCTACAATGAGATCTGACGCCCTCTTTTGGTGTGTCTGAAGACAGCTACAATATACTCCTACACATAAATAAATCTTTTTAAAAAAGTGATGTATGATTTCCCATCATATCAAAAATAATGTTTAATATAAGCAATTACTCCTTGATCTCAGTCAGCAGGCATGAGGTCAAAACTGACAAATTGCTTCAGAATATCACATTCCTTCATTGTAGAGACAAAAGCAGCAAGTGAGAAAGCATCCCGCCTTTTATTTATCAAGTTAGAACATTCTCTGAGTTATCTTTGTTAAAAAAAAATAAATAAAAATTAAAAAACAATAAACAATAGAGTAAATGTGCTTCTTCAGTTAGACTAAGACAATTATATCAGAATAGTTAGAACTTTTATTACTTTTGCTTCATTCAATTATGTAATGAAGTTATGGATTTTGCTTTCATAAAAATTATTGTCGATTATATTTTCTCAACTAAAAACTCTGATTGATGGCATTGGGTAGAGTTTGAATGAGTTACTCTACATTAGCTTAATTAAATAAATGAATGTGTTGGCAGTGAGCTGATACTGATTCATTTCTGCCAGAAGAGCTTTGGGTCACATACCTCTGCTGTTGCAATGAGATCATTTGAAGGGTGAGTCACTCACTGGCTAGGAGACTGTACCTTTAACCACTGCCTAACCTTCTGGTGAGAAGAAATGTCCCAAATGAGAGCATCTTTGTGGAGCAGCTCCTCTTGGACCCAGCAGTCCTGGAGATTCATGTCTATAGTTCTATGGAACTTTGTACTTGAATTTGTCCTTCATTATACATGGATGACTATCATGGCAGGGTTTCCTTTCTGAGGCATGAAGCAGAGAGCTTTAAGCTGTGCCAGCAGCACTGTGGACAGGGCTACCAGATGGGAATGTGGGACTTTCAGGACTTTGCATTTCTTCTTGTGTGTGAGGAGTCTGGACTTGATTATGCCTTTGACATCCTGCCCTGTACAGAAACTGCCTGCTGCACATTGACTTTGGGTTGGCAATCTGCATGCTAAAGTCCAGCCACTACAAAGCAGGATTTATTGTCATGGCTATCTAAACTAGTTCTTGATTGCTTTTCTATTCTGGTTGGCATCATTAACATCTTGTCAGTCACCTCATTCTTAAAGCTGGTAGTCACAGCTCCCTTCCCCTTACTCTTTATATTTAATCATCTGTAAACTCTGGCCATTTCCTCCCCTACACAGGTCTCAAGTAAGGGCTCTCTCTCAACCCTGTATTTTGACTTATCTCATACTTGATTATACTCTTTTAACAAGCTCTTACTTAGTCCCTTTGTTTCCAAACTTTTCCACTTAAATCAGTGGCTCTATAATGACTTTCTGAGCAAACCTAATTTCTCTTGATAGAAACCTTTAATCCTTTCTGCCATTTGGGCAAACGTTCAGAAATTATGGTCCTTTAACCATCTGCTTAATGTCTCCCTGAGGGTGGGAGCGCAAGTAAAGACTGCTGTATTACAGGACTTAGAAGCAGAGCCCAGTAGGGGCAAAGCCCAGCGATGTGGACCACAAACAAGCTCTCAGGGGGGGTTCTCAGCTTCTGCAGGTAAATTCAATCTTCTAGCCCTGGTATGGTGTATACCTACCATTCTGACCTACAAAGTGTGAATTACTCTCAGCTGCCACCTCGGCAGACTATCATACACTTGCCTTTGTATAGTACTTCTTTGAGATTTCCTGCCCTCCTACCAGCTTCTTAAAGGTCTCACCATCATGGCACTGTCAGGTACCTTAGTCTCCATTTATTTTGACATTCAGATGTGATCTCTGACCAGTAGCTGGGTATTTTTAATGAAATGGATTATCAAGACCTATCCTAGATGCACAGAAGAAGGATCTCTGTAATAACAAGGTAACTGGGATAGGGGTTGTGTGCATGATTTTCCTTGAGAATGCTACTTTGGGAAAACTTACTTATCTCTCCACTTGGACAACACTTAGTCAATACTCTGAGTGCGCTCTGTGTGTTATAGCATCCACTAGGCTTCGGGTGGGAAGGAGGAAAGGTTTGGGTTTTGTTCATCTCTTTATTTTCCATCATTTCCATTGTTTCTGGCACATTGACTGGCTCAACAAATGTTTGTTTATTTAAACTGGACTGACCTATAGGTCAAGCTGGAACTGGGAAGCTGTAGCCAGGGTGAAATGTCCTTCTGCACAGATGGGTTGCACTTTCAGTTTTGGATGCTCTTGCTTTTGGCTGGGCTGTTGCAATTTTCGCTTCCTCTTTCTAAATTCACAGATGGTCTTGAGCATTTACTCACAGATAGTGGATGGCTGCCCAGTGTGGATTGCTGTGGGCCAGACAGCTGGGCTTCCCTGTTGGGTACCAGCCAGGCCCTGCTGATTGAAACTTCCTTCAGGGAACTCAGTACTGTTTCTCTTTCCTGGAAGAGTCTTATTATAGTTCAGGTGTGTGTGTGTGTGTGTGTGTGTGTGT
>NC_034595.1:45029663-45046164 GCF_900095145.1 Mus pahari | reverse complement strand
AGAGAGAGAGAGAGAGAGAGAGAGAGAGAGAGAGAGAGAGAGAGAGAGCATATGTGTGTGAGAGACAGGCAGAGAACCTGAGCGACAAAGGCAGACAGAAACAGAAAAATGGAAGAAGGGAAGGCACATGAGCACAGTGACACCTAGGACATTAGGAATGTTGCATACTATCTACATGCATGTCTAAAGTTGCTTCTACTGATTTCAGCTCAAAACTGTTCAGTATGAAGACCTGTGACTTCATTTCAATGTTTTACTTTCTAGTCCTTCTCCAAAATGCTCACTAAACTACAAAGTATATAAAGGCTCAGTTGTTGGTATTTCACAGCATTATGTCTTCTAATATCTAGCACTGTATCTAGCATTAATTTTAAATGAATGAACAACATGGAAAGTAAGATAATGGCTTATAGTCACTTTTCTCATGTATTCTTTATATATCGACTCTATTTAGTTTCAACAAGCTTAGTCTTTTCTATAAAATTATTCTTTAGAAAAATTATATAATTATAAGTGTTTATTATTACTGTTTATAATGCCTCTTCACAAGAGATGATTCCTTTCTAAGGATATTAATTGTATCATTGAGTTAACATTTCTTGACACCCTAAAGAAGAATAGCAGATATAATGTGATAGACTACAGACTTAGTCTGGTGCCTGTGAACTGGAACGGTGAGGGGTGGAGCAAAGAGAGAAAATTAAAGAGAAGGTCTTGGAAACTTAGTGCTTAAATGTTTCAGATGGGGTGAGGACAGAGTAATTTGGCACAGGACTTGCAGGACTTCATTTTTCTGGGTGTCTTACAGATGATAGGTTTCTCAGTATTGATTTGTGTTCTTAGGACTTTTAAGGTTCTTTAAATTTACAACTGATGGTAGATTATGTTCAAACACTAATTCTGGCACTTGGAAAATTTTATGTCTCTGGTAAATAACTAATAAATTTTAATATAAGTTACATATGATATAAACACCAACCTGGGTTTTTGGAAATTACTGAGTTTATATTATTGGCCATTGTGGGGCGCCGCCTCACATGTCGCCGTTATAAGATGGCGCCGACATCCGCCTGCAGAAGGTGATAAACAACCTCACCACGCATGCGTCAGCGTTTCCCCGCTCTCCGTGCCAAAGTGCTCGCTTCCTACGTCACCTTGCGTAACCCAGATTTGGCCTATTAGGTATTGCCACGTCCGAGGCGAGACAAATCTCCTATATAAGGGAGGTGGTTTGGGGACTCGGTGTCTTCGCTTTCTACCCTTTGGAAGCTTATGCTCTCCCTCTCAAGAGCATTAAAGCTTTGCTGCAGAAGGATCCTGTTTGTGTGCCGCGTCATTCTTGCTGGCGAGACGGTTAGCGCGGGACATCTGGTGCCGAAACCCGGGAAACTTGACCAGACCATCGTCAGCACCACTGAAGACCCCTCGGAGACGAGGAGGATTCAGAACTGCAGTGCAGACTCCGCTTCGGAAAGGTATGTCTAATCATGAATTCTTCCCTTTAGTCCTATCTCAAGCTTGTGGCCTGTAGGGGGCTTGGGAGGGATTTCCAGAGGCTGTAATTATGGTTATTGGAGCTTGTATTATTTTCCTCCTTGTCAGTTATATCTGTGAATACTGCTTGTGGACGTTGTACATCGTGGTGCGCACTAGGCTCCGCACCACGATGTACAACGTCCACAAGCAGGGGTCTTCGCTTTCTACCCTTTGGAAGCTTATGCTCTCCCTCTCAAGAGCATTAAAGCTTTGCTGCAGAAGGATCCTGCTGCTTGTGGACGTTGTACATCGTGGTGCGCACTAGGCTCCGCACCACGATGTACAACGTCCACAAGCAGTGGCTTCGCCCTTTGCCTGTTGGAAGCTTATGCTCTCCCTCTCAAGAGCATTAAAGCTTTGCTGCAGAAGGATCCTGTTTGTGTGCCGCGTCATTCTTGCTGGCGAGACGGTTAGCGCGGGACATCTGGTGCCGAAACCCGGGAAACTTGACCAGACCATCGTCAGCACCACTGAAGACCCCTCGGAGACGAGGAGGATTCAGAACTGCAGTGCAGACTCCGCTTCGGAAAGGTATGTCTAATCATGAATTCTTCCCTTTAGTCCTATCTCAAGCTTGTGGCCTGTAGGGGGCTTGGGAGGGATTTCCAGAGGCTGTAATTATGGTTATTGGAGCTTGTATTATTTTCCTCCTTGTCAGTTATATCTGTGAATACTGCTTGTGGACGTTGTACATCGTGGTGCGGAGCCTAGTGCGCACCACGATGTACAACGTCCACAAGCTGTGTCTCTCGTACATGGTCTTTATGATAGGATTTCCATGATAAGCTCTTGCACACCGCTGAGGTCTCCTCATTGCACGCGGTAGAGTGGTCTTGGAGTCTTACTTGTAGCTTATTTCCCTGAGGATTTGACCTCTATCTCTGCCCTCTTTATATATGGGTGGCCAGCTTGCTTATTGAATTAAAAAGAGGGAGATGTGGGGCGCCGCCTCACATGTCGCCGTTATAAGATGGCGCCGACATCCGCCTGCAGAAGGTGATAAACAACCTCACCACGCATGCGTCAGCGTTTCCCCGCTCTCCGTGCCAAAGTGCTCGCTTCCTACGTCACCTCGCGTGACCCAGATTTGGCCTATTAGGTATTGCCACGTCCTAGGCGAGACAAATCTCCTATATAAGGGAGGTGGTTTGGGGACTCGGTGGTGTCTTTGCTTTCTACCCTTTGGAAGCTTATGCTCTCCCTCTCAAGAGCATTAAAGCTTTGCTGCAGAAGGATCCTGTTTGTGTGCTGTTCTTGCTGGCGAGACGGTTAGCGCGGGACAGGCCATCATATATACAACATCGGCATACACCAAATACACTTTCATGGTTAATTATTTAATTTTGAAACTTTATTTTACTAAAGTTGTAAATGTTAATTTTTTAACATTTTATAACCAATGTTATATCAATGTTTTTTTAAATACTACATCAATATGTAGGTGTACTAAAATATCCTTTGCCTGTTAAAAATCAATTATCTTTTAGTGAAGTTTTCCACTGTCCCCAAAGTGATGTGTTAATCCTGTGTCTGTCCTCTAATTCACATTGCATGACCTTCATTTTAGAATTATATTCAATTCCTTATTGCATGTATAAAATTTTTCTTTGTTTTTTTTTTTTTTTGTTGTGCTTAATGTCAAAGGAAGCAAAGCCTATGCCCTATCCATCTGCTTCCCTACAGTCCTGAAATTCTACATCAAAACTCAGAGATACATCTAGTTTTCATACAGATTTTTAAAAACTCATACTAAAAGCTGTCTCACTCACTACTGTCTGACAGGTTGCATTACTAGTCAGCTTTTATCTGGGTTCTTCTCTCTGTGTAACTAGGAACTGGAGATAGTGGTAAACCTATCTCTTACTGTTGTGTGTACGTTGAACAAAGCAAAAGACTAAAACATAATGGATGATTTATATGTTACCCATTTTTTATATTGTTTTCATTTGAGTATTCATACTTTCTTTTTGTGTTTACCGGATGTCAAATAAGCCCCTACTGAGAAACTTGGTAGTGATAATCCACTTGAACCATTCTCTGATAGAAGATACAAGAGAAAAATATTATTGTTGAAGGTAAAGCTTTAACTGAAAAAACATTTTTTGGTGGAGAGTTTAGGATGCAGGAGGTAGCAACCATCAGGGTATTATGGATGCAGTTGGATGACAAATAAACCTGTAACAGATAATTTACATTGAAGCTGCTTATGTTGCATGGAAGAGGGCTCAATTTGCTAAGCACATACTCCGTTATCACCAGATGATTCATTGAAAATCACAATTTGTGATGATCTTCCTACAGGAAGGCTTGTTGATCATAAAAACATCATAGAAGAAAACTCAGTGATGAATATTCTTTATGCCAAAGACATACATTTGTATTAGCTTCACACATCCCTATATTGTGCATTAAAATTATGACAGAATTGATGATTCAAATGAGACCCAAGGAAAGGTAAATGTCAGCATTTCTGATAAGCTATGAAACAGTAGCTTATATATATATATATATATAAAAGCTCATGAAATTCAAGCATTCTACTACATACCCACAAACTCAACTATCAGGAGCCTGGAGCAGGGGAATTACTGTAATTTTAGGCCATTCTGGATTATATAAATTCAAAGCCAGTCAATGGTATATGTGAAGACCTTCTCTCAAAATAACAACACCTCCAAAAAGGACATAGTTTAGCAGCTTTATTTCTAGAAAACCCTTTTTACAAGGTGGCACCTAAACACTCATATTAACAAAAAATAAGAAAGGAAAGAAGGACTGAAGGAAGGAAGAAGGGAGGGAAGGAAGGAAAACAAAAGAAAGGCAGAAAGATAGGGATGATCTTTTCTCTCATTCGAAGCTTCCTAGATAATCTCCCTGTGCCTCTGCATGCCCAGGAGATACAAGACCTTATCAGATCTCAGTGTAATCCCTGCTCTCCAGAAATAGAGCTGTTGAAAGTTACTAAACTCCTCACTAACCATGTTCACGTTGCAGTGCCATGACTTAAAGGAAATGTCTTCCCTAAGTTCATTGTTTCTTTTTTGAAAAAGATGTTTTATTTTGGTAGGCAGAGTATCTCTGTATTGGATTTACTTTTTCTATAACCTTAACATATAAGAAAGGTAGATATGTAGCAGGAGGAGATGAGGTCTTTGTGAAAATTTCCCATAATATCTTTATGACTATGTTTCTTTATTTTTTTTGCAGACTCATTATAAGATGAAAGGAGACATTTGAACCTTTATAGAAGGAAAATAGTAAAAATTGTTTTACAGAGCCATTTTATGCATAATATAAATGACCATATAAATATTATATGATATAAAATGAATTAAAATATTTATAATATTTAATATTTAATTCCTACTAATATATAAGATTAAATTTTATGTAGATTATTTCATTTAATCCTAAAAGGAACAAATCACTAGCCTTTATATCTTATGTTTTTTGTTACGTGGGGATTTTGTAAAATAGACAAAAATGATAAAAAATTTCTCAATTTATTCTCTTTTCATTTGCAGAGCTGCTTAAAACAAACACATTTGTATTGTACTTGTAGGCCTTTTGAGTGAGGCTTAGAATCATTTACAAATGAAGATTACATGTTTGATGATATGCTTTCCTGTAGGGTGAAAAAGTGTGGACATTTTGTGCTGAAATACACATTTCTGTTAAATACTCCTATCCTGTCTTAAAATGGACAGTTATTACTAGACTAAGTTCTGAACAACAGTCTAGTTGAGACAAGAGCTATGTCTGCCTTTTGAAACCTTCATTTACTGATAAGCTCTCTACATTTTAGACACTCAGAGGACTGTCCCATTATTTTATAGCTTAACTATTTCATATTTTCTATTCTCTTAAGTTATTGCTACCTCAGAATACTAAAACAGCATAAATTATGATCAGTTCTCTAAAATAAATTAATAATTAGTGAGATGTTCTTGACAAAACAAAACTGCTCCATATTTTTTAAGGACTACATTCTTTAAAAAAAAAAAAATCAGTGTTTCCATGCCAGCCTATTTTAAAATCAAAAGTGATGATGTGTAAGGCGGTAGGAAGGTTCTATCTGATGGATGATCTTAGATGATGTGTAAGGCNGTAGGAAGGTTCTATCTGATGGATGATCTTAGATGATGTGTAAGGCAGTAGGCAGGTTCTATCTGGTGGATGATCTTAGATGATGTGTAAGACGGTAGGAAGGTTCTATCTGATGGATGATCTTAGATGATGTGTAAGGTGGTAGGAAGGTTCTATCTGGTGGATGATCTTAGATGATGTGTAAGGCAGTAGGCAGGTTCTATCTGGTGGATGATCTTAGTTGCCTTCTGTGCGAGGTCAGAGTGCACTAGAAAGAAGACTGACATACACATCTTCAGCCAACTTTCATCAGAGTTACTGTGACATTCATCCTCCAATGGATCCGCTGACTAGTTCTCATTTGCTAAGCACTGAGCTGAGCTCGTGTCAGTAATTAAAAGAACAGCAAGGACAGACTAGAGATGACATTTCAGTTTAAAATGTTTTTGAACAGAATAACCTGAGACAAGCTAAAAGTATCTTAATATAAATGGCAAGCAAATTAAATAAACATGCTTTTTCTTATTATTACTCTTCTAGGATATATTGGTAGGTATAAACAATTTAAAAATACTCTTAGCATTTTCTCTTTATTTGTACCAGTAAAACAAGTAACACCTCCCCTAACTTGTTTCTAACTTTGTTATTTCTATATTTTTAGACAAAAGTCTGTTTCTGTACTAATCCCCAAACACTGAGTCTGGAAGACTTCCTTACTCTATTTAAAGATTCTTCTCTTGGGTTCACTATGGAAAAACACATTGGTGAGGCAGCCTTGGGGCTGCCCCTCCTGACCAGATCTGGAAGTTATTTATTTATTTTTGACAGGGAGGATGGTGGTCAAATTAAGTCCTACATTTTTACCCAGCCAGATATCTATGTAATTATAGACGGGAGATAATTGCCAGGGGAGTAATTCAGTTAATAATTATAGAAATCCCAATTTAGCCAGCAAAACTGTAGAACAAAAACTGATTTCAACCAAACTGACTGTCAGAAACATGAAATTAAAAGATTATCCATTGTAATCAAATGAAGTGACATATTATCATTAGCAATGTATCTGTGAAAGTCACCTTCTAGTCCCCCTTCTACATTAAGTCGGGGTCTGACGTCTAAAGTACACATAAAGGGAAGTTCTGAATAGGAGAGTTACTATAATGTTTTCTTTGTACTATTCTGTGTTTTGAATACATCTGGCCTATATGGTTTTTATAATATAAGAAAAAGAAAAAAATCTTTTTTTAAAAATCTATTCCAAGGAAATTGTAGTCATCTAAAAAGAAGAAACAGAAAACAACTATTCAAGATGCTTACTTTTTTTCTCCACCCCTCAAGCGTTAAATCAATGAGGGTGTAGGTTTTGAAAGGTTACATAACTTTTGCCTATAGCTGAGTTACCTCTCAAGTAGCAAGACTGTGAAAGTAAAAGCAAGAAGCTTTGAAACATGCATGAAGCTGGGGTGAGTGAGTTATTTATTTGCTTCCTTATTAATTTAGAATTAGTAATATCATGGTAGTTGTTTCTACAATTTATAACATGCATTTATTTTTGTAAAAAAAAATCTCTGTGATATTTATCAGCTGATTCTCTGGAGAACTAACCAAAGAATTACACTTTTAGGCTCAGCTTCATGGTTTCAATTCCCACAGCTACTACTCTCAAACTCTTGGCAATTATGCTACATGACAATTAAACCTAAGTTCTATTTCTAATTCAATAATTGTTAATATTTATCTTCAAAACATAACAAAAGCTGTGTTAAAGTGGGAATATATTCATTTGAATTTATACTTTACGAAAGCTATTACTGACTCCTTCCATAGAATTTAAATATCTTTATTTTAGTAAAAAATTGTTTTTTTCTTAATGTAGGACCCAAACAATTTTTTATAATTTCCTGGTTACAGAAGAGAAACTATATGGTTTTAAATTTTATTACTGTATTTTGAACAATTTCTTTTAAAATTCTAATCTATATTACAAGAATTATGTAAGAAATTAGGGTACATAATTTTTAAAAGTTATTAAAGCTGAAGCCAGATAAAGAGAGAGATTCATTTGGTGTTTTCCTGACATGATCGATGTAGTATTTGGGGATGGGGATATATGAAGAGAAGTGGTGCACACTCAATTTGACAAAATACAAGCAAATTGTTCTCATTGCCTAAGGTCTTCACATTTCTTCAGGCTTTAGAAATGCTCATGCCAGGTCTATTGGCTGTGGTAGTGGACTGCAGGACTAGTAGACAGTGCCACCATATAGAAGAACTGGTAAGGTTGAGAGAGCTCAAATCCAGTGAATCTCTGAGTTCAGAACCATAGGAGGTGAGCAACTAGGGGCTCTGAAGCAGACAACCTTGATACCTCACTGAGAGGAACATGGCAAAAACACCTGGAGTCCTTTCCCATGCAAACAGAGCATCACTAACATTTCAAACTGAACCAATAGGAAACATCTACGAAATACTACCCTACACCTCAGTGTTTATAAATTCCCTGATCACATGGAATAAAGTCCACGAGCTATTTCACCAAGGATCCTCTGAGAGCAGCTGTTTTACTGAGCTCTAACACTTGGAGAAGAGTTCTCTCTGAACCTCAGACCACCTGCCTGGTCAGGATCATGTCATCCCAGCTGGCCCCTGCCACCCCTGCTGCAGTCCAACAGTGCTCCTGTCACCATTGCCCCTGATGCTGCCACAGTAGCAGATGAGAGCCAGTACCCTGATTACCTGCCTTGTGCAGGCAGCCCAAACCCCCTTGCTTCCCTTCTATGAACTGTGAGACTTCAGGCACTTCCACCCAGACTAGAGACCCATGGAACCTATTTGTCTCAGTTCCACCTCACCCTCTGGGTGGATGATAGCAGATAACAGTGGGCTTCTCTATGCCTCATTAGGGTAGGAGTGCATTCTTGAAACTAATTCACTTTCTTTCATTTCAACTGTGCAGTTCTTCAGATTCAGACTCTACCATTGGCCTGTATGGTAAACTGACCCCTGCTTGGGAGATGAAAACAGAGCTATCCGTGTTGTCAGGACTCCAGTGTAGCCTCTTCTGAAATTATGCCTTCGGCCCACCTTGCCAATTGGCACACAGAATAGCATCCAAACAGTGTCTATTATCCCAAATACAGAATTAATATAACTCAGTAGCAGAAACATAAGCAAACAGTAATAAAAAGTAAAAAGAAAATCAAAAAAAGAAAAACGATGACAGTAAGACTTTGCCTGATTTATTCTTTTAAAGCAGAGAACCTAAAGACATTTCTCCTTAGAGAAGGGCTATAAAGGGCACCTATAATAAGAAAAAAAGTCCTCACATCTTTAGATATTAAGAAAATACAAATTAAAGCCATAATTATTATGCCTTTAAGATTGTTATTGTCAAATGACAGTTCAATCTGTCTTAAAATTGTGGAGCTGAATGGTTTTTAAAATAAGACCTATTTTATCCATATCAATGCCACCATCCTCCTACTTTGAAAAAGTTAAATGTGCAGAATTATTAAACAACATATCAATGAACAGGCTTATGCCTACAATTAGTGACCAATTGTTAGTGGTTTGATGTATCTTGTGCATTTGCTTCTAAGTAGTATGCCCATATGTAATTGTAATTTTTGAGATTGTACCACTGTAATATCTTGTTTTTACATACTTCCTGTCTTACCTAAAAGCAACCTGATAGGAGGTAACTTGAAAATTTATAACCACAAGCAATGTCAAAAATAGGAAACACCACCTTGCAAATGTCAGTTTTATTTCTTCAGATGAAGTGATGAGCTATGCTCAAGCTGTGCAGATGCATGCATGTGGACTGAGCCTAAGCATTTTCTTCCCTGTTTTAACTGTCCCTAAGCTTAGGCCTAGGTGCTTCTCATCTCTATACACACTAATCTTCCAAGCTCACTGATTCAATCTGGCTTCTCTTGGCTTTTCCCTGAGTTGTTCTGCCTAGCCTCATACCAACTTGGCAATGTGTTCTAATCTTCTAGCTCCTTCTCATTCTCCTGCTCAGTCTGTCTCTACCTGTGACTAGCTTGTTCTCTCTGTAACTTGTCTCTGTAAAAACGGCAGTATACATATACCTCTCTCCCTATTCTATACCAAACGTGAATAAAAAAAAAATCCATGAATATCTTTTCTGGAATATAGAGAAAACTGTGAATTAAAACTGAGAGGGTGTAACACAGGGGAGGGCAACTGGCACGGCACGGTCATCGCTAAGGTCCAAGTGAAGCAATGGGCTTTTACAATAAACAGAGTCAGAGCTTTTGTCTACAAAGGCTAGCCTTATGACAAAGCCAGGAAATGCTTGCTTTTGCCACTTGTCGCAAAAGCAACACACAGAGCACAAGCAGAAACAGCTTCTATTTGTTAAATCAAGACGAATGCTAGTCAAGACTTTTGGATGTTCCGAGTTACCTCTCAAGTAAGGAGACTGCAAATAAAAGCAAATAGCTTTGAAACACGCGTAACACTGGCAAGAGTAAATTATTTATTTGCTTCTTTACTTGATATCTTTTCACAGAGGTATTTTTAGGGTCTTAGATAGGAGGGAAAAACATTAATATTAATTGAGTATTTCTTATGAACTAGGTGCACAAAAGAGTTTGAGTTAGGTCTAAATTGCCTTTGTTTGAGAATGAGGAAACTGCTGCTTGGAGAAACTGACCAATGGTATTAAATTTGTGTCAAGTATACGACTCAAACCTCCTTCTCTTTCTTCATAAACTTTGATCTTTCTTACACTCTGCATTCATTATGGGCTCTCTATATTCATTGACTGCTCCATAAATGCAGCTATAGTCTTATGTTGCTGTTGTTGTTTTTAATTAACACTGAGAAATGATCCTTTGTACTTGTCTTTTTCATACTTTTATCTCTTGCTCATAGAGCTATTCATAACCCCGCTCAGCTGACAAGTGGTTCCACCATTTCTACAGCAGCTTGAGCTCAGAGCACTATAAAGAGCATTTTGATTTAATTAAAGGCTTGAAAACAATCACTTTGAAAATATGATTTTTTTTTACATGCTTGGTTCAAATTTCCTCCCTCAAAACCAGTCACATCTGATGATAAAGACAAGAAGTGGAAATCCTGAAACTTAGCCTTCATTCATTACATCTGTTTTGAATACATGTAAAAGTAAGGAACTCTTTTAATATAAGCACTGTCCCCAAGAGGAAATTTGCAGAGCATATTAGATTACAAATTTTAATAAACTGGTATTAGCCTTATCACTTTTGAGCAGAGGAGAGAGAGACTGTTTGGTGATGTTTCTGAGACTCTCTAGTGTCTTATCAGCTTCAGAGACAAACCACTTTCTCGTATCTACTGCCCATGCTAATTAGTTTACAGCCCATCAGCCACGTGTCTACACAGAATACAGCAGAGCCATTCGAAAACACTCCTTTTTCTTATAAAAGTCAAATAGAAGCAATTCTCATTCAGTGTGCCTGCTAATGCAGGGAAACATAATGGTGTCTGGCTTCTGGAAGACAAGGGAAATATATTACCTAATTAAATCCCACACATCGTTTGAAAGTCTATATAAATCTTTGTGTCTGTCTTTAGTTTCTGGAATTCAGCCTTACCTTACTACTCAAATAAACAAGGGGAACCCACTAAGAAACTGAATTAGAATAACTGTAATGTATAGGTAGCTACAGTCTTTATACCACCCACATGACCTTGCATCATTAATACATATTTTGTACCTTAAAGGTCATTTCTATTACAGATCCATTTTCTCTTTAGCAGATTATATATGGGACATTTTAATTCTCGCCACCCTGAAACTCAACAGAAATTGTCAGACTAAGTGTAATTTAAAAATAAATAACTGATCTCCTTCATGTCAGAGAACTCCTTAAAATACAACCATTACTTGATTGTATTACAACCAAGTCCTCCATTCCTGAACCAGTGCATAAAGGGTTTTAGAAAATCAGACTCTTTAATCCACTCTGTGAAAACTATTGTTTTACTCTTTTCTGGTTTTCTCAAAATGTCAAAATCCTTTTATTAAGACAGGTGATTTGAAGAGGTTTTGATACCAGTCTCTTAGTTTCACATGACTATTGAAAGGAGACAGCACAGGGCAGGCACCCAGAACAAAGTCTGGCAGTTCATAGGCACTTGCTTCTTACCAGCTCTCTCACTCTGTTTCTGAAAAATGAAGTGCCATTACTCACAGAGTTATTTTGTAAAGGAAGAGACAATAGCGGGAACTCATATTTCAAAAGAATCAAAATTCAATATGTGGTGTCTGGTAAAGATACTGCCAAATTTGAAATTAGAAAATTGTAGAAGTAATTGAAGAAGGAAAGTAAATCCTAATGGACAAGATGTTAACTTTCAGCCATCCTTTTAATAAGATTATTGATTTTATATATTAATGGATGATGTCATTTTGAAATTACTAAACATGGTTTGTTTTGTATAAAATAAGCTGGTGATTGTGAATCATAAACAAAAGCAACCACATGGAAAATGAATGCTGTTAAAAGGAACGTTATTTCCTCAGATGCAAGATTCAGGAGTATTTCAGAAAATGTGGATAGACTCTTCCATGTAACTGTACTTTACTCTGTACAGTAGCAAAGACCACAGCTAGCACTCTGCCAGTCATGATGCATGCACTTTGCCGAGGCCAGCCAATCAATAGTGAATGCCATTGTCCCTGAGAAAGCCTGCTCTATATTCCTCACAGGTTAACTCACGGAATGATTAAGAGCTATTGTCATTTTCCTACTAGAAGTGGAAGAGCGAATACACCAGTGTCCTAGGGTGTAGGCTGGAAGGGATGTCAAAGCAGCACTCCTCTCGGTTAGCTGCTGCTTAGAATCTGCACTATGATAGGAGAAGATGAAATTTATTGATTATTTTCCTTTAGTGGAGAATCAGGAAATCTAATAATCTGAAAAAAAAAAAAGGAAACCCAGTAGAAATGCAGAACTAACAGGCACTAAATCTTTTATCAGACTCTAAGGAGATCTGAAGATGAGCAAAGTGTTTTCTATGACTGTATCACTTGCTTCATAAAGTGGAAAATTGGGGAGTTATGAAATATAATGCCATGTCTTTCTTTGCTTCAATGTATTTGTCCATTTTAAAACCAAAGATAACACTATGAAAGAGTTAGTGATGTTAATGACATTAATGATCTCTTCTGATTGAAGGAGTCTTTATTGGGGAGAGGAATGAGCCAGGATGTACATGGGACTGTCTTAATTATACACAGCCAAGAAGACAGTAAGGAGCATACCTTAATAATAGGAGTAATTGAGGTTTCCCTTCACACTTCCAAATGGGAGAATAACCACAGCTTTAACCTAAGATCATTGGCCATGCTGATAAGCCTAGAGCCACAGTCATAACTGAACAGTGGAATTTTGTAGAGAGCAAAATAGCATATTAGAAAGCCATTCAAGGCTTCTGTGAATCAGATCAACTCTTTCCAACAGTGAACGAGGGGCCAGATTAAAGAATGAAAACAAAATAGGTCAAGTGTGGCTGGACAGAAAACAGAAGAGGAATTTCAAAACTGCATTTAATTTAAAATATGTTTATAGTGCCCTCTTAAAAAACCACTGTACTGGCTGGACATGGTGGTTCACACCTTTAATCCCAGCACTTGGGAGGCAGAGGTAGGCGAATTTCTTGAGTTCGAGGCCAGCCTGGTCTACAGAGTGAGTTCCAGGACATCCAGGGCTACACAGAGAAACCTTGTCTCAAAAAAAAAAAAAAAAAAAAACCCAATAAAATAAATAATAAATAAATAAATAAATAAATAAATAAATAAAAGAAAAAAAAAGAAAGAAAGAAAGAACAGATTATTTAGTTGCCAGGCTTCTGCACAGATTACTTCTCTGAAACCTTATGCAATACTTCATCTGTCTTTTTTGTTTTTTAAAGACAGTTGCCTCTGTGCAGAAAGCCTGCAAATATTGTTCGTGCAAATTACAAAGATGTAGGGATGTAGCATTTCTCTTTTAGAAATTTAGATTAACTGTAAGAAGTTCTTTAAAAGACATTGACACATTTGCATACCCAGGAACATGTTGTGAGCCTGCTCCTCCTGTCAACACATAATTCCTGGTAGTTCAGAAGAAAAATTAAAAAAAAAAATACTGGTCTCCCATACTTGTTATCCTTTGTTTGGTCTGGGAATATTTCTAAAGTCAGGAGTCACTTTAGAAGTAATTTTGGTCCTATTTGCAGCATCTGGAGAACTGGCTTTCTGGAGCTTGAAGGCTCCTGAAATCATGGCTTATCAGTGAACCAGAGAGTAATGATGGGTAGTAACTATAGCTCAGTTCTCAACCTGACTTTCTATCTGTTGAATTTTAATTTCAAGACAAGAGTTTATTCAGAAAGAAGGAAAATGACCAGCTAAGTGACCTCCACCAGTTTCACCAGACAATGGCACTAAGGATGCGCTCTTCTTATGCATCTTTGTGTTCCTTACATGATTATGTGGAAACCCTTGTTGCAGTGATTCCTCTTTGTAGCCTGGATCACCTGTTTACCACACAGGGACTTTGAGTGTTCACAAGGAGTGCGAGGCAGAAGCTGCTTCAGCAGAGCAAGGCAATGTGATGAACCACAGTTTGCCTATCAGGCTTTCCCATCCATTCATCTTGCACCTCAGCCTTCTGCGTCTCTTATGTTGTCTACTTTGGGGAATAAATAACAGCATCTGGATAAGGTATAGGTTCTGGGTTTACTACACAGATATTGGTGTGCTAGCAAAGATGTTTTTGCTTCTCAAGTATGAAGGAGTTTTTGAAGTGGTTTGCCCAGATCTCCCTTGGCTGGGAAGGATGTTACAAAGGGAACAATTATTGGAGTTGGGACTGTAAGGAGAAATCATCCGCACACATTCATTTAATAATGTTCTTGGGTTTCTGGGTCAGTTTGCTGAGCTGTAAAAAATTGAGGTACCTGGCTTTTAAGAGTTGGACACTCTTGCTTTAATCTTATTGTCTGGTCTATTGTGTGAGGAACACAGAATAAGGGTTTAGAGTCCTTAGAATGTTTGATCACTTACAATACAGAGCTTCATTAGAAAAAGTCCTATAATGTCAAGTTTATAAGCTATGTTCTAGTTTGTGGTTTCCAAATTTAGTTTATGTATTCACTGGTTCAGGAAGAGAAAAGCAATGTTGCCTCTCAGATACAACTCTGCATAAAAACCAGACCTCGATTCTCTTATAAAGTTCAGAGTCTAGAAAGGATTGAATCTAGATACCAATGATATATTAGTGACAGTCACTATGTGAGTGGCATACAATTAAGTGTTTGAAGCTATGATCTGATTGTTGCTTAGCTTTCATTTTCAACTTCACACAGACTAGAGTCATTTGGGTACAGAGAAACTCAAATGAATAAATGTCTCCAGGAGATTGGCCTGTGGGCATATTTGTTGGGTCATTTTCTTGATTACTAATTGATATAAGATGGCTCAATACACTGTGAGCTTTGCCTCCAAAGGCAATGTGGATATCCCTTGTCTTGGCTGCTGCCTGTAACCATGTTGATATCCAAGGGCTGAGCAGAGCTGGTCCTACCCCTTACTGGCTGCAGCATTCAGGAGAGCCATTCTCTCTTGCTTGGGTAGCACATAGAACTGGCCTGGTAGAATGGGTGCATTTGAGCTGGTCCCCAACACCTTGAGAGGGAGAGAGCTGAACCTGCCTCTCACTTGGGTCAGCGATCCAAGACACTGCTAGAGACCTGGCCCTCATTGTATGGGTGTGGTGGAACACCAGCTACCATCAAGATCCAGGGCTTTGAGTTGGCTTGCATCAACACCTGCTCCACCTATGAGCTGCTAGATGACTTGAAGGCATCAGTCCTGTAGATACAAAGCATTTTTTGTTTGTTTGTTTGCTTGTTTGTTTGCTTTTGAGGGGAAGAATACTAAAGGTCTGAAGGGTCAGGGAGATGAATGGGATTAGGGTGTATGATATGAAATTTCACAATTAGATTAGATAAAAGACTTATAAGAAAAGCTATCTTGGCAGAGAACCAGTGGGCAAGACAGTAGATGGAATTCCTTCTTGCTTTCTACTTCGGTTCCTATTTGAGCTCCTGTCCTAGCTTCCCTCCATGATAGTGTGTAATATGGAAGCTGAAATAAGCCCTTTCCTCCCCTAAGTTGGTTTTTCATTACACTAATAGAAGGCAGACTACAGTAGACATGTTGGCTTTAAGAATAAAGACTAAAGGATGAATTGGCCGTGCCCAGTATCTCGAATGTAAGGAAGAACATATCACACAGAAAGGAATAAGGCAAAAGGAAAATTCAGGAGGAAGAAGTTAGCTCAATGTGAAGCCATAAATGAAGACAAAGGTCAGTTTGCTCAGGACACCATATGCAGAGAATTCTTGGCTTGCTTCTAAGATAATGGTCAACTGATATGAGCTCAAGGAGTTTAAGACTAGCTTGTTATGTTACCAGATCTAACTACTAGTCATAGGCTAGTTGGTGGGTGACGGGGTTAATAAATACCCACAGCCTTCTACCACCTTAAACAGAAAATAGACAAAAATATTCACTATAGTACAAAGCATTAAAGCAATTGGGTTTCAATAGAGACATCAACCACTTCCGGATCTAAGAAGAAACTGAGAAAAGCACTCTTTTTATTATTATTATTATTATTATTATTATTATTATTATTATTTTCTTTATTTACATTTCAAATGCTATCCAGGAAGTTCCTTATACCCCCCCCCGCCCCTGCTCCCCTACCCACCCACTCCCATTACTTGGCCCAGGCCTTCCCTTGTGCTGGGTCATATAAAGTTTGCAAGACCAAGGGGCCTCTATTCCCAGTGATGGCCAATTAGGCCATCTTCTGCT
>NC_034595.1:45000102-45029458 GCF_900095145.1 Mus pahari | reverse complement strand
TCTAGTGATTTCTTTTGTGATTGGGTTACCTCACTAAGGATGATATCCTCCAGATACATCCATTTGCCCAAGAATTTCATAAATTCATTGTTTTTAGTAGCTGAGTAGTACTCCATTGTGTAAAAGCACTCTTAACTCAGGCTTTGAGTGGGTATCAAACATGTGTATAAAGTAAGATAGTATTTAACTCAAGTCTGGAGGACCTCTGTGGAGTTAGCTGAATGCCCCACAGGTCAGGGAGCCTTGCAGATATTGAAGGATTTTGTGTTGTGTAATTTCCTCTATTTTACTGAATATCCACCAAAGAAAATTCCCAACTTTCCTTTGTAAAGAAACAAAAACAAAAAACAAAAAACAAAACAAAAAACAAAAAAACAAAACAAAACAAAAAACTACCAAATGGTCCAGGCCCCAATAGTGCAAGTAATTCTACCCATTTGTGTCATTTTTCAAAAGTCTATAAGGATTTACATCTACTTGACAAAATGTTAATTTATGCTTTAGGAAGAAGAACAGAGGAATATATATCTTGAGGTGCTCTCCTTTTTCACTTTGGATCTGAGTTCTGCACTAACTTAAAAATGGAATAAATTTACAAAATAGACATCAAATACTCAACTGAGAGGGAGAAAAAGGTCCCTATTTATCATGTTCTTGCGACGGTGGCTGAGTGATATATTGTGATTACAACTTTTTTTAATTGGCAGGCTTCTAGGATGCGCTGGGGATTGGTGACAAGATGATGGATCAGTTTCTTCATATTGGCTGGTTGATCCAACAAACCCAAAGCACATATTGACATTTGTCACTCAGCATTGGAGCCCTACAGACATCTCTGCTGATTAGTCAAACACTTCACCTCCCTTTAATTAATGTTTTAAGAGCAGAGCTTCAGAGAGATGCTCAAGGGAAGAAATTTTTACAATATAATGGAAAAGGGGGTTACAGGGAACCACTTGAATAAGAAGTGAGCATAGCTGGAAAGGGAGAAATCAATGACAGTGTTTTAGCAGCTTAACCCTGCTGGCCCTTGCATGTTAATAGATTATTTATGCATCACGTTGCTATGAGAAGAAATTAGTATGATTAGCATTTTCTGTTTATTGACTGCTCATCACAAATCAGAAGGCTGTTTACATGTATTTCGGTTTATTACCTTGAAAAATCATTGGCAAGGAAGGGCAGGACAAGAATTTATCATCTCATAAACTCAAAGCTTATTTTACCCTAAAGAAGAAAGGTATAAATGAACAGAAATATATTTCGCACTGTGTTGTAAAGAAAAGAGAATTTCTTTTTTAATTTCCAGGGGGAAAAAGCCACTTAAAATAGGTAGTTAAGAGGGAGCTTTGAAGTTCGACATAAGTCTAATCTCATTCTTTAGTTAATAGCTAAGGATTTTCAAAGGGTCCTTATGATGTTTGCAGGAATTGTTCATCCTTCTGTGCCTCTACTACTCTGATAATTTTGAAGTTCCATTCACCACACAATTTCAATCATGCCATGTTTTAGAAGAAGGATGTATGCTAATCCCATAGCAATGGTAGTGAAACAGATGCATGGAGAGGAGCCCAAATAATGTTTACCTTTCTCTTTTGATTGCCATAACGATTTATAGATATATGAGGAATATTATTTCGGGAAAGTGTTTTCTGGGTTCTATAGTTACAAACATCAGTCTGCAGGGATTACTGCTCTGTTTGGCAGTCGGAGGGACCAGAAGCAAATGCTGGGGTTGTGTTTCTAACTGACTCAAGTCAGCTCTTAGGAAATGGAAAAGAATTGCAGTTTCAGAGCAAAATAGAATTTTGGTTTAATCTCAAGTCCTTGATTTCCTGTATGCAACTTAAAACAAGATTTAGAAAACTGACATGCTGAAATGTAAAAATGAAAAGGCCTCCCTTTATCTGCTTGCCTCCTTTATGCATTTGCTGCAGTTTGAACATGATCCCTGAAATTCATGCTCTAGAATGGAATAAGTAGACTTTTAAAGTGGAGTTAGTTCACCAGGTAATCCTCTCAGGGGACAGCATTGTTCAGCTGTTAGTCGTGTCTGTTGTGGGATTGGTAGAAAGCCAGTTTTGGCCCTGTGCGCTTTCCCTCTCCCTTTCTATTTCTCTGACTTTCTCTGTCAATGTGTCTTTTTCTGTGTCTCTCTCTGCCTTTCTGTCTGTCTGTCTGTCTGTCTGTCTGTCTGTCTGTCTGTCTGTCTGTCTCCCCCCCCCCTCCTCTGGCTGCCTTCTACCGTGAGATGTTCCATCATGAAGGCTAGGACTAGACACCAATGGCAGACATCAATCTCAGACTTTCAGTCCTGGGAACTGTAGAATCTCTGTGATGTTCTGTTGTAGCAGCACAAATGACCCAGATTAGAGTTCTTTCCTCTGTCTGGACTCTGTTTGGGCCTTTCTGTCTTCTTTGCATTTACCATCCATCTATATCACCACAGTTTTTTCCATCCTATGTCCTCTATCCTTTCATTATTCTATTGATTACTTTTAATCCAACCAGGTAAACTGAAAAGGGTTATATACTTACTGTTGTTGCCAGTTAGCATGATAAGATTTAAGTTAAGTATTTGACTTCTATGATTCTTTCAGCTATGAGAGTAAATTGCAAAAGGAAAAACTTCAAAAGCAAGCTAGAAGGAAATTTCAGTGTGAACAATGATTTACACACAGATCTCCTAGTGTCAAACATACTGAAGAGACCTCTAAAATCAATTGTATTTAGTATCTGTAAATGTAATTTATTGCTCATCAAAGAAATATATATATGTGCACATACATTGTTAAAATCCAAGAATTACAGGAAGACATAATAGAAATCATCAAAATAGCGCCATTTCAAAAAGCAGCTACTCTTAACTTCTGATTTTCCAATTGCTTTGACTGTATTATTAAATAACATATATCGTAATAGTGCCACTTCTTGATTTTCAGTTTAAACTGCTGTTTATTGATTTTCTACCACAGAATATCAGCATTGGGATCTTGTACTCCACCCATACACACTTATACAGTTTCTCTTTCTTTATTCTACTGAAAAAAATATATACCATTTTGGGCTAAATCAATACTTAGTGCTTGCCTTATTATAACTGTGGAAATAGCATATAGGGGGAAATTACATTGTGTGTTGTGTTATATTTTTTCTTGGATGACCTTTTTTTTTTCCCTCTGAAGGTAACTTTCCAGCACATCCACACATATTTAATTTGCTATATTCTGGCCCCTGGTAATTACCATTTGCCTACCTTTCCAGAATCTTCCAAGGTTCATTAAGAAGCTTTAGATTAATGTAATGTCTTACATGTACAATAAAATAAAAGGCGATCAAATAAGTCTAAAACTGTATTTTAAATTTATTTTATTTTGTTTATTTGTGTGTACATGTGTGTAGGTATTTGTGGAGGATAAAAGAGAGGGTCAGATTCTCTGGAACTAGAGTTACAAGCAGTTGTGAGCCACCTGACATGGGTGCTGGCAAGCAAACTGGGCTCTGAGAATGAGTAATGAGTATGCTAAACAGCTGAGCCATCTTTTCAGCTCCTAGAAATATCTTCTCATATCTAATTTCATAGCTCAATGATGACATCAAACTTGATCTTATAGTAATATGAGAGGTTTCCCCAATTCTACTCTCTGTAAGGTTCCTAAGACGTCTGTTGACATGGAGAGTTGGAGAGACTCTTATTATGTACAAGCATCGCCAACACTGCTGTATATTGAATCACTAAAGACAGATAACCCTTATATGTTTCTATATAAAGAAATTATCCAGGTGTGGTAGATCACACTTGTAATCCCAGTTCTCAGGAAGCTGAGGTATGATTGCTGTGAGGCTGAAGCCTGTCCTATATAGTGAGTTCCAGCTGTGTACACATAAACACGTACACATGTATGTGCACATACAGATACATGCATACACATATACATCATATACCTATACACATATGTCAAACACTGCATACACATCATATACACATATACACTTACATATATTCCCACCAATAATTCATTTATTTTATCCCATTTCTCTTTGTTATCATTACAGTTACAGGGAATTGGATATATGATAGTGAATATCTGTGACAGTTTAGGTTCAGGGAGAAGCATTGTACAGGGAAATGTGGAAGCCTCAGCTATAGTTTATGCAGAAGTAGTTAGAGATTACAGCAACAAATGTGAGTTTGTCTAAATTGAGACCTGGGTTTCTTGTCGAGCTCTTACTATTTACCTACTCTTGTCACTCAGGAGATTCACTGTGCCTCTGATCTCCTGTCTCTGGCCTAGTGACATCTGGGAAGACACTGTTCATTCTTTGGAATGAATGGCTGATGGAGTGAAAGCTTGAATTCTCTGTACTGTGGGTAGTCAAAGCAAAGGTGAGACTTCTTCCGAAAGAGTAAAGCGAGGCAGGAGTGAAACACAATAGAAAGGTTCCAGGCGAGGAATCAGATATGCTTGGGGCTGAGATGGTTTGGGAATGGAAAATAGCCTATTTTTAAAGCAGACTGGAATTTTGAGTGAATTCTGAAGGTAGAAACACAGGAGGCGGGGAGACATTTGTCCCCTGGGGCTGACAAATGTCTTGCTCTGTTCTCAGATGGCATTTCCTCTGTTCCTTTACAAAAGTTGTTTCTGCCATGTTCACATTTGAATGGGCCTCACTGGCTGCCTGATAAACCTATGTACCTCTTAAAAGACAGTATCTCCAAATACGTTACATTCTCAAGTACCTGGGGCTGAAGGGGTGTCTCATTGGTATGGAAAATATATTAGTGGAAATCACAATACGAAAAATTCCTGTTTTATAAGTCATTACATGAAGGGGATACATTCCCAGGTGACAGTGCTGAGAGGGAACAGTCCTAAAATATAAGGAAATCTTCAAAATGATAAACATATTTCATCACTCTCTTTAATCTGCACACAAACTTGTAAAATGGGATTTGCTTGTGCTTTGTTGTTTTTAATCTTAATTTGATAGTCACTGAAATGACAGTTCAGTTGTGTGCATAATCTAATCGGCAGAAGAGGTCAGGACTGATGTTCAAATGATGGTAAGCCTGACTCCAGGGCTCACCCTCTGCTACCAGCTCTGGGTCTCATGGCTCTAAGTTGAGGGAATGGATATTTTCATCTCAGAAGAACTTTTGCCAGAACGCACACAGTGCACTCAGATGCTAGTTCAAACAGCATTGTCTACAGGCTTTCCCTTTACCTGAGCAGAGGGACTATTGCCGAGAGTTCCCTGCAGGATGAACTTAACTAAGGGCACAGCTTGCTCTGCAAGATAACATGATGCAAAAATAAAATGGTGCTGGATTGGCAAAAGGGGAAGAGTTAGAGAAAGTCTTTTTTTTTTTTCTGTTTTCATCATTAAAGAAAATGAAATACATGCATCTGAACATAAGTTCAGAAGCAGATCAAGGCTGAGAGCTTTTAGAACGGAGGTAACTAGCTACTTCCTTACTTCAGTGACTCCATTTGGTCTGCAAGTTCAATAACGTTCCATAAAACCACAAAGAGTTCAGCAAGGTGCAAAGCAAAGGTAAAGGTATGTGCCTTGGGAAAAGAAATCTGAGAGAATTAATTTGTTATTTAGAGGAAAGATCAGTTCCCGTAGGTTAGCTGTTCTAATTCAGGCTTGGAGGGAGAAGTGATTAACGTTTCTTTCTGTTTGAGTGGTCTGTGGAATCCAAAGCAGGAAATAAACAGAAGGAAGTATTTAGCTTCTTGCATAAGAGAAATAATAATTGAATACGGGTCTGGTAAATAATAATCAAGTATGAACTAATATGGCCTGGTAAAGATACTGGCCCAAATAAACAAATCATAAGACCTATGCACACTCAATCATCAGCCATATTTCTAAGGGAACACATCCATGAAATGTTAGAGTGAGCCTTTTTGAAACTGTATTTTATCTATTATAGACGACGAACAACTTATTTTCTTAACAAGAGTTCATATAAAATTACCTCTAACAAAGCTTCCGAGTTCCCCTTTACTAACTCCTATAATTCTACCTTCTCCCACAAAGGACTCCAGCATTACTAATTGCATGCATAGTAACTTTTTTAGGAAGTGCTGTATTAGTATGAGACATACACCTTATTTACCTTAAAGCTTTTCTTGTATTGCTTTCCCCATTAAAATAACTCCTTAGTCCATGTAGCCTATACTTTTTTTTAGGTGATAAATCTGGGTAATTATTTTGTGTTTTCTGTTGTTAGCAGTTTGTTTATTGAACAGTGTTTTTCTTAAAACTTTTAAATATATTCACATACATAAACAAATATTCTGGGTTTACATCACTTCCAGTAGCTCATTCATCTGTTCTTCATGCAGTACTATACTGTTTGAATGTGGTATGATATTCTTTTACATAGAAATTTTAATTATAAAATACACTTGTTATTTGACATTTTGAGCATGTTCAACATTGATATATACTGTTCCCAGCATCAAACAGAAAAATCATTTTAAATACCACACATTAGAATACTTTGTATTGTTTCATTATTGAAAATTGTAGTTTGTTCAAAATGGAAACTATAGCAACTAGCCACATCCTCTTCTTTTTTTGTTTTATTTATTTCATTCCAAATGTTGTCTCCTTCCTTGTCCCCCTTCAAGACTTCTTCACCTACCCGCTTTGCCTCTGAAAGGGTGCCCCCCCAGCCCCCCAACAATCCCAATCCCCCATCGCACACACTTCACACTCCACACCCCTACCTCACACACCTATATCTCCCTTCCTTGGGAGCATCTTCTCCTACTGAGGCCAGACAAGGCAGTCTTCTGCTACATATGTGCCGAGGACCATGGGCCAGCCTATGGTCTCTGTGAGCTCTGAGAAGTCCAGGTTAGTTGATACTGTTGTTCTTCCTATGGGGTTGCCATCCCCTTCAGCTTCCTCAGTTCTTCCCCTAACTCTTCCATAGGGGTCCCCCCAACCTCAGTCCAATGGTTGGCTGTAAGTATCTGCATCTGTCTCAGTCAGCTGCTGGTAGAGCCTCTCAGAGGACAGCCATACTGGGCTCCTGTCTGCAAGTTCAACATAGCATCAGTGATAGTGTCAGGGTTGGGTGCCCACCAATGGAATAGATGCTCTCACAGGGTTTGTTGCTTACCTAAGTCGAGCTAGTCACTGGATGGCCTTTCCTTCAAACTCTGCTCCACTTTTGTCCCTACATTTCTTTTAGACAGGAACAATTCTGGGTCATAAATTTTGAAGGTAGGGTGGTGACCCCATCCATCCACTGAGAGCACTGTCTAACTACTGGAGGTTGTCTCTTCAGGGTCTATCTCCCTACTGCTGGGCATTTTGACTAAGGTCATTTCCATTGAGTCATGGGAGCCTTTCATACCGCAGGTCTCTGAGACTTTCCTCCTGCCCCCTAATCCCTGAAACTGCATATTTCCACTCATTCTCCTGCTCCTCCAAGCTTCTCTCCTGTTTCCCAAGATACCTGATCCTGCTCCCCCTTTTCCCTCCCTTTCCCCTCTCACACCCAGGTCCCTCCCTCCCTCTGCCTCCTGTGATTATTTTGTTCCCCCTTCTAAATTGGCTTGAAGCATTTTCACTTGGGCCTTCCTTCTTGTTAAACTCATTATAGTCTGTGGATTGCATTCTGGGTATTCTGTACTTTTTTAGCTAATATCCATTTATCAATAAGTACACGTCATGCTTGTTTTCTTGGGGTCTGGGTTAACTCACTCAGGGTGATATTTTCTAGTTCTATCCATTTGACTGCAAAATTCATGATATGTTCACTTTTAATACCTGAATAGTATTCCATTGTGTTAAAAAACCAACCAAACAAAAACAAACAAACAAACAAAAAAACCAAACCAAACCAACCAACCAAACAAACAAAAAACCCCCACATTTTCTGTATCCACTCTTCAGTTGAGAGGAATCTGGGTTGTTTCCAGGTTCTGGATATCACAAATAAGGCTGTTATTGATATAATGGAGCATGTGTCCTTCTGGCACAGTGGAGCATCCTTTGGGTATATGCCTAGAAGTGGTATAGATGGGTCTTCAGCTAGAACTATTTCAAATTTTCTGAGAAACTACCAGATTGATATCCACACTGGTTGTAGCAGTTTCAATCCCAACAGCAATTGAGGAATGGTACTTTCTCCACATCCTTTCTAGCATGTGCTGCCACTTTTGATCTGAGCCATTCTAATTGGTGCAAGGTAAAATCTCAGGGTCATTTCCATTTGCCTTTTCCTGGTAACTGAGGGTGTTGAATATTTCTTTAAGTGCTTCTCGGCCAATTGAAATTTCTCTGTTAAGAATTCTCTGTATAGCTCTGTACTCTATTTCTTAATTGGATTATCTGGTCTTTTTGGAGGTTCTTTATATATTTTCTTGAGTTCTTTATATATTTTTGATATTAGCCCTCTTTTGGATGTCAGATTACTAAAGATCTTTTCCCAGTCTGTAGGTTTCTGTTTTGTCCTGTTGACAGTGTTTTTGGCTTATAGAAGCTTTTCTGTTTCATGAGGTTTTTAGGGTCTGTTAGGAGATACTCCTCTGGGTGTGTCTGTGTTGGAGCTTTTAGAGAGGTTAAAATAAAGATGGAAGATCTGGCCCAAACTCAGGCAGTACTGTCCAGGAGCTGGATGCATGATGAAAAGGAAAAGAGGAGGAAGCCTCATGAGGACTGGCATTCCTCTGTTTCCTCCTGACTGTGGAAGAGATGTAAACAGCTATGCCATTCTCCTGCCTTCTGCCTTTGTCACCTTGATGGATGGTATCCTCTCAGACTTTAGGTGGATATTCCTTTCTTTCCCTCAATTGTTTATTGTCAGGTATTTTGTTACCATAGCAAAGTGCAGAACCATTGGGAAAAAGTCAAAAATCAAAGGCTCACTAGAAACACAATTTACTATTTAGTGTGTTTGAAACTATTAAATATATTTACTGACCATTTATTACTAACCAGGCTCTATAATTCAGTGATTTAATTTAATACTGTAAACAATACCATACAATGAACAGTTATACCCACTCCTCTGAAAGCAGAATGAATTCTTACTTAAAAGTCAAGAAATTTAACTTAGGTCTCATAGTTACATGACCCTACAGACCAGGATTCAAATTCATAACTACAAGAAATGTAATTCATGTACATTTATTTTTTAATTCATACACAGCATAAAAATCATAATGTAACAGTTAAGTCAATAGTTTATAAACAAATACCTCATGCTTTGTTAAATTAAACATTTGAGAGAAATAGTTCCCTCAGGAAGTGCAGGCTCTTGCTTCTCATTGTATTTACATAGTTAGGACGTTTTATGTTTTCTTTCTCCATTCGGGTGGGTGTCAGGCTTTATTTAGTGCATTTATACCCTTTTATAATAATCAGACTTAACCACTGGCTGCTCATGGTTTGTTTGTTATTTTTAAATGTATAATACTCTGTGTACAGCTGCCCTTAAACACTGATATTCATTAATTAAAAATGTGCTCTAAATGAAAGAAATATTATACTTAAATGAATAACAAGTCATTAACTGCAGAAATGTCTGCCCTCTGCTGTAGGTTTAATTGTGCCTCATGAATGGTGATAAAAAGACTGAATTCATTTTACATGCAGATTCATATCCAATTCAACCTGGTAGTTTGCTATTATCAAAGCCCCTTTAAAGAAGTCCTAGTTAATACATATGTATGATCACTCCACGGACAATTTTATTTGATTCTTCTGGCCATCAACTCTGTTGAGTACATAACGTCACTAAGCTTTGGAGGATAATGAGGTGGTTTGATACACTGGTCAGGTGTCATTGCTACAGACTTCCTGACCCAAGGTTCCAAGAGTGTTTTTGATTCTGAAGGCATGGGTGACAATCTGGGGGTTAACCTCAGAATAGTCAGAGATTTCTTCTGTGTAGCTAAGTTTGTAACAAAGCCTTAGAATACTGAAATAAACTCTCCTAAAACTTCTCAACAGATCTTTGCTGTCTATGTATCCCGCAAACTATCTCCAAATTCAAACATTAATAAAAATATATATGCATCTCCATTTAATATCATAGTTCCTTTATTATTCTCCTTAAACTCTAATACTTAAATAGGTATCTGAACATTAATTAAACCCTCCTCTGACTCCTCCCTGATTTACTTCTTATGCTTTCCCAACTTTGTATACTCTTCCCCTTTTTAAAATACACAATCCACCAGAATTGATTTGTGCACTGTTAGGGACATGACATCACACACTGAGGCAAAGTCAACCTACCAGAGGCTACATTCTTAAAGAAAACTGACTCTTCTTTTCTAGTATCCATCTGATGTCTGTCAGTAGTTCCTCTGCTAAAGATGAGGACTAATAAGCTTATCCTCACTCCATGTTGGAGATTTGATGGGCTTAACTTTGTGTAGGTTTTGTGCCAGCAACCACAATGTCTGTGAGTTAAGCTCTATGATATTGCCACGTCCAGAACACATGTTTCAGCAGGGTACTGTGCAGCCTCTAGCTCTTACAATCTTTTGTGTATCTTTCTATTAATATAACTAAAGGCCATTAATTTATTCTCTGAGTTTTATCTCCTCTAGGAATCACAAAAACTATTACCTAAACTCTCTTCATTGTCTCTCATATTGAAAAAACGTTTACCATATGGTAGGTGGTTTTACTTCTGACCAAAGTCAAGATGAATAATTTAGGTTTCTTGAGTGTGTGGGTGGGATAAGAGTGGAGACAACTGATGGGGTAGTTTTCTATCTGCTGATTCAAAGATCTGATCTTTAAGCTGCTCAAAGGGGAGTTAAAGAAGAGTGGAAAAGAATAAAGGTAGTGAAGAGAGAGCTGCGTTTGTTTCCAAGAAATCATACATCTGATTAAGAAGAACAGTTGAAGTGATGTAGCCTGCCATAATTATATACTGCTTTTTTTAACCATATCTACCATTGGCAACATTAATTTTTTTCAAAAGTTACTAATAAAATCATTTCTTGCCCCATAAAACTTTAAAATCTGTTTAGAGTTACACACATGTGATATATATGATAAACCTTCAGAAATGTCAATTATGAGTTTGAGTAGTTCTTTAATATAATATGAGAAAAATGCTTAATCTATAGGTTCATACAGAAAGGATAAGGCTTATAGGAATCTGTCATATTAAACAAAAGAAAATAATTTGGTAGAAAGCAGCGTAGAGACAAAGGGAACAAATAGACATTAAGCAAAAATAGTTGTATATTTTAGGGGAATTTTGACTCTAGACAATCAAGCATTTCAGTCTAGCAGGATGAAGAATGTCAGAAGCACTGGTATATAAAACTGCATCAAGTAGAGATCTAGATCTTGAATGTAAAGGTCCATCATGTTAGGCTTTAGCTGTGGCCTGTGAGCCAGGGGAATTACAATAAAGGGACTTAGCTGAAGAGATACAGAACCCATTCACAAATAAGAAAACATGTAGAGATGATGTACCAAATCACATAACTAAAGAAAGCTTCTGTTCAGTCATTTGCATTGAGATTATTCCTGAAAGTCTACCGTCTTGTATGTTTCTTTGCATTTAAGGTGATCTAAGAAAAACATAATGATTTTTTTAAAAATGAATAGTTTAGTTAGGAGGTTGGTAATTATGGACAGGATCTCTGTCATTGTAACTTCTATCCCAGTCACTCTGTTTTTCAAATCCCAGAAATAGTGTTAGGAAAACCAACCAACAGACCAACCAACCAACCAACCAACCAACCAACCAACCAACCACCACCAACGAAACAAATTTCACACACCCTAGCATTCCTCCCACCTTGAGGAAAGGTACCTCTGCTGTTAAGACCAGGAGGAAGTTGTGGGTACTCTGTCTCTATGAGGCTTGAATTTGTTCTGGGAAACATTTGTTTTTCTTTCACTTTGGGTAAAGATAAAATGATAGATAACTGTCTAAGTGTTTTTAAGACACTAAGGATTGGGAGAATCTGAAGCAGCAAATGCACATCCCAATGCTGACTCTTTCTCTATTGATTTACTGGGAAGAAAAATATCTAAGAAGATAGGCAGAGTATCCACACAGTTTCAGGTGTGCTCTGTCTTCTGTCCATTTAAATGACAAAGCCTTGCCCTCTGAGAAGCAGTCACATCCATGTGTGTAGTAGTGGGCACGTGTGCATAAGAGCACACACACATACACATACACACACCTTCTTTTACTTATTATTTTATTTTATTAGATATTTTCTTTATTTACATTCCAAATGCTATCCTGAAAGTTCCCTATACCCTCCCCCTGCCCCTGCTCCCGTACCTACCCACTCCCACTTCTTGGCCCTGGCATTCCTCTGTGCTGGGTCATATAAAGTTTGCAAGACCAAGGGGCCTCTCTTCCCAATGATGGTCGACTAGGCCATGTTCTGCTACATATGCAGCTAGAGACACAAGCTCTAGGGGTACTGGTTAGTTCATATTGTTCTTCCACCTATAGGGTTGCAGCCCCCTTCAGCTCCTTGGGTACTTTCTCTAGCTCATCCACTGGGGGCTGACTGTGAGCATCTACTTCTGTGTTTGCCAGGCACTGGCATAGCCTCACAAGAGGCCGCTATATCAGGGTCCCTTCAGCAGATTCTTGCTGGCATGTGCAATAGCACACACACCTTTTTAAAGTTCACTGTTAGCAGCAGCTGTATATCACTGTGTAGTTTAATGCCTGAAGGAATGGTGCTCCAGTCTTGTGACATGAAAATGTGGAATGAAAGAGTAATGGGCTTTCCTGACACCCAGATAACTGCCTCAAAGCACTAGATGATGTAAAGCACAAGTCTGTGTCTCCCTTGCTTTCTATATAAAATACAACTCAAGAGAAACAGGGTTCGAAGGCTGGAATCCTTCAGCTGTGTGTCCATGAACAGAGTGCATTCTTTTATTTTTATTTTTATTTTTTTAATTATTATTTTCTTTATTTACATTTCAAATGCTATCCCGAAAGTTCCCTATACCCCNCCCCCCGCCCCTGCTCCCCTACCCACCCACTCCCACAAATTGGTGCTGGCCTTCCCATGTGCTGGGTCATATAAAGTTTGCAAGACCATGGGGCCTCTCTTTCCAATGATGGCCGATTAGGCAGAGTGCATTCTTAATTTACCGTAGCAAATGAACATCAAATGAGCGGTATTCGGACACATGACCTTGAGGTGCATGCTCATATGCTCCTGTAGGAACACAAAAGTCCAACTTTGGTAATTCTTTTTACCTAATAAGAGAATCTTGCTGGTAGGAATAAAGAATGGTCTTCACCAACTCTCTTCTGGTGGAACTGTACTTTTATCCCTACTTACATACATTACTGGAGCCTCTTATTTTCTGCCACTGCTGGCCGTTGTTTTTCAGGTCATCTGTCTACTCTCCTTAGTGGCCATGGCAATCTCTGTGTCTGGTGTTTTACAGGTTTGGCAAAATATATTTTCATGTGTCTCTGAGGCTGAAGATTCCTCTTTTTCATCAATAATGAAAATGTTTTCGGCTCTTCTCTCATGTCTCCTTGGCTTTTCTGTCTGTAACTCAAATTTATCTCCTAGCTTTAAGCTCTCATAGAATCAAATGCTGTCACTGTGTAATGGTTTGTGGATTTCTTCTGACCTGTCTTCTAGTCCCATCTTTATGTTTTTAATTCTATCAAATATACTTCTGAATTTTTCATCACATTATAATCTTATTTAAAATTTTACATATTGCTCTGCTTTGGATTTTTAATTTTTAATTCTTTCAAGTTTTCATAACTTACCATTTGTGGTGGTTTGAATAGGAATTGCCTCCAGAAATCCATGGATTTGCATGCTTGGCACATAGGGAGTCATGATTAGGAAGGATGGCCTTGTTGGAGTGGATGTGGCCTTGTTGGGGGAAGTGTAATAACGCTGTGGGAGCCAGCTTTGTGGCCTCCTATGCTCAAGCTCTGAGCAGTGTTGAACACAGACACCTCATGACTGCAGATCAAGATGTAGAACTCTCAGCTCCTTCTCTAATACCATGTCTGCCTGCACGTCATGCTTCTCACCATGATGATGATAATGAACTAAACCTCTGAAATTGTAAACCAGCTTCAATGAAATGTTTTCCTTTAGTCACTGTGGTCCGGGTGTCTCTTCACAGCAACAGAAACTCAAACTATGAGACCATATTGACCCAAACCTTTGAAATATTTGTGGTATAGCTAGTGATTCTTCTAACTGGATTTCTAGAAGATCTAGGTAGATTGTACCATTCTTCTGATCCTACCTGAGGTTGTTTGGTACCTATCAGAAGCTCTTCTTGGTATATTATGAGGTAACCAACACTAAGGACTTATCAGTAGGGACTCTGCAATGTCTAAAACTTGGATGAGCCACCCAGACTTAGTTTTCACTCACCAAATACACAGTAAGATAGAGTCCCTGGGATACTTTTATTTTTCTTAGAGAAATGTAGGTTATGATAAATTAGCTTGCTTTGCCACTACTCTGTCAATCGGCAGATGTTTTCTAGTTTTCCTTTCAGCGGGGGCACTGTGCTTCTAAGCTGCTGCCCTTTGGAAGCAGGCACTGCTCCTACACATCACATGCTTAGGCTCAAGGTCATTTCTTCTCTGGCACAGCCATTAAAGCCTGGGCACTGAGATTGACAAGCTCCCCTAGGCTACCTCAAGCTCCAGCATCAGCCTGCCATTCTAATTCCTGTCAGGCTCTGAATCCTGCCTCTGGAGAAGAGCCTTACTTTCTAGCCAACTTAGTTATTCATTAGAAGGATATTTATTATATTTTCCAAACATTTCTTGGTGTTTTACATTGAGAGATTTTTTAAGAATCTAGTTTAAATCACCTACAGAAATAGTTTCTGAAAGCAGGAATGGGTTTTGTTGACTTGTTCTGGAATCTTCCTGGAATCCATTATAAACAACACTTCTAACTATTTGCCAGTCTGCTTAGAATTGAGGAAATGGAGCTAGAATTAGTCACTTAGAACCAGAATTTGTCATTTTAATGTCTTGATATATAAAATGGGCCAGCTCTGACGGCCCTTCTAAGAATATTTGTCACTGGTAAAATTTTTTTAATTCACAATTAACTAGTTAATTAAAATTGACTAAAGCTAGAAAATTAAAGACTACAGACAGACAGCCAAGAATTTCAATATTATAGCCTTAAGGTAGTTGCTTCCTTAGAGAAAATACAGATGGATTTTAACATGTTTCTACTCGACTGCATATCTAATTACTTTCTATATTAATATTAATTTTATAGATTAGTATTTATTAATAGTAGGGATATAGATGAATAGCTTTACATAGGGAAAAGAAGATGTAAAAAGACAGCAAATATTCATGCTGTGGGAGTTGCATGCCCATTTGTCCTGTCTACTTGCAACTTGCAACTTATTATCATAGGCTGCAATGCCAGAGTCCTAGCAAGCATGCCAGAATCAGCCTGGTTTTTTTCTTTGTCAGTCAATGTCCTGTTTGCTAGCAGGGCAACATGAACACATAAGAATGTTTCAACACACACAAACGAATTGGTAGTTTATCCAGTCACGCAGAATGTATATTTGCCTGTAAGCAATAGGGTATCCACAGGGAGGGTCATATCGTTCAGTTCCTAAGACAAAGCAGGCACGGGACCTCAGTGGTCTCCCTTCAGGATTGCAGCACAGTACAGTTACAGCCCAAGATTCCCTAAGTCTCTTCCTTTAAACCCTACAAGCCTTCTGACTCAACCTTAGGGCTACCTCCTTACTTAATTAATACCAATCGGAATAGTATAGTAAGCGTACTTAAATGCACTAAGCCAATTAACTTGGTTTCTCCATTTCCATCTTTGTCTATAAGGCTTAGTCTAACACAGTGCATACATTCAGCAAAATTTACATTAGTAAAACCCACACATAGTCAGATGGTAACCTTGTACATGTGTAAGTTCAAGAAAATCTCAGGATTCTGTTTTCCCCTTCGCATCTTTCTTAATCCCTAACACCTGCCAACTTGTCTTCCTTCCTTCCCCTTTTCTGTTCTTTTCCTTTCATATGTCATCGAGTGTTTGTCATATTAAATATCGTCAGATTAAAATAAACACTTTGAAGTCTTGGTGATCCAGATCCTCCTATCTGGGAGCCAATCACTCAATGCCACCTGCAACTTAGAACATCATCCCTTTAGAACCTTGCCCCTCGACACTGCTGCAGCCATGGAATTCCAACCACCACTGTTGGCTATCTACAGCTGCTAAGGAAAGATCCTTTTGCTTTATTCAGCTTGTTCAAGGTTTGACACACATTGTCTGGCTGTAGGGACTCTCCTGTCACTGTGAACTGAGGTAGTTAACTCTCTGGAAGAGGTAAAGGGCAGTCGTCACCATTGGTTCATACAGGAAGATGCTGCTGCTCTGGCTGCTACCAGAAATTTCACAGTTGCACGGTTTGGTTATTTTGAGAGAGAGAAAAAATATCAAAACAGTATAATACTTCCACTATGCATGAAGGATGGATGCATTTCCACTATGCATGAAGAAAGGGTGGATCTTTCATGGCTATTTCATTCTCTTATATCTGTTAAGGTGGGATACTTAGATACAACTTTTTATTTACATCTTCTGCTACATTCTCCATTATAATAGTATGTCCCTGTGGATCCGAAGTAAGTACCTTTCTGAAGTTACCAGCTACCCTTAAGCATTATTCTCACCATAAAACAAAGTGGATCTTTGTTTTTCCTTATGTTTTGTTTTGGTTCCCAATATAATAATGCAAAGCTATTCTGGGGAATGAAATACAATTTATTTCCTCAAGACAGTTAACTCACTGGACATTGACCATCATTTTAGTTTCATAGGAAGATCATTCAGATTAATTTATATGAAAACCGAAAATCTCCTCCCAAGTAACTTGTCAGTAGGACTGTTTGGCATAAGTATGTCTGGGGAATTTTGAACAGCACTGTCTCTGCAAAATAAAAGGAGAAAGACAAATCAAGAACAGAAAAAATTATCTCACCTGGTTAAATATCTTGTGGGAGGAAGGTGGTTTGAAGCAGTCAGTGAGTTATATATTCATTCTGTATTGTGAATAAATACTTGCAGGAGGATGGTAGCAAGCAAGTGATGAGGTCAAACCTGGCTTACTGTGCCCTGCATAAATGAACCAAAATGTTTCCTCTAAACCAGAATTCATTCAGCATGTTTATATCAGGGTGCCCAAGGCTAAATGTTCATAACAAACACATAGTTCATTCTCCCTTGAAATTTATTCCCAAGTTGTATAATTTTATAGATATGAATTTTATAATTTAAACACCCCAAGATTAAGGGGAAATCTCATGAACTTCAGCAGAAGAATAGAATGTACTAACTTTCCTAACTTTTCTTCATACACCTTCTTCTATGAAGAATTGAAAATAACATTTTGTTTGAAACTTGAGTGAGATATTGTATAAAAGTAATTATTCTGGTTGGTGTGTAAGTTAACAGGAATTATTTGACATTTACCCATTGAAAATTTTTCACTACAGCTAAGAATGAATAGCAATGAAACATTATTAGCTTTTGATTGGTTGGATATAATGTCCCTCTTCCTCCAAGACTGCCTCTAGATCTAACTCTATTATCATTTTTGGACAGCATTTTTTTTTGTTCAGACAGACAAGTCCTTCCATGTTAATGCCATGTTGGCCATCCTGTACAATGGGGATGAACACAGGACAACTTACAGGCACTGCATCTCATCTCAAGGCATTTCTTTGCAATCTTCATGTCAGTGCTACAGTGTCACCCTTAGAAGAAAGCTGTGTACCAGCATTTTTCAGTGTCCCTGCCACTACAAACAGTAAGTCTAGTCCTCTCTAGACCATTTCACTGAAATACCAGAACTATGCTTTGAGTGATTGATTTGTTTATCTAAGTTCAACTCAAGAGATATAGCCACTCAGTTATCTTAGCTTTAAAATTTTAGGATAGAATTTAGTCATACTAGAACTAAAGTAGTCTTGCTTTTCATATCTATTTGTCTGAGTTACGTTACTATATTGGTTCTCTTATCACAATCATTAGGGTCACTAATCAAAATTGGTATTTGCTCTGGTTCATGTGACTTGAGATGAAATCATGCTAAGCCCTTTAGTAATCCTACAACACTGTACGTGTAGCAAACACTCTTTTCAAAGGAATACAACAGCAAACAATACAAAAGCATGTGAGTAAGAAATTGTCTGCAAACACTGGAGTAAGTTAACCATTCGGAAAGGCTGCCTTGGAGTCAATGGGCTGTTATGATGAGCCAGAATTTAATGTCTGTATCCCAAGGGTTATTTGCTCATGTTGACCTTTAAAAGAATTCTGACAGCACATGCTGGAAACATTTAAAAGAAAAATTAGAATGCCCTGCTCTCTTAAGACAAAATTGAATGGAATAAACACACTGGGCTTCCCTGTTTTTACATCAGTTCTTCTAAGAGATTGTGAGTTACAAGTGTGATGGGACATGAAAATGTATCTGAAGCCATAAATTAATTGTGAAAGTAGATGACTGATATGATTGGAAACTTTCCTAATTAGACAATGATGAGAATTGCATGAATGATAATGCACAACAAGTGTGCTATTTGCAGGGTGGATTTCTTCTGAGGGATTTAGGTAATTCATGCTTGTTATTTATGCAATATTAAAAGCCCCAGGGTGGAAATAGAACTGTGCACTCATGTATCTTTCTTGAATTACCATGCATAGTATTTTGATGGGAATTTTAAGGTGAATAATATATATTACACAGACTGGCCTGTTTACCTGAATGAGACGATTGCACTACTTAGTAAGCTATGTTGGATGTTTTCAAATAGAGGGGAGTTATAGGTTATATAGCAAAGCATAAAAGGGACAAATTGCCACACAATGGATCTGTACAGAGCACATTGATATCAAGGAAATCATAGAATGAAATTACTTTAAATGTCAGAAAATAAAGAGATTATGAATTTTAATCATTTATGTTTTTCTGTTTGGCTTCAGTGCCTTGGGTTACATAAACTTTTATTATAAATTTGCCTTTTTATTGTCCTTAAAGACAAGGGCAAGTCAGTTCTAATGCTTCCAAAAGAATAATAACTAATATATAAGATTAAATTATTTCAGGATGGGATTTCTTTCCAAAAACAGAACGTTTTTTTAGAGATAAAGCAAAGCTCAAACTGTGAGCTTCTGGATGGTCTTTCATTCAGCAGGAAAGTGAGTTACAGCAGGCTTTCAGGATTATCCCAAAGATGATGTATGAATAGTCACATGACCAGAGATCAGACAACCTGTTTATTAATCCTCAGTGTGCTTTGCTGTGAGTAGAAGAGAGTCTTCTACTGTGAAGGGATCAGATAAAACTTAGCTCTCTGACTCACACAGACTGTTCTATAGAGGGAAAATTCTCCATATTTGACCAAGGGAAGGTCTGATGATCCCCCCGAATTCTCTTATCTTCCAATGAATAGCTTTTTCTCCTTAAATAAAAACCACCCAGTTCGTCAAATCCTATTATTAATCTCTGATAGTATAGAACTACTAAAGCTTTTTTTGGGGGGGGCGGGGGTTAAAGAGAGACTAGGACACTGCAGTAATGACATATGACATATGCAGTAAGTCTAACTTGCTTAGGTATTTAGGTACTTCTCTCCTTACTAGACATCCTAGAGGACAGTAGTTTCCCAAGGTCTTTTTCAGGAGCATCATGTAAAGAGTTAGTTTTCCTTTCCATTTGAAAACAGTCCAGGATGCAGTCTCCCTTTCTGTGTATTGCCTTTCTTTGTCTTCATTTTCTTAGGTTCATTGATTTCCAGCTATACTTTATTTGGAAAATCCATAGCTTGTTAAAGAAGATAGTGGCAGCCAAAAGGTCAGGATCCTACTCAAGAAAGCATTCTACCTGAGATAATAAACCATATCTGGGCTCTCTTCTGTCCTCAGTTAAGAGATAAAGATTCAAAGGAATGATATAAAGAAAAATATTTTTGTTATTGTGTAAAACAGAAGAGGAAAAAAACCAGAAAACACAGGATTTTTCAAAACATTAGGTAGGAATTTATATGTGATTAATAAAACTAGTTTTCACTCTTCCTTTTATTGAGGTAAAGAATTGAATCATTTTACAATAGTCTTATTAATAAAGGAATATCATCTTCTAGACCATTAAACATTGTCGATAATTGTTAAGGAAGCTAGGAAAATGTACCATTCTTAGTTACTATATTTCTTTAAAATATTTTTATTTTAGGAAGATCAATAGTAGCAGCTAACCTGGACCCCCCAAGATCTCTCAGACATTGAACCAACAACCAGGAAGCATACAACAGCTTATATGAGGCCACAAACATATATACAGCAGAGGACTGTTGGGTTTGAATTCAGTCAGAGAAGATGCACCTAATCCTTGAGAGACTTGTGTTCCCAGGGAGTGGGGAGGCCTGGTGGGATGGGGGTGAGGTGGGGACATCCTCTTGGAGACAGAAGTAGGGGGGTTGTAGTGTGGGATGTGGAACCAAGAGAGGGATAAAATCTGGACTGAAAAAAAAAGATTAAAGAAATTTTTAAAATGGAAAAGATTAAATAACCTTTTAATCCATTGGTGAGGGTGTGGTTTGTTTGACACAGCACTTGTGGAAAGAGGAAAGTGTGTAGAAGTCATGTCCTTATTCCTGCCACACGAATCCTGGGGAACACACTCAAATTTTTCAGCTTCTCTGATCATTTCAACTCAGTGATGCATCTTGCAGGACATCAACTCTATTTCTTAGGTAGCATTTTTAGAAATAGGGGCATACATTTAGATGGCAAAAAATAAAAGAAGTAAAATTTTGTATTGTTATTATTAAAATGGCAGTAAAATTACTAAAGGAAATGAGTCATATGGAAGTACCTTTCATTGATGACTATTTCCTATCAGACCAATGATTTTCTTTTGGAAGAAAGTTGAACTAGATCAATAGGTGGTGGGTATTTTAATCAGCCCAAGTAATTTCTTGGTAAATTTATATATTTCATCTAGAACAAACTGAATGCCCCTCCATATTAAAAAAAAATTCTAATAAAAAGAGATCACCTATTCAACCTTTACCTATGCTGCTCCAATATTCTCACACCTACTTCTTCATGGCTGAAGATGAGAGGTAAAGCTGAGAGGAAGTGAAGGCAGAAGGATGGGTGATACCCAGAACAATAAGGAGACATGGGACAAGAAGATGAAGGAATGGAGGAGAGAGAGAGAGAATGAGAAAGATGAACAAAAATACAGTAAGAATTTGAGGACTTCCTAGCTCTCCAGATACAAATTTGAGCTATAGCCACACCCCTTTCCTTTTCCATTAACTGTAGGTGAAGCCATAGAACAGCAAAATGGATTTTGCCATTATAATGCTGCAGTTCCCTGTACCAGTTCTACTGAAATTAAGTAAGACCAGCAATTTGCATTCTATATCCTACACATGATTTAACATAGACTTATCACTCTGGGGTTCACATAACTCCACGTATTGATGCTCTCTTCCATAGTCTGATGTTTGGGCTTCTCATCAAGCTCTGGGTTTCTAGCAACCATTATGATTCAAATTACCACAATTTGAGCTAGCATATGTTTTATAGCTTCATGAAACTCATGCGCTAAAAGCACTGTCCTCTTAGAAAAATATGTTCAGCTAATCAGTAACTAACCTGTTTGTTTATTTAAGCACTTTACATATTTTTAAACATTTATTTAATGTGTGTGTGTGTTTGTGTGTGTGTATGAGATGCTCCATAGCATACTCTGTTCCTTCCTGTGGGTTTGGGCAACTGATCTCTGGTCATCAAGTGTGAGAGACAGGAGGTTTTCATCAAATGAGTCATATTACCTGCCACGGACTACGGTTTAAATATAACTAGTGTGTTTTTTTCAGAGCGCACGTTTTTCTGTTTCTATAACTGACCATCCTGCTTCAATGGTTTGCATATGGCCGTGGTTCTAACACCTTTGATTCCTACCCCTATAAGAGACAGCCCATATGTTGTGGATTCTTCAGCATTCTCTACATTCCCTGTGCCCCCAGTAGATGCCATTTTAGCTATCACCGCAGTGCATTTATGTTTAGCTTTAGTAAAATAGAAATTCTTTAACAGTAGAAACAGATATTTTTGCATTCAATGATTTCTAATTCCTGCCACAAAATAGAAACGGAGTAGGCACACTTTATCTTTTTTTTCCCAAAAGATCAATAGCTGATAAACTCACTTGGTCTTTTCAGAACCCCAGAAGAGATATTCTCTCTCTCCCTCTCCCCTACCCCAGTCTCTCTCTCCCTCCTTCCCTCTCTCTCTCTCCTCTCTCCTTCCTTCCTGTAGAAGCTGTGGGGCTCCACCTAACCTCCTCACATTCTCTTCCTCATCCCTGTACTTCCCCACTTAGAAGCCCATGAGAATGCTGAGGATGCTCATTTGCATAGGTGCACTGAAAAATAATCACATAGAAATGGATAGACTCCTTGGCATCTTTCAACTGACTGCTCTGTTAATAAGATTCCTTAGACTCTGCACATTTTCCTGATAAGAATAACTGCTGTCATATTTTTTGTTTCAATTTGAGCTTTTTAAAGGCATTTGCTATTAGCACTAATTAGATGTATATGAGAACCTTCCTGGGGAAAGCAGATAGTCACAGCTAATTCATGAAGAATTAATGATAGCAACAAAATTGCTTTATAGATTTACACTTTGGGTAGGGTTAAATTGCCATAATATAAAAACATTTAAAATAGATTTTGTATTTAATACCAGTCATGGTTTTATTAAATTTATAATAATTTTGAAATCTTCTCAATTCATTCCAAATGAGCATTTTTATAAAAACACTTTAGAGTAAATAAGCCAATAATATAATAACATGGGTAGAGGGACTAATACCATTATCTATTTGTAGAACACTTTTTACTCTAATTATTACTTTTACTCTAATTATTATTTCCATTATTATAATTTTGGGTTATTTCATTTGTTATATAAACAGTTTAAGACAAGTGCTTCCAGTGAAGAAGTTAGACACTAGAGGTAATATTTTAAATTTGGGGAAGACAGTAACAATGGACATTACTGAGGAGATCATTTGTCCACTGATTTCTTCAGAACTTTACAATGTATTTTGTTTGTATGTGTTTTGTATGTTTCTTAAAAGTCAAATTTTCCCTAGTATTGTTTATATACTGAATTTATAGGCTTAAATATTTTATTTGAACTCTTACTGGCTAGATGTCGAAGTCTTTTTTTATTTAAAGGATTATCCGAAACTGGTTTTCCAGCAAAATTGGCATTCAAAGTTTATCTTTGAAGTGGCAAGAGCTATATTTAAAGGGAAATAGAGTCCTTTCTGGACAGAGTTTGAAATCTCTGCAAGTTTTGATGTTGTCTTGCAGTGAATTTAGGTAACACAACTTTGCAGTAAAGAGAACTACACAAGCATTTCTTTGCATTTCCAAAATTCTGCAATCCATGATGATACATGGAGCCAGTAAAGGGGTGCAAGTGAATACACACTTGATCTGTAAAATCCCAAGTGCACTGTCATACAATCACAGGCAATTTGTCTGTCTTACATGGATGCTTAAAGCACAAATCTTGGGATGCCTGTCAGCATCTGTATTCCCTGCATTTTACAAATTTTCTGTTGAGAATATCACAATCTAGAACAGTCTTAGGACATGGACTTGAATCTAGACAGTGTAGCCATAATGTTATTGGACACCACTTAAAGGTTATCCTTGTGTTATTCTAATGCTGATTTCTCTGCCTGCATATCTTATTTTATTAAGATTAAATAAGCATTGTAATGCTTATGTAAAGAATCTGCTGTCTCATGTTTCTGTAAACAACTCTCACCATTTTCTGGTCAATAAATTCTGATCACCCAAAGGCGGGCAAAAAAAAGAATAAGACAGAACTTCTGTCAGTCAGGGGAGGAGAGAGAGAGAGAAGACTTTCAGGGACAGAGGCCACGTGGAAGGGAGCTGGAGGAAGACTGGATGCAAGGAGGGGAAGAGAAAGATGCTTTAGGGTTCAGCTGGACAAAGGAAGCCCTAATTGCAAGTATTTGGGATCATGGCTGGGCGGTAGCCAGATTTGTTTAGAGGATTAATAGATCAATATCTCCCAGGTATTATTGAGATGAAAATTTGAAATAAATCTCTCTCTCTCTCTCTCTCTCTCTCTCTCTCTCTCTCTCTCTCTCTCTCTCTCTGGTTATTGGGAATTAATTTACTATTTATATTTATTTTTACAGGGGAGAGAAGAAAATTAAACATTGCTAGAGAGAAATCTGCTTGGCCCAAGGATCACCTGTTTTTTGTTTTTTGTTTTTTTGTTTTGTTTTGTTTTGGTTTTTTTTGGATATTTTATTTACATTTCAAATGTTATCTTCATCCTGATTATCCCCTCCCAGAAACCCCCTATCCCATCCCTCCCTTCTTACAGACCACATAAAGCACACGAAGAAGGAAGACCAAACTGTAGATACTTTGGTCCTTCTTAGAAGGGGTAACAAAATACTCACAGGAGCAAATATGGAGACAAAGTGTGGAGCAGAGATAGAAGCAAAGGCCATCCAGAGACTGCCCACCTGGGGATCCATCCTATATACAGTCACCAAACCCAGACACTATTGTGGATGCCAAGAAGTGTATGCTGACAGGAGCCTGATATAGCTGTCTCCTGAGAGGCTCTGCCAGTGCCTACCATATATAGATGCTCGCAGCCAACCATTGAACAGATCACGTGTTTCTTAACACTGAGTGTAGAAAGGTACATAGAGACTCTCAGAACATGGGAAAGGCTTAATAGCCTTTTAATGGTGGAACAAAGGACACACCAGCAGAGAATTACTTCTGTAGTAACTCACTGTCATCTCCTGCATTAAGTCCTTGGTGCTGCCCTCCTTTGGCATATTCAAATTTTCCCTTCTCCCCAAAGTCATCCTTTCCAACTTTCTTTTTGATATGTCTGTTTTTGCCTTGGAATGCTGATTTCTCACTCTACCCAGCTGTTTTACTGGCCTCCTTAATTTTATATCACTCAATTCCCTTTAAACAAGGACCAGGGCTGTTTCAATGTCAGCTGTGTCCATTTAAAATTTGGCTCTACTTTTCCTCTTTCCATCTCTCAAGGAACAACCTTTTAAGATGCTGATGGGCAAGGACCATAGTTTATGTTCCAGTAATTTAGAGTGTATTTTGTTCCTTTATCGTCTCTTGAGTATATTTCAGTATGGATAAGGAATTTTGGTTCATCTGTATTGGATATGTTTTAGAAGTATTGGTTAAGGGAAAAGATAACCAAGGCAATTTCTGATATTTAAGTGTTCTAAAGAGAGACTCTTGTTCTTGGTGCCACTCTGAAATTTTAAGGTTACAAATCCTACTGTCACACCCTTACTTGTAGCTCCTGTTATTGGCACAGCATCTTTGTCTTTTTTTTTTCCAAACCAAAGTCAGTATTAACACTCACTCTAATTAAAGATGTCCCTTTAATTGGAAACTTAATTTTCTATTGAAAACCAAGTTAACCCACTTGTTTTTAAATTTTACTAACAAGTTTAAAAATATATCTTAGCTTTGAAGACATCACCAAAATTCATTAAGCAAACTTTCATGGAGAGAGGAAACTGCCTGATTAGTCATGCACAAAATAGACAGGCAGGGAATTAACTGGAAAAGCAGTGAAATGCATTATTCATCTTTAGGCCACATATCATCCTAAGACACTCACTATTCTTTCCAAGGAGACCCTGGAAACTTCAATGGAGAAAAGAGAGGTTAAGCCTGGCTTATCACAGAATCTAGCACTATGCATTATTTAGTAAATGTGTCTGTGTACTCTTTCATTTCTATCACTTAATACATCATAGCTTACTGATCATTTACTCTGTAGAGTGAGTCTTTTTTCACCAGAAATGTGTGTTCTCCTAAAATCTGAGGTGTCATTGCAAAACTGAAAACACATTTCTATTGAGAAACATTATCTGGCCCAAAACTGTGTGTGCTGCAGATCCACACAGTATGGGCTATTCTATAAAGTATTCTCATGTTGGGATGACATGGAAGGTGGCTTCCACTTCACCTAGACTCTTGTAGAAAACCAGGATGCTTTGTGAATGTACGTGCTTATAAAAGCAGGTAGAACTTATCACTAGCGGTCCTTCCATGTTGTTCTGTGTGCCTATGTATGGCTTCCAGCTGTACTTGGCTCTTTCTAACTTTCTTACAGCTAGAAAGTAAAGGCCAATGTTCTTTTTTAAAGTATCCAAATTGGGGTCATACTATATGTTCTGGGAAATCTAACCTACCTTTATATGTTGAGTAGTTTAGAGGTACATAAGAAAACATGAGAATTTGGGATCAGGTCAATATTTTTCTAAGGCAATAATGGTTATCATTGCATCGGTACAAGGGAAATGAAATTCTGGTAGTTGGTAACTGGCAGTAGCAAAAAAAAAAAAAAGTAGCTGTACAATTGTCATATGATGCTGTCAAAATAAGGCACCTAAGTAGGGACAGACTGAAATGAGTCTTCTCTCCTCTGCTTTTCCTCAATGTAGTAGGACAGTGAGGTAGTATACCTTTTTTTGACTTTTCATGTAATGGAACAGTGACAAAGGTAAAGAACCAGTTTGTGCTATAAACACCTTTGATTTCATCTGCCTTGGAAGCTTTAGGCTTCTGAACATTAAATCCTAAATATGATACTCCAAGCACGCATTGGTTGAATATACAGCCTATACTTATCATCAAGGCATTAAACTGTAAGTTTTGGATTTTAAAGAACATGAGTTTTAAGAATTTCTAAATCCCACTAACTCTTCTTCGGCCACAAATACAGATCTTCATACATGCAATGAAGTGATGAAGCAAAAGTTGGCTCTGAACCTGCAGTGATCTCAGTTATCACTGTTAGAGTGTGCTGACTTTCTTAAAGATCTACAGTCATTACACATGTTCTATGTGAATCATGATTGGGAAGTTCTAAAGACACTGAAAGAGAAAGATAAACATTTTATATCTGATATGTGTATATATGTTGTGTGTGTGTGTGTGTGTGTGTGTGTGTGTTGACAGTGCACACACACAGGAAGAACAACTAACAGGGCACACAAACAGATGCAAACCCTTGAATCTGCCTTTTTTCCTATCAAACTAAAAATCCTAACATTTTTCCTATCTTCTTCATATATTTTAGTGTTAGTATAAGTACCAACCATTTGAAAATTCTGACATAGTTGTTCCTATCATTTTTTTTTATCTAATACTCCTATTAGAGATAGATATTTTGCAGATAACAAGACCTTTATGAAAATAATAGGGCAGTTAATGAATTTACAACTCTTATTCTACCAGAGGCCCCTTTCCTATATCAAATAAGTACAGCTCTGGTGGCCTGGTGTGTGTCTGATGATATTTTCTTTGTAATGACACAATAAACTATTTATTTGACCTGGAAGAAAGAGCAATAGCACTTCTTATTTTTGACAAAGGTAAATAAATATGGGTGAGATTATGTCCATTTACTTAAGAGATTTTTGGGAAATCGAAATATACAATGCAGAATAATCAGGTGGATCTTGTCCCACAACACACACACACACACACACACACACACACACTCACACACAAATCAAATTGAGTTAAAGAACTGAACAATGACATATAAGTGTAAAACTACTTTAAGAAACAGTGTAAAAGTTGCAGATAATGACCTTAGTCAAAGTTTTTAAGTTGCAGCTCCCCAAGCACAGACACAAAGCTGAAACTGGTAAATGAGACTACATGTAGCTTGAAAGTTTTTCCACTGTAGAGGAGATAATGAATACAGTAGAAAGACAAGCTAAAAGATGAAAGCAAACATTTATAAGTCACGAATTTGACAGGAGATTAGCAACGAAAGAATAAATAAAGAAATAATAAAATAATTAAGGAACAATTTTTTGAAATAAGCAAACCACCAGAAAATTTTTCAGGAGAAAATATAATGACCAAACCCTATGCTTTAAATACTTAACATTATTTGTCATCAAAGAAATAGAAATTAAAATGAGGCTTTTTAAATAATGATTATTATATACAACTCAGAGCTAGAAGTTTATCTCTAAGAGGATATGAAGAAGAGATGACTGAGGGAGGAAAAAAAACAAAAGAAGGCAGGACAGGCCTGCTTTAGCCAAGGTTACAAAGGTGAACAAATAAGGCAAAGATAACTGGAGAATTTTTGATTAGAAATATAGTGAAACTGTCTGTTGGGTGGTCCAGTGTTTGAAAGATCTCAGGGGTCCAGATTAACCAAGACTGCTGGACCTTCTACAGAACCGCCCTTCTCCTCAGCTTCTTTTAGCCTTCCCCGACTCAATAAGGGTCAGCTGCTTCTGTCCAATGGTTGGGTGCAAATAACTGCATCTGACTCTTTCAGCTGCATGTTGGGTTCCTAGGAGGGCAGTCATGATAGATCCCTTTTTGTGAGCATTCCATAGCCTCAGTAATAGTGTCAGGCCTTCAGGCCTCCCCTTGAGCTAGATCCCACTTTGGGCCTGTCCCTGGACCTTCTTCTCCCAAGGCTCCTCTCCATTTCCATCCCTGTAATTCTTTCCGACTGAAACAATTATGCGTCAGAGGTGTGGCTGTGGGATGGCAACCCAGACAGCATATTCCAGCTGATATGAGGCTCCTAACACACATACAGTAGAGGACTTCCAGGTCTGTGTTCATTCAGAGATGAAGCACCTAACCCTCAAGAGACTGGAGGCCCCAGGGAGTTTAGAGGTCAGGTGGGGTGGGGGGTGGGAGCATCCACACAGAGACAGAGTGGGATGGGGAGGAGGTATGGGATGTGGGGCAGTCAGAGGGTGGATGGGGAGGGGCAGGGAATGCAATATGGAGTATAAAAATGAATTACAAATAAAATTAAATTAACCAAAAGAAATATAGTAAAACAATTGACCTCTCAGTGACAAAGAATAAAAATGACGATTCTATGTCAGTGTTGCCATGATAAAAGCTCTATGGATGCTAATGAATGATCAACGTTATTCAACACATTTGTGAAGAAAGTACCTTGTAACTGACATGAAGTTTCTATTCCTGGAAGCAACCAGAAAGTCTTAAGCAAGATTTTTCCACTCTCTTGCTAGTCTATGAATAGATGATCAGGAGCCATCCAATCACATGACTGCAAGGTAGCTACACTAGAACTCTTCTGTTGTAGGATTAACAGCAACTGGTCCTCTGAATAGGCTTGTAATTTATGGATTTACCTTTTCTATCCTGAATTACGGCCAATATTGATTGAATGTCTTTTTTTTTTTTTTTTTTTTT
>NC_034595.1:44996035-44999094 GCF_900095145.1 Mus pahari | reverse complement strand
ATATATATATATATATATATATATATATATATATATATATATATATATATATATATATATATATATATATGCCTTATTACACATTACACCCACAGCAGCCATCAGCAGTCCTGGAGGCCCACACCCTGCTGGCTTTGTTCCAGAAACAGGAACTATGTGATGCCATCCCTTAAACATGGCAAAGCAGAACTTGGCAGATTGCCTTACAAAATAAATAATCTGGGGCTGGGGGATGCCTCTGAGTAAAGTGTTTGCACTGAGTTTTGATCTGCAGCACCTATGTAAATATCAGGCAGGTGTTGCAGCCTGTCTGAGATCTCAGCTCTTAGGACGTTGGAGGCTGAGGTCTCCAGAGCAACTTGGTGAGCTAGACTACCTGAATTGGTGAGTTCTGTATTTAAGTGGGGGACCCTACATCAGTATATAAGATAAAGAGCAACTGAGTATGGCATTCAGTGCTAACCTTTAGCCTTCATATGCATGCACACACACACATGCACCCCTATACATGTAAACATGTACACATGTGTACCCATATTAATATACACAAAAATTAACAAAAAAATGAAGACTCTTAGTTAATGGGAATGCTAGCTCTGGATATAGGAAATGTGATGAAGAAATTATATATTGCTAATATTTGCAGAAATGTGGTTCGTAATGAGTGAGTGAATTGTGTTGATTTGTATACACGAATATTTTTATATATCAACTATTTTCCACCTTTTTCTTCATACATTATATGATATGTTGAAATGCTAATGTTTACTTATACTATAAACATAAACTATAAAGTTGCAACTATCAAGAAGTGATTATGACAGAAGCAGTATAAAAAAGATCATCAAAAGACAACTATAGGGAGAATCATATTAAATGTATGTATCTACTTGTTGAGAATTAAGTCACGTTGCTGGTTGATAGAGAAAAAGACACAGCATGCCAGATAGAGTCAGAATCAGTTTGTACTGTAGTTTGGAGTCTCTGACATGACTGAAATGGGAACTGCAAATGTTGAGTGGAGAAGCTATGCTGAAGAAAGCCCCCGTCTCACAGGGAGAAGAAAGATCTTCCACCTTAGGAGCTAGAGAGGACAAGATGAATGGCTAAACATGAGACCTTGATTAGGTGTAGGATTCAGATGTGCTGTGCTCTGAGCATCACGGCATGGCTTCTCCCCCAAGCTGAAATACCATTGGCTAAAGCAGAACACAGTGATTCCCTCCTCTGGGTTAAAATTAAAATGCTTCCATTCACTAGTCTCCTCCCATACACACAGTTGAGTATGTGATATGAGAACATGTGATACTTTAATGATAAGTAATTAGAAGTGACTATTTAATAGCCTCTTGCTCTCAGCTATGAAAAATATATATTAACAGAGCACAAAAATGAAAAAAATGTAGCAATGTCTAAGAATGAAGTGAAGGTTTGGAGGAATTCTGCTCAAAATTCCAAACAGGTACCACTGAACTGCATTTTGCTTCAGGACCAAACTGTGTTTTGCTTCAAACACACCTCATCCCTTCTCTCTCCCTGCTCTGGCACTCTTCTGGCCAATTATTTCGTATTCTTCAAGTCTCCATTGTCATTTTTTATTGTAATTCCTCATGATTGCCTTCCTCAGGTTGCTGGATATGAAACAGGAATCTGTGCACAAGTCATTAAGAGCAGAATCTGTACCTAGTCACATCGCCAGTCCCCACAGTCTTATTTCATTTTCTTTGTCTTTGCTGCATCAAAACTCTGTGAATTTACTTATTTAACTCCATATATATGTATAATGTACATTTCTGAGAGAAAGTTAGGGCTATTTTTTTTATTGTTCTTCATATCCTGAGACTAGAAAATAGTATATGCTAAGATATATACAAACAAACATACATACATACATACACACACACACACACANAGAGAGAGAGAGAGAGAGAGAGAGAGAGAGAGAGAGAGAGAATGAGAGAGAGGTGATTAGTGAACTCAGAGGCAAGAAAGTATCATTTAAAAAGAACAACCTTTGTACTTTGTATTCTTTTAGCGATATCACTCTGTGACTCCTGGAGACTATGCTCAGGTCCCTAATTGCCTGTGAGGTGAGAGATAATTATTTAGTTCCACTTCCTCTTTCTTCCCTGAGTTTGAAGATAGAAGATGTCTTCCCTATATCATGTCTTTCCATTTCTATTAAGTTTCTTTTCCTGCTGATTGTAATCATAGATTGTTCTTCAAGCACTTCATTTCCTTTTGAAAAGTTATTAAAAGTTATTTCTTGATGTTGTATGCATGTGCATGCTACAGGTGTGTTGGTCCATAACATACATGCAGAGGTCGGATAACAACTTTCAGGAGGTCCTTTTTGTCCTTCCACCACATGCATCCTGGGCACACATTCCTTAGACTTGGTGGTAAGAGCCTCTGTCCACCATGCCATCTAAATGGTCCTCTCATCTTTCATTTCCATGTGAACACTATAAAATGAAAGAATCTAATTTAGCATTTGTAAAAACAAACAAACAAACAAACAAAAAGCCCTTAGGTACGATTAAGATAAGCATAGTTGATGAAGCTAAACAAGAAATGATTTAACAATGATTACTGTTTTCCAAAAGAACTTTTTAAAATAGAAATTCTTCCTTAATGAACAAAAAAGATCAGAGTAAAATCAACACTGTTTTGGTAATTCTGAGACATGCATAAACACCGTGAAAAGAAAGACCTGTCTCCTTGTTTGCAGCAGTGCTATGGGAGCTCTGCCCTCTGTCTGGAACCACATTAACCTTTCTCCACAGTGAAGAAATTTGAGAGCTTTGCTATTTGCTTCTTTGAAAACCCGGATTAAGATATAGAACCTTGTTTGGGCATATCGCATTATTTCCAGTCCCTCTTACGGGAAAGAGAACTGGGTGTGCATTCATGTTTGGTATACAAACTGTAGCACTGTGTTAACCACAATTGAATGCTTAAATCTAAGGCAAACTGGCATAATCCTCATGAATATGCTCTCGCTCTCTCTCTCTCTCTCTCTCTCTCTCTCTCTCTCTCTCTCTCTCTCTCTCTCTCTC
>NC_034595.1:44986523-44995875 GCF_900095145.1 Mus pahari | reverse complement strand
TCTCCCTCTCCCTCTCCCTCCCCTCCTTCTCCCCTCCCCTCTCCTTCCCTCTCCCCCCTCTCTGTCTCTCTCTGTCTCTTTTTATCTCCATCTTCTCTATTTCTGTGTGCAGGTGTGCATGTGTGTGTTGAATACATGTGAATGTCATGGTAAACATGTGGAAATCACATGAAAAGTTTCAGGTATTGATATGTGGCCCCTAAGACATATATAGCAGATGACTGCTGGGTCTGGGTTTAGTCAGAGAAGATGCACCTAACCCCCAAGAGACTGGAGGCCCCAGGGAGTTTAGAGGTTTGGGTGGGGGATGGGGACATCCTCTTGGAGACAGGGGGCTGGAGAAGATATGGGATGTGGATCAGTTGAAGGGTGGACCAGGAGGGGTATAAAATCTGGAGTTTAAAAATAAATTTAAAAAAAAGTTTCAAGTATTGGTCTTTGTCCCTTTCACCTTTTTTGAGACAGGTTCTCAGCTCCACTTGACAAGCCAGTTGTCCCACAAGATTTTGGAGGTTTTCCTGTGTTCATACTTCATATGCTGGTAAGGGCACACTGAAAGGATGAATACTTGTACTACAGTGTTGAATATTTATGCTGAGTTCAGGGGATCCAAACTCAGTTTATCGTACTTTCAGGGCATATAGTTTTACGTATTGAGTCATTTCCTAAACTCCACACAGGTTCTGGCTATGAACTGCAGCAAAATAACATTAAATCAGTAAACTTGATGGGTTTACTGAAGAGACCTGAACTACCTTTTTTCCTTACTAATGAATTATCCCAAGAAAATTCATTTGTTTGTTGATAGTATCTATCTAAAGAATGTAAGTTAGCTTTGAAACTCTCCATAGAAATCATTTTCTAGTGTCCCTCCCTGTACATATTAGGATACATTATTTTTTTAATGTAACATGAGCATTTTCATTACTACTTCATTTGAAGTTGTGTTGTCTTTAGTTTATTTAAGACTCTCTTATACTGATGCTCAAATCACTCTTCTTTAAAGAGAAGGTTATTTTTGAAGCATAATCTAATGTTTCAAGCTCCTGTCCTCATTTTATGTAATTAAAATGATGCCACGTATAACCATGACTGTGCTGTATATAAAAGCACAAGTGTAATTAGCATTTTAAGGCCCGTCATTTCTTCTCTGTGATTACCCTGGATATAGGTGTTATAATGAGCACTAACACCAAAGGGGGCTCACATTTGGTGCTCAAGGGCTTAGCACCTAAATTGACAGAACTTGAAGAATGCCCTATTTACTTATCCCAATGTGCTACCAGCCATTGGAACTGTGGTTGTCTGTGAGTAAATTTAATATCTTGATTAGCCCTCCTGAGGTTTCTCCTGGAAACTCTTCTACAAAGAGGGAGGCATGGGTAGCTCTATGATACCGATGGTGGCTTCTGAAATCTTTTGCAGAGAGGTCTGTTTGCTTAGAATTATAAGATGCTCGTTACCTTGACAACCATAGGCAGGAAAAGGCTGGGTATGAATGACTTTAGATTCCTTTGCAATTCCTTATGGGGATAAATGATTTGTATATCTAATCAATGCTTGGCGAAGACATGTTATTTAATAAGATTAATGAAGCTTCTATCAAGTATTTTGTATGCTAGGCCCAATGGCATGACTTCCTTAAAATGTACTCAACATTACTTAGAATGTAGTTAACATTCCTGAAGTAAAGACCATGTGGAAGATCAATACATTTTTAAGATGAGATGGGTGGAGGCATAACTACATTTTAAAAGACTTCAGACACACAGTCTAGTTTGGGGTGTTTATCTCAGTGTTTAAGGATATTCTGTAGATGCAAATAATGCTATGTGAGTTTGTCATTTTCTACTGTGTTTCTTGCATGGCATAGGTTTGTTTGTTTGTTTGTTTGTTTTTTTTTTTTTTTTTTTTTTTTTTTTTTCAAGATAGGGGGTTTCTCTGTATAGCCCTGGCTGTCCTGGAACTCACTTTGTAGACCAGGCTGGCCTCGAACTCAGAAATTCGCCTGCCTCTGCCTCCCGAGTTAATCCTGGGATTAAAGGTGTGCGGCACCACGCCCGGCGCATGGCATAGTTTTATCCTCCAGCTTCATGCTTCCATCTATTGCTTTCTGTCTCACTACACAAACAAATTTGGGCTGTAACCATAGAAATATACTCACTCCATTTATCTACAATTGGAATTAATTTCTTGGATGTTGCATCAGTTATTGATTACTATGTAACACATTATGCAAAGCTGTAGTTGCTTCAGAGAGCTGGCATTAATAAACTGAGAGAGTAGTTTAGCCAGATAGTTCTAGCTCAGTGTTTCTTGAAGTTGCATTTAAGCTGTCAGTAGGAGCTGCCATCCGTGAAGACTAGCAAAGGCCTTTTAGATGCCCCCCATGAGGCCACTGGTAGGATTCTGCTCATCACCTTGCCTTTTTAATAGGCATTTCTTTCCACATGACAGCTTGTTCCCTTGAAAGGAATTATGAGGAAGGTAGCAGAGAACTCCTTCATTACCTTGTCTCTGCATTGACTTACTGTTACTTGACTTAAGTCTATCAGCTACAGAGACCAACCCTGATACAGTGTGGGAGGACTACCAAAAAGTGTGAATACTAGTGTAAGTCATCTTGGGATACACATATTACCCCTTTGCTTTACCAGGTTATAGAAGATTAGTTTAAAAGAAGCTCTTTTCTAAGTCTTCTTTAGAACTATACATGAGTCACTTTGCAGAGACAGACCTGGGATTCGGGATGTGTGAGAGATAGGATATGTTTTAAGAATGTGTGAGTGTGTGTACACATGAGTGTGCATGCATGAGCATATATGTGTGCATGTGTGTGTATATATATATGTGTGTGTATACACATACATATATATATATATACATATATATGCATGCATATATGTATATATATATGTATATATACATATATATATATAATATGTGGAGAGAGAGAGGGAGAGAGAGAAAGAGAGAGAGAGAGAGAGAGAGAGAGAGAGAGAGAGAGAGAGATTGTATTATTTGAGGAACTCTTTCAAAAGAGGAAGGGAGAATCTCTGGGAAGGCAGTAATGTACTGGAAGGAGACAGAATTTAGGATGGATAAATAAATAAAAATACAAAAAATAGTAAGTATAAAATACATATTTTATATTAATAATTCTATGTAAATACATATAGCCATGTATAGGGTTAGGTTATAGAGTACAAATTAATTCATCCAATTTATATTGACATAGAAATAGCAGCACCTGAAAAATGTTGCACTATTTATATAATGCATGTATGCAGATCACTTTATCTTCCTATCAGAGAGTTTACTGTCAATTCCTGGATGGAAGGTAGCAATATGAGGAAAATTTTTCCTAGCCTATGCAGTCTAAGGTGTCTCTTTACATAGTGAAAATTTGGTTGAATTAAATAACCAAAGACAGACTTCAAGTAAAAGAAAAAATAGAGAAATAAATATCATGGAGTATGTGTGCACTAGTACACATGACAAGAACAGTGACTATTTGCCCATATCACCTGAGCATTAGCCATACATAAACATGGTTGCTTTCTTCATGAAAACATGTAAGTACTTTCTCAACATATCCCCAATCTGAGGAGTATAAAGGATGGAGAAACGTGGGTTTTATTTTGGGGGGCCAAGCATAGTAGAAAGATTGTCTCTGAAAGTGTGCAAGAGCTTGTGTTATGCCTGGAGCATGCAGACATATAAAGACAGGGGTGGCTCCATTCTTCTGTGGTTAGTCTAAGTATTCATTTGCTATATTTCCCTGAATATTTTCTATGTGTCTCCTAGTGACTCATTTGTGTCTCAGTATTCCATCCATGGTTATGCTCTTTATTTTGTGCTGAAAACATCATCCTCTGTAGTAGTGTTCACAAAGCTTGTCAGTTTCTAAGTTGGATCAAGTTCTAGAAATACAGGATACACATGGCAGTCTAACGTTTCCTTTTGGCAGTGGTAGGTAGAAAGGAAAATAGTTTTCTTTGTCTGAGTTTATGATAAGAATGACACTATGCCTTCCAGTGTGGTTAGGTTGCCTTCCTGATTCCTTCCACTTGAGCAAGTCTCAGTTGATCAGTCACATGTATAGTTCCACAACAGGGTGTATGATGCCTTATTTAGCTCATCATGCCATGAACATCAAAGATAACGAATGGTCAATCACCTACTGTAACCAAGTCTGAGTGATGGCACGAGCAAACTCATGATGTTCTCTCTTGTAGCATGGGCCTTGAGGCATGTAAGTGTCTGTGCTGCATTAACATAGACACGCTAATATGAACAATCATATGGCAGCAGTGCTTTCCCAATTATGTTCTACTCAGAAACTTTTAGCATGGAGGTAGCTGCAGTTACAGAAGACATGATGTTGAGTTTAGGCATCTTTATATCATAGAGGTTTGTGGCTTTAAAGACAAACTCAGGCTTATTGGACTTAATATAACTATAGACCAGAGATTTTTTTGTCCATTTTTTGTTATTTTTAAAATTAAAGTACGATTATATAATTTTCCTCTTCCTTCCTTTCATTCCTTCTATGTATTTCCATATAATCAAATTCATTGTCTTTTTCCTTCTATTGTTATTATTTTTATTAGATATTTACTTTATTTACATTTTAAATGTTGTCCCCTTCCCTGGTTTCCCTTCTGAAAACACCCCTATGCCCTCCCTCCTCCTATTCACAAACCCATACAAAACCACTTCCTGGCCCTGGCATTCCCCTACACTGGGGCGTAGAGCCTTCACAGGACCAAGGGCTTTTCCTCCCATTGATGACTGACTAGGCCATCCTCTGCAACATATGCAGCTGGAGTCATGAGTACCACCATGTGTACTATTTGGTTGGTGATTTAGTCCCAGGGAGCTCTGGGGTTACTGGCAGTCTCTGCTCTGAACTTTGTCTCTGTAACTCCTTCCATGGGTATTTTGTTCCCCTTTCTAAGAAGGATCGAAGTATCCACACTTTGTTCTTCCTTCATCTTGAGTTTCATGGATACTCAGGATGTGCAGCATTCATTTAAAGTAGACACTGAACCAACAATCACAACAATCACCTATCCTTTTTTCTTTTAAGGCTCATTCCATCCCAGTCTCTAGTTTTTTTTTTCCATCTATAAAATGTCCAGATGTGATGTCCTTACTCTTTCCTCTGTCCCACAGCTTGGCTTTAAGAAGATTTTGGATAATGGACCCATTTAGAGTGCTCCTAGAATGTCCCTTGGGTATGGTTCATCAGTGGTTCTTATTGGCATGCTAATCTTTGAGTCCCTTCTTTGGAAAAGAAAGCATTGTCAAACATAATCAGAGAGTCTTGATAAAACAACACTGTCAGGGAAATAAGTAATATATTCTAACAAGAAGGGAGTAAAAGGGGAACTGTAGAAACCTTGTGGTTTCAAGGAAAGTGGAAACCAGTACATCATAAAATAATGCCAAGTGACAAAGCCAGATGACATCATGAGAGTTATCAATGATTTAAAGTGTTTGTCAGCATTCCCCCCAGAAGCATGGGGCTCATGGTTATACACCCCACATAGTGTTATTCTGGAAAAAAGCTACCCAAAGTGAGGTCTATGTTCTCTTTCTATCAACAGCATTTGCTACTTTATCTGTCCACAGAGAACAAGCATGTCCTTTTTGAATAAAAGAATACCAAATGATTAAAGAATTCGCTATCTAGTCGGCACTAATCTCATTCCTATGCCAAAGTCACTTGTCCCTTTCTAGAATGTCCCTGAAAGAAGCATGCAAGGACATTTTTCAGGGGGAAACCGTCTCTTTAAAATTTCTCAGGCTTCCACTAATGAAGCTGAGGAAAATTCAGTTTCATTTTGTATTTCTCAGAAATGATCTGGCCATGGGGCAGAATGAATGTTTGAAAACAAGGAAAATAATCCACCAGTTCAATTGGTACACTGTTTAACACACACATTTTCTCCATTAACAATATGGTGTAAGAGAGAGGCTAGGGGTCATTAAAGGACCTGAAAACACCCTGCAATGTGTTTGCCCGAGATTAGCCTCTCATTGAAAAGATATTTTCATTTTTTGTACAGCCTTATGTCAGGGTTGCAGGCCTTTATGTGTGGAACTTTTCCAGTTCATCAAGGCAAAAATGCTCAGAACGGTTTTCTGGGTTTAAAATAAAAGAGTAAGCTGCAGTAGGCTAGAAACCTTTGTTGCTCTTTCTATTTCATACCATTTTCTCCATTTCTTATTCATTTTGCCCACCTGCCTTAAATTTGCTTACTAAATAGAGGAAACTTTGTGTCAAATTGTGATAATATACCCACTCAATCTGCTGCACATTTTATAAAAAAAAAATTCACATATTAATGTGAATTAGATTGTACTATCAGGGAGTTTCAAGTAGTGCATTCTTCTCTGCTTATTACGAGCTCACCTTAGAACTAGTTCCTCAGATATATGCAGGAACCAAACTCCTTTTAGACTAGTCCATGGTGACTTATGCAAAAATCCAGAAAAAACACTCCCCAGTGTTTTGATGCTTGTTATGTTTAATACAATAATTTGAAGTACATTGGAAGGGCCAACAAAGTTTGTGTGCCCACCTAAAATCCTCTTCTGCAGCCGAAGTATGTAAGAGGCCTACTATGTCCTCTATACCTCTACTCATTCCTTCCTAGGGTCCTTGAAGGATGACCAGATATTCCATGTGGCTGATTCACCACCTCTTCTGCAGCCTCATAAACTGTACCTCCCAATGAAGTCCAAAGGTACCTAGCTATTCTATGTTGCTGGACACATTAAGAGTCCTGCCTCCCCCAGGACCCTGCTCACCCTGCCATAGGATTCCATGTAGGCTCCTTGATGTACTACTACATGGCATGAGCAATAAGAAACCTGGTTCCCTCATCACCTTGGAAATGCCTGAAATCCTCAGTCTCAGGACTCCAGGCCAGTGGGAGAAATACAAACATCTAAAGTACAGCAGCCTTTATCCAAGGGCCAAATAGGATTGGGGAGACTGAGGGATGCTCCCTGTCTGCTCCCCCCACATTCCTTTCCCCAAAAAAGACAGTGTGTCCCTCTCCAAAATTACCAGTCTCATAAAAACAGTTGCTGTAGCGAATAAGTTAAATAAAATGAAGCTCAAGATCAAGAAGCTCAAAAAGGAAAATTCAGAAAGTAATCACACGTGTTGGAAATGAAATAAAACACCAATGAATAATTAGAGTATCATTGAAGAAATTAAGAAAGGAATTAAAAAGTATTTGGAATTAAAACAAAATGAAAATATACGGTATCAAATTTCTATGGAGTAATATTATGAAGACAATCCAAAGAAGAAAGGCATATAGCTAGAAATGCCAATCTTTAAAAAAATCAGAAAGTACTAAAATAAATAAATATATTATGTACCTCTTTGGGGAAGCACAATAACAAATCAGATCCAAAGGAAATATATAACAAGAAATAATCAAAACCACAACAAAAGTTAACTACATGGAAGAAAACAGAAAAATAGTTGAAAGAATCTAACAAATGAAGAATTGGTTCCTTGAAAAAATAAACAAGAAATGCTTAGTCCAATTAGCCAAATGGAACAACAACAACAACAACAACAACAACAACAACAAATTAGGCATAGCCTGATATCCAACAAAATAAATTTCAAACAAAAACTAGTCAGAAGAAGAAAAGGAAGTTCAGCAAAATATATAATAATCCTATATACATAAGAGTTAAAAATGAAAGAAATATTCATTGAAAGATATATTTTTACTGAGGCCCGATCAGACAGTCCTCTGTTGTATATGTGTCAGGGGTCTCATACCAGCTAGTGTATGCTGCCTGGTTGGTAACTCAATGTCTGAGAGATCTCAGGGGTCCAGGTTAGTTGAGATTGGTGGTCTTCCTATGAGGGTCACCCTCCTCCTCACAGTGAGAGAAGACACAGGCACTTAACCCTCGAGAAACTTGAGACTCCAGGGCATATGGAGGTCTGGAGGGATGGGTGTGTGTGTGGGTAGGGACATCCTCTTGGAGCCAGGGAGGAGGGGGAATGGGATGAGGAACTGTCAGGGGCTGGACAGAGGAGGAGGGGATACTGACTGCACTGTAAAAGAAAAGATTAAAGATAATAAGAAAGAAAACAGAAATACTTTTAGATCTAAGACCAAATATTAGTCTCAATACAGGGGCAGGGAGTAGCTTATATATTCCATTCTCACCAATAGAAGTTAACTTAGAAAATAAAACAAAACAAAAGCTAATCAGGAAAACATTGGTGTTAATGATTCTGTCAACCAAATGGACTTAACAGACATCTATACCCAGTTCACCCAAACACTAAAAATTATATGTTCTTCTTCATTGCCCATGATCTTTCTCCAAATTTGATCACATATTGGAACACAAAGAAAATTTTAAAAACGATATGAAAATCAAACATAGCATTCTGATCACAGCAATAGAAACTCCAGAAATATACCACCTCATGGAAACCTAACAACATAATCAGATCAAGGAAAAAAAAATCAAGAAATAATATAAGGATCTCTTGAAATTGAATTAAAGTTAAACACAGACAAAAACACCATAAGGCTGGTCCTAAGAGCAAAGTTTATAGCACTAAGTGCCTACATCAAAAATTTTGAGAGATCTCAAATTAATTAGTTAATGTGAAGATCTTGTAAAAATTGTAACAAGCAACACATAAATATAGAAGACAGGGAGAGATAAAATCAGAGCTCAAATAAATTTAAAAAAAATTAAAAAACAATACAAAGAATTAACAAAATAAATTTTTGGTTTTGAAAGATTAACAAGATTGAAAAACCTTAAACAAATTACCAAAAACTAAAATGATGATTAATAAATTAATAAAGTTTGAGAGGTTATAGAAGACACTACAAGTGATTCTGATGAAGTTCAGATAATCATTAGGAGAAACTTAACATTTATATTCCATTAAATTCAAAAATATAAGCAAAATATATAAAAAAATTAAATTAATCTGATGTACTGAAATCCAGCCAAGATGAGGTAAATAAACAGACTGATTACAACCAGTGAGCAAGAAGCAGTAACTAAATATCTCCCAACTGAAAAATAAAGTCAAATTCTAGCAGACCATCCATGAAATAATGCCAACATTCTTCAAATTATTCCATAAATGGAAGATACAATTTTAAATTATTTTTGTGAAGCCAGCATTATTTTGATACCAAGAGCAGATACAGACCAAACCACACTGAAAATTATATGCAGTCTCCCTGTGAAGAGGGGAGATCATCACACCAAAAATATCATCTGTATATTAAAAGTCCATTGAGATAGTTTTATTAACACACACATGCACACACACACA
>NC_034595.1:44956410-44986440 GCF_900095145.1 Mus pahari | reverse complement strand
AGAGAGAGAGAGAGAGAGAGAGAGAGAGAGAGAGAGAGAGAGAGAGATTGTAATAAATCTAATCAAATAAGAACATATACAGACACTTAGGATAGAAATTGAAGAAAATAATGAGAGAGGTTCATTGATTAGTAGGATTAATATTGTGAAAATAGCCATTTTATTCAAAGCAAAATATAGATTCAGTACTAGCCCCACCAAAATTCCTATGGCATTATTCACAGAAGATGACAAAGTAATTTCACAAGTCATATGGAAATGCAAAAAATTCAGAGGAGGCCAAACAATCCTCAAAAGCAGAACAGACAGGGTATCACTGTCTGTGGTCTCTAGTTACTCCTCAAAGGCGTAGTAATGGAAACAAAGTAATAAAAAGCATGGTACCGGCAAAAAATAAACCCAGACACATTGATCAATCGACTAAAATTTTGGACTTACATACAAACACACTTAATTATGGTCATGTGATACTTTTACAAAGAGATCAAAATATACACCAGAGAAAAGAAAGCATCTTCAACAACTGATTCTAGTCAAATTGGACATCAGACCTCACCTTTATCTCACCTTTCAGAAAGTTTAATTTCAAGGGTATCAAGCATCTCATCGTAATACTTAAACCAAATCTAATAGAGGAGAAATATGGAATATGGTTCAACTTATAGACATAAGAAAGGACTATCTGAACTGGAAGCTATAACAAAAGAATTAAGACCAACAGTTGAAAATGGAACATGATGGAACAAAATGTCATTTTGAAAAAGAAGCACCATCTTTGGAGTTAAGATACAGCCTACAGAATGAGAAAAAAATATTTTCCAGCAAGTTCTCTCACAGAAGCTTTGTGGCTAGAGTACATTAAAGCTCAAAATAGTAAGCATTCAGAAAACTTTAAAAAACGCACTTATAAAGAGGGACATAGAACTAAACAGAGAATTCTCAAATGAAGAGATATAACAGACAAGTAATATGTCCTTATGATTCAAAAAGTATTTTTGAAATTATAATTTAATTACACCATTTCCCTTCACATTCCTCCTTCCAAACCTTCCTACATACTCTGACTTGCTCATTTACAAATTCATAACATCTTTTTTCACTAATTTTTGGTTCATGAGTATGTATATATGTTTATATATACAATGTATATGTGTGTATGTATATATGTATATGTGCATATATATATATATATATTCATAACTATAACCTTCTCAGTCTATACAATATCCTTTGTACACATGTGTGAATGTTTGGGACTGGACAACCAGTTGGAGTGCTCTTTCCTGGGGAAGACCACCTCTCCTGCTCCAAACATCCCTCAGTTGCCTGTATTTCTTTGTGTAGGGTTGAGGCTGCATGAACCTTTTCTGTTCCATATTAGCATGACTATAGCTTTTTTTTTATACTGTTTAGCTAATGTTTAAACAATCATGTTGGTGAGATGTTATGGGTATAGCTTTGGACATTACTAGAAGTCACAATCTTATAGCAAACTCCATGATTCTCTGTCTTTTAGCATCTTCCTGACCCCTCAACATTCAACATCCTTAGCCATTAGGGTAGTACAAGTTAAAACAACTTTGTGACTTTATCTTATTTAACAGAGGCAGAATGTCTTAAGATCAAACTAACAAGTGGCAAGAAATGTAACTAGTTCAGCCACTATGAAAATCAGTTTGCATGTTCTTCTTGAAGTAATAAAAAAATCTACATGTGACCCTTCTGTGCCATTCCTGGGCATGTTCCCAATTGACTCTATGTCCTACTCTGAAAATACTTGCTCTCCATGTTCACTGGTGCTGTAATTGTATCACTCAGGAAACAGATGCAAACTAGACATCCATCAACAGAAGAATGTACAAAGAGAATGTGACTCAGTACACGATGGAATATTATTTACTTATTAAAATAAATGTGAAATTTAAAGTAAACTGAAGGTGGCTAGAAATATTCACCCCTAGTGACGTAACCTAGACAAGGAAAGATAAGTAAGTGTCTCAAGTTCTCTTTTTTAATGTGGATACTATTTTAAATCTTTAGATATGTTTGCTTAAAATGGAATACTCATAGTAGACTAAAAGTTAACAAGGAATTTGGGGTAGAGATTTCAAGGAATTAAAATAGAACGCAGTATGTATGAGGCAGAAAGGGGGATCGTGGAAGAGGAAGGACTATAGGGGTGGGAAATAGGAGGAGAGAATGGAATGTAGGAGCAAGTATAAAGACCTTCAAAACTACCATATGGAAAACCTGTTTCTCTAGAACCTTCCTAATTATGTAAGTATAAATAGATTAAAGTTGATTAAATGGACTTACTGTTTAATAGTGATACAATACCTCTCCATATGCCATCAGCTCTCAAATAAAAAAATATATATATTAAAATTACATACTAATTTATATGTGTAACAATGGAAACAATTAAAAGGTATTTTACTGGTGAAAATAATCTTACTCTTTTCATTAATTATTATGAATACTTAAGGTGTGTCCTTGCCTTGGAGAATTGCCAATATTACATCATTCCAAGTGCTAAAATTAAGAGAATAAAAGTACTTACCTATATAGTATATCTCAGAATGCTGATTATAGTCAAGATTGTGAGATAGCAGAAAGAAGGAAGCTAGCTCAGAAATAGAAGACAGGCAAAGCTACTTAAAGGAGAGTGATGGAAGGAAGGATATATGGAGTGAGTAATGACATACAGTAAGGCAGCTGAGGCAAGGTGCAACTGATACAGTTCAGGCACAACAGTAGAAGGTAGTATTTGAAGCAAACACAGGGATTGGCTGATGATGGATTTAAGTTATATATTCATAGTAATCAGAATATTAATGATGACACTTTTGGTTGAGGTTTCAGTTTCCCTAAAAACCACATTTTATGTTTATGTTTATTCATGTTAAAACATTTCTTCCCTACCTTTTAGCTAAGATCAGGAATAACATTGTTTATTAGTTTAAAACAGAGAAAAATACAAATCTCCAAAGACTGTCTCTAATGTAAAGAACAAATGACCAATTTCTTTGTGTGACAGCTGCCACACTCCCTACCATGAGGAAGGCTCCTATATTTATTGGCATAATGGAAAGAAACTGCTCCTCAGTCACAGACACAACTCGTTTGATGACAATTATTATAAGGCAAATAACATAAGAGATGAAGCCATTCCATTTCTTTGGACCTATTTTAGACATTCAATGGATTTACATTCTCCCCATTAACCTTGCTCTTGAACTATATGGAGTTAAAAATTGCTATTAACATGCCCAGAAATAATGAAATGTCAGCCATGCTGCTTGGGATTCCCCAGTGAGTGACTTGGGCAAGGGCAACATAATGTTGAGTAAGAAGGACGTGAGAGGGAGGTTGTCGGAGGAAACTCTCCTCATCTTGAATTTCAGACAGAAGTCTACCACTTCCAAGGGAGGTGATCAGGAATCTACAGTTTTCTCACTTGTTTTTAGACTATAATTCTATCATTTCTTCTTCACTTTCTTCCATTCACCCCCTACCCTCCACGCTCTCTATTGGATTCATGGCCTCTTTTTTATTATTAAATTGTTGTTACATGAATACCATATATATATTCCTAATATAACCTGCTGAGTCTGTGTGATGGCGTGATGTTACTTGTTTGTAGGGTTTCAGGACTGAGTTTTTTTTTTTTGTTGTTGTTGTTTTTTTTTTAATAATTCTTCCTGTTCTATAAAGTGAATGTGAGGTTTTCATGAAGCTACTGCTTTGCCTGCAGTTTCTAAAGAGGTTTTTACTCATTCTCAATCCTGCCCTCACATTTCTTGGAGTATTTACATTTGAAATTAGATTACTGTATCTTTTTATACTTTCTTGAGATGCAAATTTCCCAGACTTCTAGCTAGTTTTATGTAATTGTAGTTAAAGAAGGTAGCACCCAGATTTCCTACTGTCTGTGGGAAGTGAGGAGACCAAGTTCTGGCAACATCAATTAACAAATGTATTGACCACACCCCTCAAACGCCCATCATTTCTCTCTAGGTCTCCCAACCACTGAGCAATTCCACCTCACATCCCACAGAACTTTAGAACACTGGTTTGATTTTTCTTCACATTGACAATTTCAAGTCAAATGCATAGTGACATTTCCAGAATGATCCTTAATTCTCAACTGCAAACTAACGTAGCAGAATATGTTTAACACGATTTAGAAATTGAACAGCTCCTGAACCTTACATATGCTTCTTAACATTGCAGTGACTCCACCATCACTGGAAATCCTATGCATTGCATCATTTATCTATGAATATTAAACCATTAGATTTGCCAAATTTAAATTGGAGAAAAACTAGAACATTGCATTATATTCCCCATGGATTGCCTGTTTTCTCATTCATTGTAAAAGAAATGCCAAGTTCTTAACCCATTTTATTAGCATGCATTAAAATTTAATAACAAGAGCACACACTAAGTAATGAAATGCACATGTTAATACATAAGCCTTTTATTTATTCTGCATAAAATATCATTTTATATCTAAAAAACAGCCACACATCAGATGCTTCAAATTAAAGAATTCATATTCACACTAATAAAAGAGTTCTTGTATTATAAATAGTAGTTTTCATCAAAAATTCTTTTTGTCTTTTTTATAAAAGTAAAATGCTTATCAGAAAGATTAGCAGTATTTCCCTATTTTTTTTTTACAATAACTTGGCTAGTATTTTGAGTCTTCAATGATCAAATGGTTACACAGAGAAAATATGAAAAGCACCTTCTTTACATGCTCTGCTCTTCATCTTTGCTCTGTGTCTTTCAGCTTCAATCCCCAGGATGGTTTGGAAATAAAAGGTCCTCTGAAAATTCTCACGTCACCAATGAGTAGAGCTGTGGAGACAGGTTGGATCAGTAGAAGAGAAAAGTAACTTTATTATTATAATAATCTACTGATAAGATGACTGAAGAGTCTTTTGTAGGAGAGGCCAAGTCAGTGTGATGGTCCACTAAGGTAGAGGTCCTCAATCTTTCAAGGTCTGTTATCTTTGTATAGAGTTGCTTTTTTTTTTTTTTTTTTTTTTTTTTTTTTTGTGGTGACACCGACCACACAAAATTGTAACTCTATAAACCATTGCTACTGTTACAAATTGTGACATGCATATCTGTTTTTCCTGGGTCTTAGGCAATGTCTGTGAAAGGGGGGTTAACCTCCAAAGGGGTCATAACACACAGGTTGAGAACTGTGAGCTATGAGTAACTAACTACAAGTAGCCAATCCCAAAGAACACCCTAAGTCTACCATAAACCAGACCAGTCTTGCCTACATTATAAGGATTTGTTTCCCCACTCCAGCTTCTCTCCCAAGATAAGTTAATCACTGATAGAGTATATATTTCATTCCATTGAGTATATTTTTATATATAATTTCAAGCATTCATCCAAAAATTGACAGACATGCTAAGATACAGAAAGGTGAAGGTGGAAAAGAAGTGGTACAGGAAAGATGGCACAGGGATTAAGAGCATTTGTTGCTCCTGCAGAGAACATTGGACTGGTTCACTGTACCCACATGGTAGCACTTAAGTTACCTGTGATTCTGGTTCTAGGAGATCCAGTGCCGTCTTCTGACTATTGCTGACATAAGGCAAAAACATTGCTCACATACAGAATGCTGGCAAAAATTCAAGCATAAAATGTAATAAATATTTTTAAAATGTAGTTGGAGGCAAGGATTGATAAGGAAAATTGCCATTTTTTGAATTGTGCTTCCCGATCAAATTTGTATATTAAATTTCCAGTTATCCAGATAATAATTGTTTGGGAGATATACGTTCTCTATAAAGAACATTATATTTGAAACTGGTAAGAAAAATTTGAACCCTGGTTCAATATAATTAGTGTCCCTACTAACAAGAGACTGTAGAATGCATGCTCCTCCCCCACCTCTCTCTCTCTCTCTCTCTCTCTCTCTCTCTCTCCTCTCTCTCTCTCTCTCTCTCTCTCTCTCTCTCTCTCTCTCTCTGTGTGTGTGTGTGTGTGTGTGTGTGTCTTTTCTTCCCTTTTCCCCTGTACACATATACTCAGCAAGAAAGCACAAAAGTAGCATAGTGTGCCCTGACTGGGTCATAAATCATCAGGCAGAGAATCAGAGTGGATTTTATTATCTCAGCTTCTAAAATTGCAACTGCCTAGCCAGTCTTTGATAGTAACTCCCAAATTATAGGGTGACTGACATCCTTTCCCTGAGATTTCTTTGGTAGAAATTTTCATCAGGAAGAAATCTAGCAACTCTTTAGGGTCAATCAATTTGTTTCCCTCCCACTGGGTATCATAGCTCAACAGCATTATGTGTCTTGATGTTTAAAGGCAATTATTTTATATACTTTTACTGGCATTTAAATTGGTTGCTATGAGAGTACAAAGCCTATACTAGTTAAGATTAGAAGATGAACCCTTCTATTTTATCAAACTAGGAATTGTAATTTTAAAGAAAAAAATAGACAAAACAAAGTTATGAGACTCCTAGGTTCCTAGACTAATGTTCCCAGCAAAACCTGAGTAATGACATGAAGAAGAAAAAGAATTGCCACAATGTCTTATCTAGAGCTTGGATTTGATAGCATTTGCCTGTTCTTCCTCAAAAATTCAACAAGCCAAGAAAACAGCAGTAAAGCACGTAACCCTTATTCTGAAGGAAATAAAAATTTTCTGGCTCAAACACTTAAAAACCTAAATAGCCAGATTATTATCCTATATATTCATACACACACACACACACACACACACACACACACACACACACACATACACACACAAACACACACACACACACATATATATATACATATATTCTAAATGTTAAATATATATATATACATATATATATATATATATATAACATTTAGAATTTTTAAAATGCTGCTAATTCTATAAAAAAGAAGAAGTGCAAATATTTATCAGTAAACATATGGGTCATGTGCAGATAATATATATTCACTGGTAAAAATTATGGAATCATCAGAAGAAAGTAATACTATATTCATGAAGGGGAATGAACAGATATATGGGGAACAATAAGATAACTCATAAACATATGCTGAACAAAAGAAGCCAGACACAAAAGAATGCATAATCAATGACAACATTTGAGAGTAGTTGAGTCAGATGATCCTGATATATGGCGACAGCAATCAGAGCCATTGTTATTGTTGGCATGAGCTTGTTTCTCAGAAGGGACATGAGGAAAGACCTCAGCTGCTGGTTATGCCATACCTTTATTAAGTAGGAACAACCCAATAAAGCCCAAAGTCCTAAATATTCATTAAGGTCTATATTTATGAAATGTTTATACTTTTCCATATGCCAATTAAAATCCCTATGATTATTATACTGTGATAGATTTCATAAGACCACAAATATTACCCTTAAAGGAATTATCATAGAGTATAATGAAAAAGACTTGTATGCAGAAACTTACAATATCCACAGTATATAATGCTAGTATAAAATTATAGATAAATGATTTCACTACAGTTATGAACAGAATATTGATGTGACCTCAGCAGAGATAGGTGGAATTGGGGAATAATATAGCTTTTTCAGAAAACATAAACTATGAATCAGAACTTTCCATCTTAGAAAACAATATTGATTCTAAAATTAGTTAGATATGTAATTCCCAGTGGTTTGTACCAAAATCAGTAGTAGTAGTAGAAGTAGAAAATTAGATTGGACAGAAATATGGGCTTCCTGTGTTTTCAATGAAAGATTGGTTGCAAGAACATCTATTGTTATTCAAATTCTGATATAAAATGGGATGGTGTTTGTTTAGTGCTTAGGCACATCTTCCTGTGTATTTTAAATAATATCTAAATAATATATACTATACTAAATACTATAAATATATGTAAATATTTTACATATTTAAGTAATAATGGTATGGAAAAGTATGTTTATATTCATATACACGGTTTTTTTTTCTCTTTTAACACAGTTTTGTGCTGCAATTTGTTGAATCCACAGATATGACATCCATAGCTATGTAAGCCTGAGTGCAGTAAGGCTAGATTTTTAATAAATTCAGATAATGGAGAAAAGAATTTGTATTTCCGTAGACTCGAGGGAGTCATTTACCATTTATGAGTAGGAACAAGTTATGATCAAAATTATGCTCCAGAAAAATAAGTCCATTGACCTCAAGATTATTGGAAGGAGAAGAGAATTGATGTAGCAAGAAAATATAAATGGATATTATGAAAATGTAGTTCACTTCCATTTAACAAATAGTTATTAAAGGTCTACTGATTGTCTTAAGCAAAAATTAGCACATGCACTGGGTCACTGCAGTAGGAGGGTGATAATTGGCAGACATGACACTTTTATTAAAGAATGATATGAAAGATTATTTATTGGGTAGTACTAATAAATTTTTATGACTGTATATGAATTAAGGATATGTGTAGTCACCATATAAAGCAATCTCCACAAATGTATAGCAGTTTATCTTTTTTTATATAGTAAGATTATGCCTATATATTGCTGAAGTCAGCTCATCATCCCTCCAATTCACCAAGGATCTTTCTTTCAGCCTTTATTGTGTATGATTTGTAAACACTATATATTTCAAAGTATACAATATGATATTTTGATACAATGGTACATTGTGTATTGAATTGCATAGTTGACTTAATATTATCCCCTTTACACATGCATCTTTTCTCTGTGCATGATGGAAGTACTTCAAATCTACTTTCTTACTAATGGTTTTTATCATGCTGATTATTAGTTCCTCAGAATTTATTCATCTTAGTATCTGAAATGTTGAACACTTTGCCTAACTTTTCCACAATTGCACCTATAAACACCCAAATTTCCACATTTTAACACATTGATATTGTAGTTTGCACACTCATGTTATTTTTATCAGTATCTGCCATATTTTCACTAAAGCTGCTCGAACACACAAATTAGAGGAAGTGGTAGTATCGGACTATTTTGTGAGCCATTGATAGGAAAGAAAGACCCTTGCAGAAACCTCTGATTTCCTCAGTGAGTAAGCAGCTATAACAAGTCCAGCCACAGCTGAAATGGGAGCTAGGTCTTGCAAACTTTATATGGTCCAATACAGGGGAATTCCAGGGCCAAGAAGCAGGAGTGGGTGGGTAGGGGAGCAGGGTGGGGGGAAGGTATAGGGAACTTTCGGGATAGAATTTGAAATGAAAATAAAGAAAATATCTAATAAAAAATGTTAAAGAAAGAAAGAAAGAAAGAAAGAAAGAAAGAAAGAAAGAAAGAAAGAAAGAAAGAAAGAAAGAAAGAAAGAAGACCATAATCAACCACCAAATGCAGACACTATTGCATATGCCAGCAAGATTTTGCTGAAAGGACCCTGATTTAGCTGTCTCTTGTGAGGCTATGCCAGTGCCTGGCAAATACAGAGGTGGATGCTCACAGTCATCTATTGGATGGAATACAGGGCCCCCAATGGAGGAGCTAGACAAAGTACCCAAGGAGCTGAAGGGGTCTGTAACCCTATAGAAGGAACAGCAATATGAACTAACCAGTAACCCCTGAGCTTGTGTCTCTAGATGCATATGTAGCAGAAGATGGCCTAATTGGTCATCATTGGGTGAAGAGATCCTTGTTCTTGCAAAGATTATATTCCTTGATATGCGGTAATGCCAGGGCCAGGAAACAGGAGTAGGTGAGTCGGGGAGCAGGACAGGGGGAGGGTATAAGGGACTTTCAGGATAGCAGATAGCATTTGAATTGTAAATGAAGAAAATATCTAATAAAAATTGTTTAAAAAATAAAGAAAGTAGACAATGAGAAGAGGAAACACAAGATATGACTATCCTTGGGCAAGATACATAGAAACATCAAGGTATTGTTAACAAAAATGAAATGAAGAGTTATGGTTGCTCTTAAGAGAACAATTTTTCAAAGTTCATAAAAATTTGCTTAAATATTGGGTAAGAGATGGTTTCTGCTCTTCAAAGGCATACTTAATGACCATTGTAATATTATAGGTGTCTGTAAGAAATTATATTAAAAATAAACTAAGACTTTCTACTTTGTATATGTGACCAAATTTCCAAGTATCTATAAATTTGTTAAATGATTACTAATAATATATAATGATCAATATCATTTCACACAATAGAACAAAATGGGAGAAGTGGATGTGACCTATAGTTTTGTACATAAGTTCCAAATTTAGTGCCAGCTTTACCCAGACTAATACTCAGAAAAGAATTTTCTTTTTTTTTTCACTTAAGAAAATGATTTTATTTTGTGAAATAATTTCTCAACACTAAAAACAGGAAATAAATGAATGTGACCATTTTGGGATTTGTGTGTGTTAGTCCCTTGAAGAGAATTGTTTCCTTCTTTTTCCTCTTCCTCTCCCTCTCCTTCTCCCTCTCCCCCTCCCCTTCCCCTCCCCTTCTCCCTCCCCTCTTCCTCCTCCTCTCCTTCCTCTTCCTCCTCCTCCTCCTCCTCCTCCTCCTCCTCCTTCTATTTCTTCTTTATAAAATATATTAGATGTTCCAAACAGCCTTTGGGAAATGCTGTGTCAGAGAAAGTTCATGGTTTATACTGAGCTTCAGAGCTCAACACTGTTGATTAAGAAAGAAGTCATACACTGTAGAATAAAGCTAGATAAGTAAATCTTTGAACATTCTGTTATCTATGCTGAGGAGGATGACTTTCATTTCTTTGCTGTTCTCAGATGCAGCCCACAAGGATATTTGCCAGACTGCCAAGAGTTTCGCCATAGCAGAATCTACTAAAGATTTTTGGGAAAAGGACAACTTGAAATTTCAGATCTTTATAGGCTACATTATTGGGTATGAAAATCTTCAGGTGTTCAACACCAACTACTTTTAACACGTGTTGTCATTTGAATAGTTGTGATCCCTGAAGACTTGTGGTTCAATGTTTGGCCCATGGGGAGTGGCAATATTAGGAGATGTACCCTGTGGGAAGAAATATGCCATGGTGGGTGGGCTTCAGTGTTCTCTTGTGCTCAAGCCCCACCCAGTGTAGAATCCAGTCCCCTTCTGATGCTTGTAGAATTCTTGCCTCCTCCAGCCCCATGTCTCCCTGCACACTACCATATTTCCTGCCATGACAATAAAGAGCTAATCCACTGAAAGTATAAGCCATACCTAATTAAATGCTCTCCTTTATAAGAGTTGCCTTAGTGGGCTTTATAAGTTCCCTCTCTCTATTGCTGGGCATTTCATCTAAGGTCCCTCTCTTTGAGTCCTGAGAGTCTCTCACCTCCCAGGTCTCTGGTGCATTCTGAAGGGTCCCCCCAACCTCCTCTCTCCCTAGGTTGCCTGTTTCCATTCTTTCTGCTAGCCCCCAGGGCTTCAGTCCTTTTCCCTCACCCAATACCAGATCAAGTGAGAGATGGGGTTGCCATCCCACAGTCACAACTCTGACCCATAATTATTCCTATCTGAAAGAATTACAGAAATGAAGATGGAGAGGAGCCTGAGGAAAAGAAAGTCCAGTGACAGGCTCAAAGTGGAATCCAGCTCAAGGGGAGGTCCCAAGGTCTGACACTATTTCTGAGGCTATGGAGTGCTCACAAAAAAGGAGCTAGCATGGTCGCATTCTGGAAGACCCAACAACCAGATGAAAGAGTCAGATGCAGATATTTGCACCCAACCAATGGACAGAGGCAGCTGACCCCTGTTGTTGAATTAGGGAAGGCTGAAAGAAGAAGCTGAGGAGAAGGGTGACCCTGTAGAACTAGCAGTCTCATTAATCTGGACGCCTGACCAGGCAGCATACACCAGCTGACATGAGGCCCCCAACACACATACAGTGGAGGACTTCCTGGTCTGTGTTCATTCAGAGATGATGTACCTAACCCTCAAGAGACTGGAGGCCCCAGGGAGTTTAGAGGTCAGGTGGGATGGGGGGTGGGGACATCCACGTGAAGACAGGGGTTTGGGGAACAGGTATGGGATGTAAAACAAAGGGTTGATGGGTGGTAATGGGGAATAAAATTTGGAGTGTAAAAAATTAATTAATTAATAAATTAATAAAAAAGAAAGAAAATATATGAGGAAAAGGAAAGTGTTGCCTTAGACACTGTGTCTCTTCACAGCCACAAATGGACCATTTGAATATGTGTGTATGACACCTGCACAAAGTAACATAACATGTAGACATCTGATAGAATCATCCAAGTATTGTACTATATACTTAAGTGTAAGCTTTTCAGCACATTTTAAAAGTAATGTCGGAGAAGATGAGACCAAGAGAAACCCAAGTGATGAAAGTACTTCTGAAATCATGAGCCCAGGTTTAAGTTAAATTGTGGAGCTTTTGACAGAAATGGAAAAATAAAGAATGGAATATTTCTTTTTTATTGGATATTTTCTTTATTTATATTTCAAATGTTATCCCCTTTCCCAGTTCCCCCTCAAGCCCCTATCCCATCTCCCCTCCCCCTGCTTCTATGAGGTTGCTCCCCCACCCACCTATCCATTCCTGCCTCCCTGCCCTGGCATTCCCCTACACTGTGGCTTCGAGCCTTCACAGGACCAACGGCCTTTCCTCCTATTGATGCCTGACAAGGCCATCCTCTGCTGCATATGCAGCTGGATCCACGGGTCCTTCCATGAGTACTCGTCCTCCTTAGTTGATGCTTTAATCCCTGGGAGTTCTGGGGTGGGGAGTTGGTTGGTTGATATTGCTGTTCTTCGTATGGGCTTGCAAACCCCTTCAGCTTCTTCAGCCCTTTCTGAGATTGCCTACTAGCACTGTAGTTGGAAATTCTGGTTGGGAGGTTCTTTGCTACTTGAATTAAGCCAGATTACTTTTAAGAATGGAACAGTGTTCCCTAGCCCCTTCGTAAAACATGTCATGAAAAGCAGTCACCAGAATGAAGTTCTGAAGAGAGCAGCAGAGGTCTGGTTCAGGGCACCTCATCCTGGGCTGGCTCAGTGTGGACCTCTTTTTATTTGTCACTTTCCACTCATTTCCTGACTTAATTTGCCTTCAGACCTCTGGCTTCATATTCCATTCCCAATACTGCACTTATATCCCTGTACCTGACAGCCAATTTAACATGCCTGGCCTCTAAGACCTTGTCTCGGCATTATACTCCCCCTTGGAGTATCTGATCCAGGCTGTCTATGGGGAACTTGGACAGGTAGTATCTGTCTTATACATTTTGAGGGGAAGAAAGTAGAGTGTCTAAGAATGCCTTTATGGGCAGACCATATTTATTTCAAGACAGCACTTTATTAGGGCTATAAACACTGCAATTAATCATGCTCTACTTTTTGTGGTATGCAAATGCACACACACTAAAAGGAAGATTACTTAGAACACAAGCTATGAATCACAGTACACCTGTGACATGTTTCAAAATGCTGAAGGGAGGGAACGTGCTTTGAAAATAGTACAAATTCAGTTTGTTCACTTGTACTTATGCCACAGTGTCACTGCACTGCCTTGGGCTCTTAGAAGAAAGCTACAGTAGAAAAAAAAAATTGAATTTCTTCTTGACCTTTAATCTCATGGGATACAGTTAGTAATAGTGACTTACTGTTATTCAATTTACATGTTTAAATAGTATAAAATATTTATAAAATTTACATCTTTGAAGTGCTATTTTTCCTGATTTGGGAATTTGGGGTTGTTTTTGTTTGTTTGTTTGGTTGGTTGGTTTTGTTTTGTGTTATTTTTTTGTGTTATTTCTGATGAAGTCTCTAGGAACAAATGGAATTTCATTGACGTTTGTGACTTGGAAATGAAACTCCATGGTTCTCAGATAGCTTTTTTCAGTAATAAAAATAATATAAATAACCCTAAACATATTACATAATAAAATTATTTGACTATCAGTTAGCTGCTGCTATGTTTAGTCTGAATTGTCAGCTTGACACAGTATGAAATCACCTAGGAAAGAGTCTAAATGAGGAATTAGAATTATCATCGAGTTGACCTATTGGCATTCCTGTGGATAACTTTCTTGATAGCTAAATGCTGCAAGGCAAGTTAACACATAATAGTGGCACCATTTAATGAATTGGATTCTGGACTATATAAAAGTGGTACGAGCTACCTGAGTGAAAAGCAAATGAGCAAGCAAGCAAGAATCCATCCTTTTCTTCTCTGCTCTTGACTACCTGTGAAGTTCTAAGATCCTGTCCTTCTGTAAGATGTTTTCTGTCAGGGTAACTGACATAGCAATTGAAACTAAGCAAGAACGGACTCTGTGCCTTTCTACATGTGGTCCTCTTAAGAATGTCTTCTCTCTATGCATCACGTAGCTCATTCTGCTCATTGTTCTGACCTCCCCAGACAAAGTGAACCTTGATGCCCTTCCAATATTTAGTGACTGGATAGGTCCACAAAGTTGATGCTATTTGGTTCCTAATTCGTGTATCCCACTTCACCTCTGAGGTTTGTAGCATCAGGGAGCCAGCAGTTGCATAATTATGTCTTCTTAAGTAATATTCATGCTGTTGATTCAGAGATCATCCTTTGAGAATTACTGAACCAGTATAAAATAAGAACATAAAAGTAACATATTTTCCCCTATTGTCATTAATCCTTCAGTTTAGTGGCACACATTAATATATATGTTCAACTGCTTAGTTTTTATGAAAGTAGGTTTCAGCCATGTTACTACATTTTTGAATGAAATAAGACATATTTAACCACCTATTCCTTGTCTACATATATGTGTTTAATAAATGTTTTAAACTTAATCCTCCCTTTATAAATTCTTTTTATGTTTTATTTTCTTTATTAACTGATCTCTCATATAATAAATTTCAACTGCAACTTCCCCTGCCTCCCCTTCCCACAGTCCTCTCTCCCATTCTACCTCCCCCATATCCACTGTTCCTCCATTTCCTTTCAGAAAAAAAAGCAGTTATAGCAACCAAACTCTACATAACAATATGTAAAAAGGCTAGGCATATACTTTGATATCAAGGCTATTTCTATAAACCCTCTGAGTTCTAGCTAGCAAATAAAATCTAAAAGTAGATTCTAAAGCACCAGGCATTTAATAGGAAATATAACTGTGTGATAGTGGAACTAAAATTATATAATGCCATATACAAAAACAAACAGCAAATAATAAAATAAAGTGTAGGATAGTTGCTATATAAACAAAACTACTAAGCTTATGACTACGAAGGAAGATGTAACATGTCATAATAAGATTGTTAAATTAGTTGAATCCAACTCAGAGTAGATGAAAGTACTAAAATGTATAGACAAGGTTTTAAGATAGTAATTGTAATTATATTCATGTGTTCAAAAACATAAGTCATAACACAGAACACATTTTAAAAAGCCATTAAAACTTCTCCATGTTGTGATAGTAAAAGAAAAGTAAACATAGTATATGGCTAATTAGCTTGTGGAGACTATTGTTTTATCATTGCTGTGAAACAACACATGACAAAGGGCTGCCTAGGAGAGGGAGGAGTCATTTGGAGTTAGAGTAGAAGGGAATGTAGAGCATGCTCAATGGACAGGCATGTGAGTAGGAAGCAGGAAACTACTCACACTGTGTCTGGGCGGGAATCAGGAAGAAGAGGAGTGGTTTTCTACTCACTCCCCTCCTTGTGTTCAGTCCAGTACCCTAGTCCATGGCATACTGTTGTCACTAAGGGCCAACTTTCCCAAATACCCTCAGAGACACAAGTCAAAGGTAGTGATTCTCAAACCATTTAATTCAAGAATGAAGACCAACCATCACAGAGGCCTACTAGTAGAAATAATTGAAACTATAGAACTTAAAAAAAAATGGGCTTAAAAAATTAACAGATGGTCTGTGAGCTGTGGGACAATTTCACATGCCTAATGTACTTCTAATAACATTTGGCTGAAAGCCAGAGAGGAGAGCAGAAATAATGTATAAATAATGTAGTTGTGAGAATTTTAACCCCAACTTTCCCACCCCTGATACATTCTCTGCACTCTGGGGGTTTGAGTGAGAAATGTACCCTACCCTGTAGGCTTATGGATTTGATGGTTCTGTCTGGGGAAGTTATAGAACTTTCAGGATGTGGAGCCTCACAAGAGGAAGTATGGCACGAGGTGCGGGGGGCAGACTTTGAAAATGTATAGTTTTCCCAACATCCAGTTCTTTCTCTGTTTCCTGAGTGTAAAGGGAAATATTATCTCTGAGCTTCAGCTCAGGTATCCTGCCCCTGAGGACAACTTATCTGGAAACACAAGCACAAACAAACTCTTCCTTTAGACATTGACTAGGTCAAGCATGATATTTCATGAAAGCAACAAGCATTAACTATAAAACCAGCTTTTGTCTATCTGGAGAAGAATTATGCAACAGGGAAGGCAGCCTCTTTCTTTTAGCAGGTTATTGTTGTTTGGTCTCCAAAAATGGGTATCATAATGAACATGGAGGAACTAGAAGAACATAGAGCACTGTGAAAGATCCCAAACCCAAACTAAATCTTTCTAGACTAGCTCTTTCTCTCTTACTGGGACTCAAGAGAATGGTGTACCATTTTGTCTCAGTTGCTAGAAACAGAACAATGTTCGATTAATAAAACTGAGAATTAATGCTGAAGACTATGCCATGAATTAGCCACTAGATAGGGGGATGTTTAAATTGCAAATTACTTTAAAAGTCATTCACTTAATAAAGTAAAATATTCACACCATTAAGAAGATTAATAGATGTTTTTATGTTTAAAGTAAAATATTTGATGCTGTAATGTAATCCTGTTTTTCTTAACCTTTTTGCTCTCTCTCTCTCTCTCTCTCTCTCTCTCTCTCTCTCTCTCTCTCTCGTTAGATATGTTATATTTCTTTTAAAAGGTTGTTTTTTTGTTTTGTTTTATTTTGTTTCCCAAGACCATTGATGTATTTTTCTCAATACTAGCTTCAATCTTCAATAAATGGCATTTGAAGTATTTTTCCATGAGGCATCTCTAAGGCACAAGTGGAAGTCTTAAAGAATCTGCGGGAGTAATACAAAGAAAAGGCCATTTAATTTTTTTACATCCAGCATGGCACAGGAAGATTTGTAACCACAAAAAAGCATGTTTAATTAATGTAGCTTCAAGCTACGAGTGGGGCAGAGGACAACTATGTTTGTTTTGGTTGATCTTTTCTTTTTTCTTAGATTTATTTGAAGAGGGTTATTTTTTGAGCCATAAGCAATATTGCCATAAACAATGAATAAGACTTGTATGAGAAAAATAGTATAATTTCAATGTTTGCAAAAGCAAACAATCTTATAGCCAGGAAGGAAACATTCTGTTTAAACTGGTGCAATTTGGAAGTTTCTTCTTAAGATTTGTTTATAGTTGGCTTATTTTTCTTTTCAAGCAGAATAATGTGGAAAACAAGTAGTGGGTGGGAAAATAAGAAAAACTTTCTTGATTTAAGTGAGTACAGAGAAGAGAGACATTAATTGAAGAAGAAGAGGAGGAAGAGAAGGAGGAAGACGACTAGGAGGAAGAGGAATGGGAGGGAAGGAGGAAGGAAGGAAAGGATAGAATCAGGGAAGGTGTAAGGAAGGAAGGGAGGAAGGGATGGAGGGAGGGAAGGAAGGAGAGGAGATTAATGAGGTATGACTCCCTGAAGGAGAGACAGCCTGCCCTCTATTTTGAAGTGAGGAGTTGTGGTCAGTGAAACCCCTGTTTCTATTTGGAGACTGCATTACAGCTTCCTCAGACCTGTGCAATTCAAGAAGCACCTCCTCATTTCACCTTTTAATCTTATAACTAGCTTCTGATGTTTTTTCTTTCCGGGACCAGACCAAAAACAAAACAAAATAAACCAAAAAACAAAAAGCAGCAACTAAATAATTAGAGGAAAGTGAGAAGAATGAGAGAGAATGATGAGAGGGAGGCAGAGGGCAGAGAGAGAAGAAGAGGTAAATGAGGGAGACGTGGGTGTGAGGAAGAATGAGAATCACTCAAAATTCAATTTAACCTTCTTGGGACATCCATTTCCATACAAAACAAAACAAAACAAAAATTAATCCTCCAAAATATAGAAAAACAAACAAACAAACAAGAACAATATAAAACAAAACAGAACAAAAACAACCCTTCTGTTCTTGAAGAATGAAACGCTAACCATTTGCTTTTCCCTTATACTGTACTAAAGTGTGATGAAGAACACGACCTTCCAAGGAGCTGCAAAGATGACCTCAATTTAATGTAGATCCTAGAACTAATATGAGTTATAAAGATATTATAGCTAAAATTAGTATGAATGTCAACTTGGTTCTACAAATATTGACAGATTATTGCTCCTGTTGAAGGGCAGGCACTATTCCAAGTCTCTCTGTGGAAACAGAAAATAATAAAAAAGGTGAAACAGACACACCATCTGTAAGGGGCAGGGACATAAAGCTATGTAGAGACATGTAGGAATATGTAGAGATGTTTACAGATATTTAGGAGGTCTTTAGTCCAGAATGACAGTGTAGTAAGCTCTTTCAATTGAGTGGGTTTTCTCCTGGGCAAGGTAAAAAGGAGGAAGTTTCCAGCTGGGAGGACAAGGTGAGCCAAAGCAGCATGTTGTTTCAGAATACTTAGGGATAGAAAATTGGTTTTGTTCTGTTTTGTTGTAATTTTATTTTATTTTTAATTTATTTTTTACACTCAATACTCCATTCTCTGCACCCCCATCCACCCTCTAACTGCTCCATATCCCACACCTCCTGCCCACCCCATCTTGTCTCTACATGGAAGCCCCCCCTCACCTGACCTCTAAACTCCTTGGGGTCGCCAGTCTCTTGAGGGTTAGGTGCATCATCTCTGAATGAACACAGACCTGGCAGTCCTCTACTGTATTGTGTTGGGGGCCTGATATCAGCTGATATACACTGTCTGATTGGTGGTCCAGTGTTTGAGAGTCATCAGGGGTCCAGATTAATTGAGACTGCTAGTCCTCCTACAGGGTCACCCTTCTCCTCAGCTTCTTTCATCCTTCCCTAATTCAACAGCAGGGGTGAGCTACTTTTGTCCATTCGTTGGGTGCAAATATCTGCATCTGATTCTTTCAGCTGCTTGTTGGGTCTTTCATTGGGCAGTCATGATAGATTCCTTTTTGTGAGCTCTCTATAGCCTTAGTAATAGTGTCAGGCCTTGGGACTTCTCCTTAAGCTGGATCCCACTTTGAGCCTGTCGCTGGACCTTCTTTTCCTCAGGCTCCTCTCCATTTCCATCCCTGTTTAAAGGAGTGCATTGAACTACAATAATAAATGAGGGACTTGATGAAAGAAACTTGCCTTGCCACCTGTTTCTACACTAGTGACTTGTTTCTTAGCTTATTTGTTTGTTTGTTTTCAACTTTAAATCCCAGCACTCAGGAGGCAGAGTCAGGTGGGTTTCTGTGAGTCCGAGGACAGTCTAGTCTACGTGGTGAGTTCCAGGACTGTCATGCCTGCAGAGAAAGGGCATCAGGCTTTCCCCAAAGAATAAATAAACTGACACATAATTTAAATAAATAATACAGATAAAATAAATAATAAAATAACACAAAAATACAAATAAAACTCCATTGCATGATAAATATTTTCAAAGTTATGGCAACAGTTTAACTGGAATCTAGATAAAAGGAACCATCACTATGGAAACATAGACCCCTGTCACAGATTTTAGAGGTTTCATTAGTCACCTCTCACTCCTAATAACCGTTATCTTTATTTCTACCACTGTATCGCTGTCTATTCTTTTGCTCATAATTTAATACAAATGAAATAATATATTAGACTCATCTATGTTAGACTGAACTTAATCTTCTCTCTGTACCATATAAATATAGTTTGTTCTTTTGATTGTTGATTATAATTCAATTCATGAAATTATATGAATGATCACTTTTCATGTACATTTGAGATTTTCATTTGTTTTCATCTTAATTTTCTAAGCAAATGGATTAAAAACCAATTCAATTTCAAAATGACTAAACAGAGGTAGTCACATCCTGGCTATGAATATAACTGGCTCCATACAAATTTCAAGTATGAACACTGATCAGCAATTTTCCTCAATAGAGATAAGTGCCAAGTCCTGCCAGTAGACCTCTGCAGCGTGGGTCACTGCCGTGCCATGTCATCTGCTCTAATCTGTGCTATACCTGGGCCTGTGTTGACATCTTTGGAGTTCTAAGTTACTGCTTCTAGTTAAAAGAGTCCATATTTTATTCTAGTACGGGGATTATTTTTAATGTTTAAACTTTGCTCGCGGTAGAAAATGTGCATTTTTTTCTTCAAGCTATGACATTGAAAGAATGCATTCATATATATATATATATATATATATGTATATATATATATATATATATACATATATATATATATATCTCGACACATAAATTCCTTTTACAAGCTTACTTCTAAAACTTCCATGTAACTCTAATTACTGATAGTTCTTCTCATTCTAAGAAGTGGAATTCTTCTCTGAAGGAAACTCAGGGTTTTGAGGAGAAAGAACAGACTCTCATGCTTGCCATCTGGATGGATTCTCACTTGGGAAACGTATATAGGCACTCTCTCCATTGTCCTCTAAAGAATCACCCAACCACGGTTCTGCAGCTCTCAAACAGTCTTTACTCTTGGCCCCTGTCTGGGGAAAACAGCCCTTCCAAAGACTCTGTGCAGTGCATCCACCCCCTTCCAGTCCTATTACTTCCTCCAACCCTTTACATCTACTTATGTGTATTGATCAGAGAACTTGAAAGAAAGGACCCAAACCAGGAAAGGCACGTGTGTGAATTTCACATCACACAGAGAAACTGAGAGGACCAAAGACTGCAGAGCAAGCTGTTCCGTGGAAACTCCAAACACTGTCTGCACCTGAAGCCTAAGATCATTGATCAAAGGATGTAAAATGTGGGAGGCAGAGTAAGAAATGTTTCTCTTTACTCGGTCTTGCTATTATACAGCTATGAATTTCAAGAAAGCTCTGAAGTTCATTTCGCAACCTCCATCTCAGCAGCTACGATCAGCTTTCAGGTGAACAGACTCTGTAAATTGAAAGACTCTCACATAAACAGATGTGTAAATCACTTGGGTGGGACTTGTGGTGGATGGCTCTTTTAATAGCACTCACATTCTCTTTATAAACATTAAATATAAAACCGTCTTCTTGTAAAGATACAGTAAGACATTTTTTACTTTTATAAAATCAGTGAGATTACATTTGTCACATCCCTTTCCTCTCTCCAAATTCTATCATATAGTCCATATATTTAAGAAAAAATATGTATATTTCTGCACATATCCTGATACATCCATATAATATTTTTTTGTTTTGTTTTTTTTTAACAAAATTTCAGTTGTCGATTTTATCAATGAAGACTCAGGAGTCCGATGCTGGGGTGAGAGCCTGCCAGCTCAGAAAGGCAGAGCAAGCACTCAGCTGCCCTTTCTTTTCAGTTGAGGACCCAGGAGGAATTCCCCTCTCACATGCCTTCTCAAACACCTCCTTCAAATTGAATGTCCCGGCTTCTACTTCCTCTGCATCTGTACATCCTCCCAAGTCCCTATTTCTCTATGTATTTTTCTTAATTCCTATGTTCACTTCCTGTCAAGTGGATGCTTGCTCTGCCTCTTGACCTATGGTTGACTTTATTTAATCCTATTTACAATAAACAGAAAGCTCTTGGAAGGTGTATGCTAAGGCTGAACCACACCACAAATAAAAACATTTTTTTCCAGTAAATAACACAATCTTGGGGTTCACAGTATGATCAAATGTCCTGCAACAATAATGTTACGTGTATGTATATTTTCAGGGTCGACAATTTTACACTGGACAATCAATTGGTGTGCTCTTCCCCAGGAAATTGTGATGCAATACTGTTTACTTCAAAGTGCTACCTTTCCTGAATAAAATATGTCATTGTGAGACTTTTTCTTTATCATTTACTAGTAGAGGAAATGCTGAAATTTAATAATACAAACTCAATTTATTATTACAATATATAGTTAACAACACCTTAATACCCATTACTGAGCGAGTTACTTTAATACCATTATGTTTACTCTATATTAAGTATACAGCCCTTGTCAGATCTTAGGAATATAAAACCAGTGAAGTTAGTCTGACTATATTTCAAGGAATTTACCTTATGACTCAAAAGGCAGTGAGAAAAGAAAAAATAGATAACATGGTACTTTATAATGAAAGTACCACATTGGAAGCCATAGGGGCAATGTTTAAAATTGTTTGTTTGTTAGAGCTTGATTCTGAGGTAGAGTATCACTATGTAGTCAACACTAATCTTTTTTTTTAACTTATTTTATTAGATATTTTCTTCATTTACATTTCAAATGCTATCCCGAATGTCCTAATCTTGAACTTGCAATTCTGCTGCCTCGGCCTCCTAAGTGCTGGGATTATCATGTTTTGCTACCATAACTTGCTTTTTGCATTACATATGTTTATGTGTAAAGCCCACAAACATGTAAGGGTGATGGAATTTGAAAGTAGATCTGAAAGTAGAAAGAGTCGGTCCAAGGCTTCAGCGCTCTATCAAGTGTGTGTGCCAGCAGGCTTTGGAACGTGGTTCTGATTTCAAGCTCAGTGTTCAGTTATCAGAAGTACACCCACTACCCTACTCTATACAAGAAAGATAATGAATTAGTGTTATTTTTTCTTTAAGAAAGTAAATTTACTGACAAAATACTTCAGAGTTTCAAACAGCTTTTGGTAGCATGTTATTACATGTTCAAAACCACCGACCATTGATGCACTCTGTTACATAAGTTCATGAAACAAGAGCAACATCATAATGAGTTGGTCCAAGGTCCCCACAAAGAGAATAACATGAAAGCTGTTTTGCATTATTTACAATTTTACTTTGTATTATTTTTTGCATAATCTCTATTCTCAATATCATAGTTACTATGATATGGCTGTCTCCTGTGAGGCTATGACAGTGCCTGGCAAATACAGAAGTGGATGCTCACAGTCATCTATTGGATGGAACAAAGGGCCCCTAATGGAGAAGATAGAGAAATTACCCAAGGAGCTGAAGGGATCTGCAAGCCTATATGTGGAACAACAATATGAACTAACCAGTACCCTCAGAGCTCATGTCTCTAGCTGCATATGTAGCAGAAGATGGCCTAGTTGGCCATCATTGGGAAGAGAGTCCCATAGGTCTTGTAAACTTTATATGCCCCAGTACAGGGGAACACCAGGACCAAGAAGTGGGAGTGGCTGGGTAGGGGAGCAGGGCGTGGGGAGTGTATAGGGGACTTTTGGTATAGCATTTGAAATGTAAATGAAGAAAATATGTAATAAAAGTTTAAAACATAAAAAAACAAAGAATCTCCCACATCTTTCTTTCTGTCAGCAGAGTCTGAATAGAGTTATGCAGAATACTATAAAGCTGAGTTCATCATCTATGTGCTGAGAAGAACCTGTCAGGGAGGGCTAATGAGGTGATCAGTGATACTTAAATACCATAGGTAAATTAGCTTAGATGAGGGTTTAATTCTCGTTTTCTTCATAGATTTCATTTTCTTCTGTCAAAGATGTAATAAGACTGAATAGCCCTTAAATGATTGAAGGCTCCATATCTCATTAATTACTCAGCATGTTAATGACGCCCAACCCCATAAATGAAAATAGGAAAATAGGCCGATATGAGAAACCATAATGTTGCTCTTTGATGATATAAAAATAGGTAGAGTGCAATATTTAAGTTGATTTAGTATTTGCCGCCCAAAGAAAAGAAAATTCTTTAAAACATTACATTCCATGTATTCAATATGAAAAAGTTCATTTTTGAAAGGATTATGTTTTTTCTAAGATCAACTCATTTTTTTTTCTGATTTTCTATAATAAAATGTAACATACTTTTCTTAGAATTACTATGAATACATTGGGCATTGTGAAGGGGCAAAATAAAATTGGAAATAGTATAAGTGATTTTTTTCTTTTGTTCTTTTTTTCTTTGTTTTCTTCTGTTCCCCCTGCCCCAGAGTTTTAATAATAGAATTGCTAGAGAACTCCAAAGTGTATAATTGTCTTTGAACTTTTTTAAGTACAGATTTGAGGATAACCAATTTGCTACACTGAAATACAACATCAATATAATGGTGCCTGTAAACCTATATTTGTGGTTTTTCGTGGAGATTATAACGTGTGGTTGCTGATAGAATCAATAAATTAATTACATCAAATATTAATATTAAATGTTGGGACCTATTGCTACTATGTGCGTGCAACTGTTTCTTTAGGAATTGGATTCTAGACTTTATAAGAGGAGAAAGCAAGCTATGTACTATTATGAATTTATCAGTCTTTCTTTTTCTTTCTGTTTGGAGATGTGGTATGACCAGCTGCTTCAAAACCTCCAGCTGCCTTGATTTGACCTTGATGGAGCTTATCTTAAAATATGAGCCAAAGGAAACTTTTTCTCCCATAAAGTTATTTTTGTCAGAGTACTTTATCATAGAAATAAGAAGGCAACTAAGACCAAAATCTTGTACCCTGAGGTAGGCTATTGCTGTAATAAATGTGGCGATGTCATTCTTCGTTCATGGGTAATTTCTTCTGGCTAAAATGGAAAAGAATCTGGTATAAATATCTTGATCTAGAAAAGGTCTAGCCTGATAGAAGCAAAGTACAGGAGATCAGGCGGAAAAGAGCTTGGAAGACTGCAATGCTGAAAAGGCAGACGGTAGAAACCTGGCCCTTGAGATTTCAGAGAGGAACCAGGACTCTTTCTGTGAGTGAGCCATTTGGGCGATATTTTTGTAAAAACAAACAAACAAACAGAAAAAAACAAAAATAATAGAAGTTTGCTTCATTTTTTCTGTTGCTTAGAACCTGAGTGAAGTTGAGTTTTAAAATAATGTACTAATTATTTTTTTTTCCCCCAGAGTAAATTTCAAGAGGGGAAAGCATTAAAATTGCTGCTGAGAAAGCACCTGTAATTGCTTACTTCAGTGGATACTTGCCACTGAAGAGATACCGCCTGAACTACACTTGTACAATAGGAAAGGTGTCCTGAAGGCAAAAGTAACATCCCTAGGAGGCTCTGTCTTATGAAAATTACCTTCCTTTAAACAAAGAATGTCTACACTGAAGGCATTCCTTAAGCCTGGGAGACAACTGCCTAATAAAGTGGTTCTTCAGGGTTACTATGCTGATACTTGGTCCAAGAGAGCTAGTCTACATGTTGAGCTGATTGTGGAACTTTGGAACATCATCTCTGTGGTACTTGACGTGCAGACATGGAAGATAGAAGAAGAATGAGGGTGTAATGAAGACTTGACGTCAGAGAGCCGCTGAATCTAATCAGTGTTATGTCATGATCAGAGTTCCCGTAGGATCTGAGGTCAGGGTTTCAGAGAACCCATTGTGTAATGCTATGAAGGAGTGGCCTAGGTTGTACTGGGGATCCCAGAGACTAGAGATGTCAGGACCGTGATGTGTATAACCAAGAAGAGCTACAAACATAAGATGAAGCTGGCCCAGGAAAGGATCTATGTGTTTTGAATAAGCAGATGTGGTAAGGTAAGGCTACCACTGAAGCCTTTTGGTGTGCAGTTGATTTTTAGTATGCATCCCAGATGAGGGAGACGATGCTTCAAGAATTGGTGTTTATCCAACTGAACTTTGGGGATTTTTTGTTTGTTTGTTTGGTTCGTTGGTTTTTTATTTATTTATTATTTTGGTGCAATTTTTTCTTGCTATTCCCCGGTTCTTCAATTTTGCATCAGGAATGTTTACTCTGTGCCTTTTAATGTTCACAATGTGTAACTTACAACAGGTCCCAGTTAAGAGTAGTTGGACTATTAAACTACTAGGATTCTTAAAGACCATGGAAACTTCTAAGGTGAAACTGGGCTTTTCATATTTTCACGTCGTCATATGCCTATCAGGAGATGGGATAGAAAGCTACGGATTAAAAGCAATATGTGTCTATACCAAATTTATAAAGAATGGAGTTGTAATGGTGAGTGCTAATTGTCATATAGAGAAGTTCTAGAATCACCTAAAAGATGAGTCCACACTCAAGACTGCATGATTATATTAATTACAGTAATTGATGTGGGAGCCAGTGTGGGTGGAACTATTCCCTGTGCAGAGATTCTGGAGTGTAAGAAATGGAGAACGTGAAATAAGAACTAGCATGGGTTTATCCTTCTGTGCCTTCCTGATTGGATGTGATGTGACCAGCCACTTCAAGCTCCTGCTGCCTAAACCATGTAGAATACCTTGACTTGTGATACAGAACAAAACCCTTCCCCCTTTAGGTGCTCTTGTCAGACTATTTTACTATAGTAACAAGAAAGTAACTAAGATTATATATGTGCAGGTATGCATATATTTCACTTTTAATAAATAACTTTGTAAATACATTTATTAAAATCACAAAGTACATACAAAGTCACCTATATGTTAATCACCATTGAACATTATCATTATAAATGTTAGAATTAACCATCTAGTATGAGAGCCTGCTACTAGTTGCTTGGGGTAGTTTACATCCAGGGGTGAAGGTCACAAGTCATTCAGGTTACCATTTGTCAAAGGAGCTCCTTCAGAGTCATTCACATGCTAATGCATAATTATAGCAATCACCACTGATTACAAAGATTTTTCTACATACTCTTTTAAGCACTTGCATAAATTATTTGATATAATCTTTATAAAATACCCATGAGATATTTGTTATTAAATACAATTTAAAGCCTAAGACTCTGGGGATGCCACAGGCAAATCAAAATATAGAATATAATTTTAAACTAAGAAGATTATACAATCACACAAAAATGCCATCTTCCCACTGTTCTTCATAAGTATCTTCATAAGTACAGCTAACGTGACTAGCAGTAAAATATGGCAGGCTGGTTTCCCCATTGCCTGAAAGAAAACCGTTTCCCCCTTCTTCCTTCTGTGCCTGTGAAGTGCTCAGTTCAATGCAGGTAGCCTACTTAAGTTTGGGACTACATCAATCAGGTACTGTAGAGCCAGTGGGCACTACAGACCTTCTATTACGTTTTCTTATGAGTCACTAGTGGAGCATAGTCATTTTCTGCCTCTGGCACTCTATAAGGGGGGAAAAAAAGAACAAAGGAAAGCAGGCAATTTGCTCCTGTCACATAGATTAATCAAGAAAGCCATAACCTTTGTATCTTTAGCTGGTCTCTGATAAGGCAAAAAGGTCGCTATGATAGATACAGGGAGGAATCACTTCAATCATCTTTAACCATCATAGGACATAAGGCAAGAGACTTAAAGCTTTCATTTAAAGCATATATCTTTCTATTGGAGTTTCGATAATTATTACCTGTGCTGCTTCTATCATGTTGCATTGTGAGAATCTCAGAGAACAGAGGCGAGTTCATCAGAGCAAAGAAAAAATATTGACTAAGATTCAAAAAAAAAAAAAAAAAAAAAGAAGAAGAAAGGAAGGATTGTCTTTCTACTAAACACACACATATTCTGTTGTTATGGTAACATAAGATCTAAGAATGACACACCAAATAGTATGGCATCAAGGCACACTACTATGATCAAATGTCACAATAAATGTGCTTCAGTTACTGACTGTCACATGCTGTGCTGACTCCGGCTTTTCTAACAACTCTTACTTGAGGCCAAAGCAACTTGCTGCAATGACAGAGAAAATTTATCCTCCTTCGTGGTGTTTCTTCCTTGCAGGAAGAAATCCTATCAATTGCACTGAAAAAAATACAAGCAATAGTATGAAACTTGGGCTGTTGTTTTCTTTCTTTCCTATATAGGAAGAAAAATATAGCATATCACTATAGCAATATATATAACACCAGAATTGATTTATGTGTGTACATATAAGAACCCAAAAGTGACTAAGAATTGGCTAAACTATGTAAGTTAAATTAAGATGCTCGATTCATATAATTTATAGAAGGGAATGTGTATCTTTCTACATGCTTTTAATCAATCAAAACTCTTTGGGTTGCTCACTAGCACATATCATTGGGTGGGAAAAATAAAATGTGATGTCTTAAAGAATAGCATTATGACTACAGTTCATTATAACCTGTTATATATTTAATAATGAACTAGAAGAATTCAAAATTTCCCAAAATAAAGGAATGCAAAAATTAAGATATATACACTAATTACCCAGAATTGTTCATTTATTATCATACTATATTCCATAACTACTACAATTATGCATCAATTAAAGGCAATATATGTGGAAACAATCTAAAGAATCTTATCTTTTTTATTTTGCTTCATATTTGTAACTTGCCCTTTTCACAATTTTCATAGCATTCTGATACATATATACATAAATGAATATTTTATCATTGCTACTGATGTGGGACCTGGTTATGTGATGTTCTCAATGAAAAGAGAGTGAAGAAATGGTAGAAGACAAATTACTAACAGGTCAAGAGCAATTTTCTGCAGGAGAATATGGAGAGATCACAGTAGTGAAAAGGTCACACATCTAGGAGGTCTTCGAGATGATGAAAAGGATCACACACTTTCTAGAAGCATGAAGTCGTGAGCACTGAACGAGGCAACTGAAATTGGCTTCAGGGACTGTGTCCTCTTTCATGTCGGAGCTGAACTGGCATGAAAAGGAAAGGCTATGCCGAAAGGAAACCAGAGGCTTCAAAGCCTGGTGCTTGGGTGGATGTTATCATCATGTGCTCTTGCCCTCTGCCTCTGATAGTTCACCTTGGTAGTGCACTTAGATGAGCTTTTTGTTCAAACCAAGCATTTGTCATCCAAATGTTTCCAAAGAGATCTGTGAAACCTCTTCCAAAGGGTCTTTAACAGTTTTCCTTAGGAGCTCATTGCGATAGAAAACAGAATTGCTATTCTGTTGCCATCAGCTAATTTCACTGCTTTTTTTTCCCCCCTATTTATTTGAAAAATGTGCTGTTCTGCAATTCAGTGTATTTCTGACGGGACTGAATTAAGGGTGATAATACTGAACATGCTAATTTAAAATATATGCTAAGGTTCCTAGCTTAGTCAAACACAGCTAATGTTTCTCTTCTAAATATTCTCACTAACTATTTCAAGCAATAATTTAACAGTGAGTGGTGAGCTGTACACTGATAAGGGAGGGCTACCATCCCTAAAGCATTTACTATCAGTTTACTTCAAGTGTCTTAAAATGCCAAAGAAAATGAAATTCCAGCCAGTAATTTAGCCAATGTGCTCAATGAATTTTCTGATGAGATTGCTGTATATTACTGAACCAAATTAAAATGTCAGTAACAATGGATTGGAAAATAGAAGGATTGCAGAAGGAAGATTGAGGCATTAGCAGAATGAACATAGATTTCTGCACATGTTAATTTAACACTCAAATTTTAATTTTTACTGAGAAGTCTAGTTTATGGGACTATAGAGATAAGGACAGTGTAGTTCTCATCCAAAGGACCTGATTTGATTCTCAGCACTCACATAGAAGCTCACATAGTCTACAACTCTATTTCCAGAGGACCAATACCTTCTTCTGTCCTTGAGGGTAAAAGAAGTGGAAATATATGCAGGCAAAATACTCATGCAGATGAAAAATAATAATAATAATAATAATAATAATAATAATAATAATAATTGTTTTACAGACCAAGTTACTATGCATTATCAAAAAGAATATGATCTGCCTATTAATCTGAAAGGTGAACATGAAGCAATGCTAAAACAATTGTGACATTAAAGATCAATTACCTATTACCAGTCAAATATCAAAAGCAATAGCAGGAGATAAAGTTAAATTCTGAAGTGTATGTATAAGATAATCATGAGAACTTGAGGTGAGTACAAGATGATGAAGTTCCCAACAATATCTCAGGAAATTTCCTCTTGTATAAAAAGACAAAGAAGAAAACACTCAATTGTCTTATTATTTTTCCTGTTCACTTAGGGCTGGCACAGGTGAGCTATTGCTCCCTGTGGTTTTTCTATTCATAAGTCCTGAAGGACCTTAGACTTTTAAAACCTCAGATTCTCATATTGTGAGGGGTGATCTTCACTGAATTTTCTCTAGTAGAGCTGGAAGTTACACACATACACACACAAACACACAAACACACACACACACAGAGAGAGA
>NC_034595.1:44939707-44956250 GCF_900095145.1 Mus pahari | reverse complement strand
GAGAGAGAGAGAGAGAACATTAATTTTGTCGTTCTTTTTATTTATTACTCTGTTCTCTAAGATCAATATATTTGTTATCTATAGTAAAAAGGGACACTAAAATGCACATGTTTTTGAAATTTTATTATGAAATATTGACAACCATTTTAGTAGAATAAGATTAGTAAAGTAGTGACTTGCTTGCATTACAAGTGCTTGAAGAGAATTGATATCAGTCATTCTTCATTTTTCTAGTTGTCTCTTTGTGTTGACTAACTTTTCATTGCTATTATGGAATACCTGACAAAGCAACTTGAGAAGTTGGCACATGGTTTAAAAATGGATTCAGTCTATTATGTCCAGAAAGGGCTATTAGTAGAAGTGTGAAATGACTGGTCACATTGCATCTGTAGTCAGGAACAGAGAAAGATGAACATTGGCTCCCAGTTTCTTCTTTACTTTCCAATCATCCCAGGATCCCACAAAATGGTGCTAACCATATTCAGGGTAGTTCATCCCTTCTTGGCTAAACCTTTTTTTGGAACCATCTTCATAGACATCTCAGAAGTGTGTCTTCTGGCCTAGTCAGCCATCATTGGGAAGAGAGGCCCCTTGGTCTAGCAAACTTTATATGCCCCAGTACAGGGGAACGCCAGGGCTAAGAAGTGGGAGTGGGTGGGTAGGGAAGCAGGGTGGGGGGAGTGTATAGGGGACTTTTGGGATAGCATTTGAAATGCAAATGAAGAAAATATCTAATAAAAAAAGAGAGAGAGAAAAGAAGTGTGTCTTCTAGATGATCGTATATTCAGTCAAGATGACATCAAGACTACCATTCATTCCCACTCGTGTCTGTTGTATTGATTCATACTTCTTCCCATCTTCCTGGTAAACCATAAACTCATTTCTGTGTCACCATTATATTCTTCCTTGGTTGTTACTTATATTTCAATTGTATTTATCCTTTACTTTTTTGTTATACATGCCATGGCAATATTATATTGTCACATACTCTTTATTCACACATTTGGTTTTTCCTTTACCTGATCAGTTTTTCCATCGTTCATATTTCTCTGCTGTGATTGTTGGCTTCAATTCTTCAGTCCTCTTTCACCTTTGCCATTTTCATTTTGTTCTCTTTCCATGAATAACCTTAACATTGTATCATCTCTTTTCCCACAATTTGTTTCTAATGCCAGTTCTGTATTCTACATACTTGTATCCATAAATCCTGTAAATAATATTACTGTTTTCTCACTCAATAACTAAGACAGCTTCATAGGGCCTGGAGAATGAATAATTTCAGGTCTTAGAATAGGACCCTATGTGAGAGGAGAGAGGGCAAGTCTCTAAATATAATAGCTATCAGCCTGTGCATGAGAGAGCCACACCTATATCACTCCATTCTCCCATCAAGACAGAGGGATGCCTGACTTTAAAACAAAGGTTTGACCGAAGTGGATGGTCACAGTCAGCTATTGGATGGAACACAGGGTCCCCAATGGAGGAGCTAGAGAAAGTACCCAAGGAGCTGAAGGGGGCTGCAACCCTGTAGGTGGAACAANTCCCATCATCAGCTACCAAACCTAGATACTAATGCTCATGCCAGCAAGATTCTGCTGAAGGGACCCTGATATTGCGGCCTCTTGTGAGGCTATGCCAGAGCCTGGCAAACACTGAAGTGGATGTTCACAGTCAGTTATTGGATGGAACACAGGGTCCCCAATGGAGGAGCAAGAGAAAGTACCCAAGGACCTGAAGGGGGCTGCAACCCGGTAGGTGGAACAACAATACGAACTAACCAGTACCCTCTGAGCTTGTGTCTCTAGCTGCATATGTAGCAGAAGATGGCCTAATTGGCCATTACTGGGAAGAGAGGCCCCTTGATCTTGCAAACTTTATATGACCCAGCACAAGGGAAGGCCTGGGCCAAGTAGTGGGAGTGGGTAGGTAGGGGAGCAGGGGCAGGGGGGTATAGGGAACTTTTGGGATAGCATTTGAAATGTAAATAAAGAAAATAATAATTAAAAAAAGAGAGAAAAAAATCATCTATGAAAAAAACAAAAAACAAAAACAAAGGTTTGTACTTTGAAATGTAGGATAAGAGAGCTAGAAATTATAACTTTGTATCTTTTGGAAAATAGAACTAGGGTATGTAACTATAAATGAAAATGTTATCAATTTTATTTTCGAGACAGGGTTTCTCTGTATAGCCCTGTCTGTCCTGGAACTCACTTTGTAGACCAGGGTGGCCTCAAACTCAGAAATCTGCCTGCCTGTGCCTCCCGAGTGCTGGGATTAAAGGCGTGTGCCACCACACCCGGCTATGGGTGGGTTTTCAATGTTAAGTATGAGGCTCCATCTGAGAACTAGGCTATGAAAATTATCCAGCAACTAACTAATAGCACCTGTAAAACTCTCAATTCTTCTTGACCATGAACTGGCACTCAATAGAGTAGAATGGAATGATAACAGAATATTCATTGACCATCCCTGCTTTGAGCATTTTTTTTCCTGTCAAAAATTCTTAGCTAGGCAGGAGATCATGTACCCAGAATCTCTCTCTTCACTGTTAGACAAATTAACTAAGTGTACCCGACTATGATGTTGAGCTTCTACCAGTAAGATGAGACACCACTACCTACATACATCGCCACGAAGGCCATCTTGTACATGTGAACTTCCTGGTCCTACCTGAGTTCTTAGCAACTTGAACACATTTTACAAAAACGGTTACTATTGCTTTGTGGATTCTTGTATACCACAGTGAGATAATTCTTTGCCAAACACAGAGGCTGCTTTATTTCACCATATAAGCATAAACCTTCATTAGGTGACTTGCTTTGGTGAATGAAATATGAACTAATGCATGGTTGTCACTCTGAACAGATATTTAAGATTTTCACTGGTGACCACTCTGCCTACCTTCCCCATGTCTGTAGCATCAGGAGCATGCAGGTTAGACCCTTTTCCCTACATTCTCCTGCCTGCTAAGTCCACTGGGGCATGTCCTGAGTTGCATGCTAACCCTCCCCGACCCAGTTGCATTGTTCAGCTCCTTCATTGCCTGCTTTCATCAGGCCCACTACATTAGGAACATCAGGCTAGGCTTTTCCCCATGAGCCCTCAAGCTCCTGGGGCACTCTTAGTTGCTCCAAATTGTACACTGCACCCTGAGCTCTATTGTCCAGCTCAAGGCTGTCCACTAGAGGCCATTTGCACCAGGAACTTCCAGGTTAGGCTTGCTTCTAGAAACCCATTACACTAGAAACATACAAGGACAACAGCCGGCATAAGAACACAATCAACAACAGCCATGGCAATATGTTACTTTCAGAGCAAAGCTATCCTACTATAAGAATATCTTAATACAAAATACAACCAAAGTACAAGAAAATGACCTTAATACAATCCTAGAAAGATGAGAGGGGCCTTTAAGGAGGAAATGAATGAGTCCATTAAAAAAATACAGGAAAATACAACTAACAGGTAAAGAAAATTAATAAAAATTTTCAAGGCCTAAACATAAAAATAGGAGCAATAAAGAAAAAACAAACAACTAATCCTGGAGATGAAAAACCTAGGGAAGAAAACAGGACCTAAGAATCACCAACTGTTTACAAGAGATTTAAGGGAGAATCTTAGGCATAGAAGATATAATAGTAGAAATTGATACAACAGTCAAAGAATATGTTAAATATAAAAAATTCTGATAAAAGGTATACAGGATTCCATTGTGTAAATGAGCATTTTCTGTATCCATTCTCCTCTTGTGAGACATCTAGGTTGTTTCTAGCTTCTGCCTATCAAAAATAAGGCCGCTGTGAACATAGAGGAGCATGTGTCCTTGTAGTATAGTGGGGCATCTTTTGGGTATGTGCTAAAGAGTGGTATGGTCTTCAGGAAGATCTATTGATTAGAAAGAACCTCCAGATTGATTTCCAGGGTGGTTGTACCAGTTTGCAATGAAGGAGTATTCCTCTTTCACATGGAATACTGTTCAGCTATTAAGAACAAGGACATCATGAGTTTTGTAGGCAAATGGATGGAACTAGAAAATATCATCCTGACTGAGGTAACTTAAACCAAAAAGAACATATATGGTATGTACTCATTAATAAGTGGATATTAGCCAAAAATGTATAGAATACCCATGATATAAGCCACAGAACTCAAGAAGGTTAACAAGCTAAAGGTCCCAAGTAAGAATGCCTCAACCCCACTTGAGAGGGAGAAGAAAGCAATCATGTGGGATAGAGAGAAGGAAAGACCTGGTTGGGAAAGGAGACAGGAAGGGGAAAATGGGACCATGATCAGGTATTGGGGTATGGGGGCTAGGAGTGAAGCTGTAAGAGCCAGTAGAATGAATGGAAACAGACAATATTTAGAGGTAGGAAGTGGTGGGAGGACCCTCTCGAATTTACCAGAGACCTGTGTGATTCGGCGATGGGGATCTTAGATGAAGTGCCCAACAGTGAGGAGAGGTAACTTGTAGAGTCCACCTCCATTAGAAAAACAGGGTATCAAGTAGAGGGACGGGGTTGCCATACCACAGTCAAATACCAGAGTATTGACCAGAATTACCCAGAATTGTTCCTCTATAAAATAACTGCAGGAACAAAAATGGAGAAGACACTGAGGGAAAGGAGGTCCAATGATGGCCCAAATTGGGATCCATCTCAAGGGGAGGCTCCAAGGCCTGACACTATTACTGATGCTATGTTGTGCTTACAGACAGGAGCCTAGTGTTGCTCCCATCCAAGAGGCCCAACAAGCAGCTGACCAAGTCAGATACAGATACAACCAACCAATGAACTGAAATTGGGGACTCATGTGGTTGAATTAGGGAAAGCCTGGAAGAAGTTGTGGAGGAGAGAAACCCCATAGGAAGACCAGAAGTCTCAACTAAACTGGACCCCTGAGATCTCTCAGACACTGAGCCATCAACGAAGCAGCATACACTAGCTGGTCAGAGAGCCCCGATACATATACAGACCATATACATGGTCTGCCCTCACTGAGTTAAGAAGCATCTAACCCTTGAGAGACTTGAGGTCCCAGGGAGTGGGGAGGCCTGGAGAACTTGGGGGGCAGTGTCATCTTCTTGGAGAATGGGGAGGAGGAACGGGATGAGGAATTGTCAGAGGGAGGATTGGGAGGGAGATATCAACTGGATGGGTAAAAAGTTTAAAGATTAATAATAATAATAATAATAATAATAATAATAGTAAACCGATACATCCAGGAAATCTGGAATACTGTGAAAATACCTAACCTGAGAATAATTAGACTAGAAATAGGTGAAGAGTCCCAGATCCAGAAAACATTTTCAGCAAAATCATAGAAAATTTCTCCAACCTACAGAAAGAGGTGCCTTTAAACATACAATAATCTTAAAGAACACCAATTAGATTGAACCAGAAAAGAAAATTCTTTAGTCACATAATAATTAAAACATTACATGTACAGAACAAAGAAAGCCTATTAAAAGCTGCAAGAGGAAAAAAGCCAAGTAACATACAAGGTAGTCCCACAAGCATTATATGTGACATCTCACCAGAGCCTCTAAATGCTCCAGTGTCTGGAAAGATGTCTTCCAGTCTCTAAGCAATCACAGATGTCAACCTAGACTCATACCCAGTAAAACTCTCAATCACCATATGTGGATAAAACAAGATATTCTAAGACAAAACCTAATTTAACATTATCTACCCATAATTCCAGCCCTATTGAAAATAGTTGAAGGAAAATTTCAACCAAGAAGGTTAAGAGAACACAGAAATAAATAATCCAAAGCTAGCAAAAACAAGAGAATCATACACACACACACACACACACACACACACACACACACACACACACACCACCAACATCAAAATAACAATAATTAATACTCATTCATCATTAATATCTTTCAACGTCAATAGAGTAGATTTACCAATGTAAAGATACAAGCTGAAGGAATGGATATGAAAACAGAATCTATCATTATGCTGCATACAAGAAGCATACTTCAACAACAAACACAGATAATAAAGGGCTGTAGAAAAGGTTTCCAAGCAAACAGACCCAGCAAGCTGCAGTAGTAATTCTAATATGTATAGAGTTTCTACCAAAATTAATGAAAAGAGATGAGGAAGATCATATCATACTCTTCAAATGAAAAATCTACCAGGATCATGTCTCAATACTCAATATCTATGCCCTAAATGCAATGGCACCCACATTCAATAAGAAATATTACTAAAATTTAAATTGCACATGAAACCCCACACATTTTAGTGGGAGACCTTAACACCCAACTCTCACCATTGTATAGGTCATTGAGAATAGAGAAATAATGAAACTAACCAACATTATGAATTTATTGGATCTAACAGAAATCTATAGGACATTTCACCCAAGCCAAAAAACAGTATTCCTTTTTCTGTGCACCACATCGAACCATGTTCAACAATGACCATATAGTCAGTCACAAAGCAAGCCTCAAGAGATACAAAAATATTGAAATAACTCCATGTATTATGTAAGACCAACAGGGATTAAAGCTGGACTTCAATAACAATAGAAAACAATAGAAAGCCTGATAGCCTATAAACTCAAGGAAACAGTAGAGAACTCTCTACTCAGAGATCACTACATCAGGGAGGAATTAAAGAAATTAAAATCTTTCTAGAACTCAATGAAAAGGAAGACACACCACACCCAAACTTTTGGGATACAATGAAAGGAGGAAAGTTCATAGCATCTGCACTCCTAAAGAAATTGGAGAGTTCACATGATAGCAATTTAAAAATATACCTGAAAGGTCTAGGCAAATATATCCATGGAAGTACAAGAGGGGAAGACAATAAGAAGTAACCAAACTCAGAGCTAAAAATCAAACTTAGAAACAAGATCAATAAAAAGAATCAACCACTTCTCATTTTTTGAGAAAATTAACAAGATAGACAAGTACTTAGCAAAATTAACTAAAAGGCAAAGAGATAGTATCCAAATTAGCAATATTAGAAATGAAAAGAGAGACATAACCTTAAACACTGAGGAAATTAAAAGAATTATTAGGTCTCAGTTCAAAGCCTATATTCTACAAACCTTGACAATCTAAATGAAATGGATGATTTACTAGATAGATACAACTTACCAAAGTTAAATCACATTCAGTTAAACTACCCAAATCGTCCTATAACCCCTAAGGAAATAGAGGTGGTCATTAAAATCTCACAACCAAAAAAAAAAAAAAAAAAAAAAAAAAACAAAACACTTGATTATCAAAAAAAAAAAAAAAAAAAAAAAAAAACCAAGCCCATGGCATCTGAATACAGAATGCAATCAAACTTTTAAAGAAAAAATAGTACCAATACCCCTCATACTATTCTACAAAATAGAAAAGGAAAGAACATTGTCAAACTCTTTCTATGAGGCCACAGTTACCCTTATACTTAAACAACACAAGGACTCAACAAAGAAAGAGGTTTTCAGACAATTTTCTCTTATGAATACAGATGCAAAAACATTCAATAAAATGCTCACAAGTCAAATCCAGGGACAGATCATAAACATCATCTACCATGATCAAGCAGGGTTCATCCTAATGTGCAGGGATGGTTTACTATGTGAAAGTCCATCCACATAAATATATATATATTGAAAGAAAAAAAAATCACATGATTATCTCATTGGATGTTGAAAAAGCCTTTGAGAAAATCCAATAGCCCTTCATGTTAAAAGTGTTGGAGAGACCAGATCTAAAATGTACATACCAAAACATAAGAAAAGCAATATACAAGTCAATAGCCAAAACCAAAGTAAATGGAGAGAAATTTAAAGCAATACAACTGAAAAAAGGGCTGGGTGGTGAGGGTACACGCCTTTAATCCCAGCACTTGGGAGGCAGAAGCAGGCAGATTTCTGAGTTCGAGACCAGCCTGGTCTACAAAGTGAGTTCCAGGACAGCCAAGGCTATACAGAGAAACCCTGTTTCAAAAAAACAAAACAAAACAAACAAACAAACAAACAAACAAAAAACACCGAAAAAAGGAACAAAACAAAGCTGCCTACTCATTCCATAAATGTAATAAAAATTACAAGACCTAAAAACACACAGGTTGATCAATGGAATAGAATAAAAACCCCATAAATAACCCACACACCTAAGGACACTGATTTTTGACAATGGGGAAAGCAAAACAATGGGGAAAAAAGAAAGGATCTTTGACAAACAGTGTTGATCTAATGATGTCTATAGTTATAAGAATGCAAATGGACTCACATGGGCTACTTAGGAAGGCTCTATGTCAATGTAAAAATATAAAGAGAGATTTAGACATATCAGTGGTAGAGTGCATAGAGAACATGTGGGGGGCACCAAAAGTGTGTATCCGTTATGAAAATTATCCAGTGAGTGACAGTGAGACAAATGCTCAGAGTTTGTCCCAATACGAAAGAAGAAAAATAAAAATATGCTGAAATACAAGAAGGTAGCGGGGAAGCCCAGAGGGAAACAATGATGAGGGAGTTTCGAAGTCCTTTATAGCAATTGATGGGGGAGCTCTTTGGCCTTATCTTATGACCTATGTGGACTATATCTTAGATAAGCAGCCATCTCCATAACTTCTAAAGCATGATATTCTCATTGTTTTCCTTGAGGCTATCATTTGTTCAGGTACAAGAGTCATCAGGAGATAGTTTTATCATGTTTGTGTAAGGCATGGGAAATCATCAGGGAACACCTCAAATAGATGTGGTCTGATGTTTGAAGTGTGAGAATTTTGCCTGTATTTATTTTTTGCTCCTACATGCTAATTGTTTTTCATTATTTAATTCTAAATGAAATATACCATCTTATTCGAAGTGACATACATCCCTCCTGGGTACTCTCTCTTAAAACCCTAACATGCCCCATTCTTGAGTTGATAGCTATTTTTCTATACATATATGTATACACACAAGACACACACACACACACAGAGAGACACACACACACACAGACACACACACAAAACCTGCTGAGAACTTTTTTCTGTGCATATAGTTTCAGAACTTAAAACTCTGGCTCGGATAACCAATTATGGGACTCATCTCTGGGAAAAGCTAATTCTCCTTCTCAGAACAATGAGTAAAAAATATCTTACTACTTCCACTTGCAGGATCACCAAAACTCCATACTATATTTTAAATCTTATCTTTATACCCACAAGCAAGTGCACCTACCCCTCATCAAAGAAACCCCTATCACAGAAAACCCCAACTGGACACATGCAAACATCAATAGATCTTGGAGATGCCAGTTTCAACAGATATATTTACATCACAGTCCCTGTAGCTATGACTCAGGGAACATATCAGAAAGACTCAGAATAATTGTAAAAGCTAGAATACCAGGAATCCTGCAGTCCTGCTGGGAAACAGTCTCTCCTAGAAATGGATGCATAAATAAGACCATAATGATGGAAATATCAATAGACATGTTTAGGTGAAAGGAAGAACACTTTGTGTGGGGTCCTACACTAGATAAAGAAGTTCAAGCTCATTTGTATTGGGTATGAGAATCTGGGCTGGTAGTGTGTGTGTGTGTGTGTGTGTGTGTGTGTGTGTGTGTGTGTGTTCTTGAAAAACACTGAGGCTTCCCTTCATCTATCAGAGATTTTTGTGGATAACTATTCATGTTTAAGCTGTTCTTACCTAAAAGTAAGGCACTGTTCTTCTTCTGAAGATTTCATTGTTATTTTTGTCTATACTTTTATGAAACTGGAATACAACACACTTATTTTCGTAGCTTTATTAGATTTATTTTAGCTCGAGGTCACTCAAGTTCTTAGATTAGGAAAGTTCCTAGCCATTATTTAAATCCGTTTTCAGGTTTATCATTTCTTTCTCTTCAGACTCTGTTAAGCTTTCATTCTTTAAGGGCCTGGGATTTTTTTTTTTTTTTTGGTTTTTTTTATTATCATCATTTTGCTGCAAGTTTTTATCCCCTTTGTTTGCATATCTCATCAGTGTATACTCTCTTTTCCACATTTGGAAGGATTTGTACCTATCTCTGCTGCTTAGAAAAATCTTAAGTCATCCCAGCATCAACTCCAGGTCAAAAGTCTCGTGAGAAGATACCATTGAAACCAAGGGACAATAGGGCTGGAGCTCCTAGGATTCCCTGAGAAGTAAAATTCCTCTGTACTTGTGAACTTGTGAAATCAAAGTGTATGCAAGCGTAGAGCAAAAATGCTCATTCCAGAAGAAAATGGAAAGAATTGGTACACAGGTTCTGAGTGAATCCAAATTCTAGCAAGACCATTAGATTTTAAAGCTAAATATAGTCAATTTGCATTCCATGCTCTGCCATTTGGGTTCACTGGAATTGCAACCTACCATATGCCCTGCAATTTGCTTGCTAAGGGAGCATTTTCGATCCAAAGAAGTCCATGGAGAAACCGAAGAATGTGCTTTATGGTGGACCACATGCATTCCTCTTATGTTTGCCAAACAATCAAGCAAACACCACACAAAATAAAAATATGGGTATATATGAAGTGAAAATTCAATATATTTGCCTCCTTTAAAACTTTTATTTACAATATATATCAAACACACACACACACACACACACACACACACACACACACACACATACACACATACATACACACCCTTCCTTCAGACTTACATTAAAAGATACACATAGTGTCTTTATACATAATGACAGTTCAAAGTCAAGATATGTAACAGACTTTTGAGGCATGTAGCATTTGGAACAAGAAATAACAAAGAATGGGGCAGGACATAAAGAGAGGCCAAAGGGATATCGGGATATAGAGAGGGAGGAAAGTGGGGAGGAAGAAAGGAAGGTAGGGTGAGCCTTCATGATGTGAACCAGACCATAATCTTGGCTATAACTGTGGATAGTCACAGCAGTTTTATAATCCTGCATGTCAACATTAAACCTGCCTAGCATTCCCAACTAAACATGTGTTAGGATTTAAGAGCGAAGGAAGAGAGTGTGGTTTAAGTCCTTGTCATTTCTCTCCACAGAGCCAGTGTAAAAATGTGCTTTGGAAATAATGCTGTTTTCTTTCCAAATAGACAGTTTGGAAAGCTCAGATTTTCAATATGTTAAAGCATTTCTAAACCTTATTTTTTAAGAACAAGAAATTAAATCCTCCTGGGTTATAGACTTGACAGTGTATCTGGATGAAGAATGTCCTTTTTAAGTGAGCTCCAGCCGCAGACTCCATTCACCTTCCCTGAAATCATATTTGCATAATATCCCCTGTGGCTCTTCAGATATTTTCTCATGTCCTGTCCCTACCCCCATACCAGACATACTTCTTCCTAGTGTAGTAGCAAGTTTCTTCCATTACTTAGAATACGATCTGTCTTAGAAAAGAACAGAGGTGAAGCCCTCTGCTCTGACATCAAAACCTCACTTGTACAATATATGACATTGTACCTATGGTGTCAGACCTGGCTAGTTTCTCATTTGTTTCAAAATTGATCGCTATTGATCCCTGGGAACTGTGACTTCAGAACCTTCATGTCACTGTTCCCTAATGGATATATTTTCATACCTCTTCTCATAGACTCGCAACCCTGTAGAGATGTCTGATTGCCAGATGGGCTTTGAGCAATTGGAGTCGATGGAGTTTTCTAATTTGCTGTATGGCTATGCTTGGGGCAGTCTTTCCTCTTATAACCCGAGCTTAATCTATGCATTTCTGACCTTTACCTTTCAATTAAAGAGTAGGGGGAAGCAGGGGAGATTAAAATTCTGCTGATTTTCATTCTTCCTAAATAGCTGTCACTTCTACAACTGCACAACTGGGAACTTGCTTTCTGAGTTGCTATTTTGGTAAAATCGCTCCACTTTCAAGTCAATGTTATAACCCCTTTGGGTCCCCAAACTTACTTTCATCAGTGTCACTGTTTTGTTTGTCATTAATGGGGAACTGTAGTTCTTGGAGTTGTGCCAATCTCTGGGACCATTGGTTTACTCATTCTCTCGATTCTTGAAAAGGATGAATGCGACTGCACATTGAGAATGTTAGCTATGATTTATATATGCATACCTGCTGTCATTATACCCCAATGAAGCCATCAGAGATTTGCGTAGACCCTCAGTTCTAATTTCCCCACACCTAGGCTGATCTACCTCTTAGCATTGGTTGTAAAACCAGTGCTATTATGCTAATAGCTGGGATTGATCAGCATAAATTGCTTTGGGGGTGTTCCTTGATGGGCCCGATGCCATATTTGATGTTATGATTTGTAGTGAACAACAGAAGCCCTCAACGACTTAGCTGTCATTGCTTAGCTGATGCTTCCAGGGAGCTGAGGGGCTTTTAAATAAACTATGTATGATTTCCTCACATGAGACGCTGTTTAAGTGGTGTACATGACAGGCAGTGCATTTGAAGGAAGCTTAAGTGCACCAGTGGAGATTTTCTGAGCCAACCTACGAATCAGTCCCAGAGCTTAGCCTGATGAGACAATGCTGGGCTAGAAGTCATTGTGAGCCAGAAGTGGAGGAGGTTGGGAGACAAAGACAGATGTGTAGATGTGGGCTGAATAGAAGCATTTTCAGAGATTTGCTGTTGGGCATTGCATGCAGCAAGGAAGGAATAGCTACTGCATAAGAGAAAGTGTGTGTTTTGTCAAGTAATCTGACACTACAAAAACTTATTAAGATGGTTTAAAAGTAAAATTTAACCAGTTCTAAAAAATCAATGCAAAAAATCATGTCCACCTGTACACTAAACACTCATAAACTAATGGATTTAATAACCTTCAGAGGATTCCAAAAGAGGAAAATAATAGCATAAATATTAGATAATAATGCCTACCTTTAATCAGAGAAGAGATGTACCTGTCTCTAGGCAGGAGTAGTCCACTGACTATAAGTTTTATACATTTCTTTACTTGCAAATACATTTGCTTGCTTGAGGAAACTATTTGGAAATTAGCAGTATTGTCTATGTCTGAGTGTTCACTGCATTATCAGTGCTAGATCCTCTTGGCTATCTTTATAAGGTTCTTACCTTTACAGTCTGTAGAAGTCTGGGGCCACAGCCCTGTGCACCGAGAGGTGAAAAGCTAAGACTTCACTGCAGTATGCATGTGCATTCACACTGACTTCTGTCACACTTAGGAACTTTAAAGGATGACTTGGCCTCTGCTCTCATGAATGGATTAAGCTCTTCATGTGTTCAAGTCCACAGACTGTCTTTGAGTGTATATAAACTGCAGGATGGTCCTTTAACCAGGTCTCTCATACTCTTTCTTGTCATGTGACCACTTGTGTCTTCTCAGGTGTGTGTCAGCAAGAAGGCTTGAAGCCAAGAAAGGTTCAGTGTCCTGCTGAACTTGGACTAGTGTCATGTTTCATAATAAACCTGTTTTCTTTAAAAATTCGTTACTCAGTCTGTGAGATGGCTTAGTAGCCACATAGAGCAGATGAAGGCAGCATCTTCACTCATGAAAAAAGTTACTTCAACTAAACAAAATAGATTAGCATTCAAAGCCCTTTGCATATGTGATGGATATCCCAGGGCTGCTGCAAAGCCCAGCATTCACACCTCTTTGCTTTCATGCTTGCTAGAGAAGCTTTGTGCCCCTTGCACACTTTATTGGCCAGTGAACTGCGGGATTTAAAAGAAAATACAACTCCTGCCAAGCTGCTGCAAACACCAGGCACTGTAGTTTAAGGGATCTCTTGAGGAAATACAAATCATTGCACTTAATGGCCTGACTGTACAAACATTCACTGAATGGTGTTTATTTCAGGATCCAAGGCCATAAAATTTGTCAGTGGCCTCCATGCAGGAATAGCCTTTGAAGACATTTCATTTTGCGATCTAATGCCTTCAATTTCCATGGCTTCCATGAAAATGAGCCTAGCATTCTGTAATGGTGGAGGGCAGCCTGCATCTGATATCCTGGAAAGATTTTATTTCAGCATTTACATTTTTAAGAAATGGCAAAGCTATCTGATATGTTCATTTTATGGTAATGAAACACAAAAGGGAGAAGAAAAATCAGACAAAGGGAAAGAGAAGTAGGTGGGGGAAAACATCCAGGAACTCCTGCTAGCAAACACATTACCATTTAACCAATTGGTGAGGAGGTGGTGTCACTCAACGGAGCACTAAGCAAGACCATTCATCTCATTTGGCTCTCAATGAGTATTTTTCTTTCTATAATTTCAAAGGCTATTTTATAGTGCAGCATGTTTTCTGAGTCCTACAAGTCAAGCAGCCTAGACTTATTTTCTCTCTCTTTCTCTCAAATATTGTGATTAGAACTGGATCCACAAGGATCAGTTGATGCTTTCCTATAAAGAATAACATGAAGCTGCGACTGCAACTTAGTCAAAAGCAAGCTCAAGTGTATTGTTCATTTAGCTGTTGTAATCATTTAGCTGTTTATTCACAATTGTATAACTTGAGTTAGTCTCTTTGAGCACAGAATTGTGTAGCTAGATTACCAAAAGTCTGTCTTTATAGGGAAATAATTGTTGTCCTTGAAAGCCAACCAATAGAAATATGAAAGTACTCTCGTATGAGGGACAGTTTACTATCTCTAGCCATATGCTTTCAACCCATTGCTTCATTTCTTCATCTGTTAGTTAGGTCTAACAGTAGCAACTTCCTGGAAGTATTACAAAGATGAAATAATTACATAACTCTATATGTAATGGCAGCTCCATAAGTATATGTATCCTGCTCCTGTTACTTTGCTACATAATTTTTCCGCTCTTATAAGTCTTATGAATCATTTTGATAGAATAGAGAGTTAGGTGTACCTCTACTGGAGTTGGGCAAACTGACTGTGCGATCCTGGGGTAGTGGGCATTTAGTTATAACTTATTAGTGGGTTATTTCTCTATCTTACTGAGCATATCATCCCACAGATATTTGTTCTAGGAAAATATTAAGATTTTTATGATTAATTTTGCCTATTCATACCTTTTCTATGGTATTTATTAATAAATTAATCATAATTTATATTTATAATATAATCATACTATTGAGGAATACTGAGGAACTATTTTATAACCATATATAAAAGAAACTTATTGACCAATAAGAATATATTTTATAAGCATTTATAAAAGAAACTTATTGACCAATAAGAATGAAACACTATGGCTCTTCAGAAAACTATTGATAATATTAATTGATCAAAGAATTCTTTTTGTAGAGTCCAGAGTATCTCAGTTAGGGACATGCTCCTAGTCGTCTAGAATGTCAAGAGTTTACTTTATTTACTTACATTTGAAAGCACTCCAAAACCAGGCTACAAATCTGCTTCTAATTTTTCATACTCCACATATTTATTTCTTTTAGAGAAATGAACTGTTACCTCGTTATTATTATACAAGCATTCCACTGGACTCTACTTTCTTTTGTCTGTATCAAGGATACTACTGGGGTTGACTTCAGTGGCCTGTGACCTGTGAATAGTTTAAGATTCTACAGTTTCCCAAAAGTCTGCATGTATGAACAAATATTCTATTTGCCTGACACTGAGTCTTCCTAACTTTGGCAGAATTAAGAAGTATCCTATACTTACCAAATCTACTAACTAATCATTGGTGAGTAAATCACTATATTATTTATTTATTAATCACTATTTTATTATTTATTACTAATTATTTAGTGGTTATGTAACATGGTATTACTAAAATTGCAATATTAATTGCTTGCAAATGATCTCTCAACTTACTATTTCTTCCTAACATCCTGACATATCTGAAACTTTATGTGGTTTACTAGTTACACACATGTTGAGCATGCTGTCTTCCCCACAATGATAAATATTTTTTAACTAGGATGTAAAAATAATGATACTTCTGGTGCTCCTGTTGCTGCTGTTATAATTGCCACAATGAAAATGTTGGAGTACCAATGATCAAAGATGGCAGGCTCAAATATCAGTGATAAAAGACCACAATGAAAATTAAAATAGGATGCAAATTTAAGTACAAAATGATATTTCAAGACCTAAGGGAATTTTGGAGTAGACAGTCATAGACAGTAAGTAATTGACTTGAAGAGAACCAGTATTCATCAGCTATGGATATGTTATCAGGATGTCTACATTCAACATCTAGCTCTATTATAAAACACTGATAGGGGACTAATATCGAATATACACAAAGAGCTCAAGAAGCTGAACTCCAAAAATTCAAATAACCCCATTAAAACATGGGGTACAGAGCTAAACAAAGAATTCTCAACTGAGGAGTACCGAAGGGCTGAGAAGCACTTGAAAAAATGTTCATCATCCTTAATCATCAGGGAAATCCCAATTCAAAACAACCTTGAGATTTCACCTCACACCAGTCAGAATGGCTAAGATCAAAAATTCAGGGGACAGCAGATGCTGGCGAGGATGTGGAGAAAAACGAACACTCCTCCATTGCTGGTAGGATTGCAAGCTTGTACAACCACTCTGGAAATCAGTTTGGTCGGTCCTCAGAAAACTGGACATAGTACTACCGGAAGATCCAGCAATACCTCTTCTAGGTATATATCCAGAAGATGTTCCAACTGGTAATAAGGACACATGCTCC
>NC_034595.1:44937855-44939696 GCF_900095145.1 Mus pahari | reverse complement strand
AACAACAATATGAACTAACTAGTATCCCCTGACCTAGTGTCTGTAGCTGCATATGTAGCAGAAGATGGCCTATTGGGCCATCATTGGGAAGAGAGGCCCCTTGGACTTGTAAACTTTATATGACCCAGCACAGGGGAAGGCCAATGCCAAGTAGTGGGAGTGGGTGTGTAGGAGAGCAGGGGTGGGGGGGGCATATAGGGAACTTTCGGGATAGCATTTAAAACGTAAATAAAGAAAATAATAAATAAATAAATAAATAAATAAATAAATAAATAAAAGAAAAAAAAGGATGTAATGGATGGTAACTTTTTTTAGTTAAAGTAGAAAAACAAAAAGAAAAGCCGACTTCTAAGTAGTTTCTAGTTAATTATTTCAACTAGAGATGTGTATTGTTCAAAATACCACCCTGGGGGGCTGGTGAGATGGCTCAGCATGTAAGAGCACCCGACTGTTCTTCCAAAGGTCCTGAGTTCAAATCCCAGCAACCACATGGTGGCTTACAACCATCTGTAAAGTGATCTGACTCCCACTTCTGGAGTGTTTGAAGACAGCTACAGTGTACTTACATATAATAAATAAATAAATCCTTAAAAAAAAGTACCATCCTAAATATGGTTAGAAAAGTTTAATTATAATGTATAATTAATTAGACATTTGGTATAATTTTACAAACTTATCTCCTCTGGGAAAAATTATAAGAATAAAAGCCAGATAATATTTGTTTAAAACATAAATATTTTTTTTATATAGAGTATATTTGGAGTACTTAAATGGTAATTTTTTTAAAAGACTTATTTATTTATTTTATGTATATGAGTACACTCTCACTGTCTTAAGACACAACAGAAAAGGGCATCAGATCCCATTACAGATGGTTGTGAGCCACCATGTGGTTGCTGGGAATTGAACTAAGGACCTCTGGAAGAGGGGCCAGTACTCTTAACTGTTGAGCCATCTCTTCAATCCTTAAATGGTAATTTTGGATTCAGGGATGCTAGAGTCAAACCATTATAACTCTTTCAGGGTTACTGCTGATTTCATCCATTATGTCAGTATTCAAAATATGTGGAGAATACTTTCCTTTTGGCTTTTATTAAAAAAATTCTTCTCTTAACTAGAGAATTTTGCTTATTTATTTATTTATTTATATTTGTACTAAAATTTATGAGAAATCTTAATTACAGATATTGTTGACTCTTCAACAAATGGTTCTGCAAAGTCAACATAAATATATGCAGAAGACTAAGACCAGAGCCCTATCTCTCTGTATGAAAACAAAAAATAGATATGGATAAAAATCACAGTTAAGTCCTGGAACTCTGAAACAATGAGATACATAGGGGAAACCCTTTAAGTAATAGTAGTAGGCAATGAGCTTCTCCACTAGCTAGAGAAAGAATAAAAGGATATAATTAGGATTGCATTACACTCAAAGGCTTCTACACAGCAAAAGAAATAACACCATAATGAAAAAATACCATAGAATATGGGAGAAAATATTGGCAGCATTCACCCATAACATTTAGAACTCCTAATGATCTTAATAAGTTAAACATCAAAAGAACAAATAATTCAAGCAGTGTATGGAAAAGTGAGTTGAGCAGATAGATCTTAAAACAACCAAACAAAACAAATAAACAAACAAACAAATGAACAACAACAAGTAGGTATCCGTAACCACGAAATAATAGTCAGAAAATAGGAGTATTTTTAGTCTTTGTGAAATAAAAATCTGAAGTTCATTGGAGTCACCCAAATCTTAGTCATCAAGGAAACATGCATCAGCGAATACCTAGGATGTGTGAAAGGGGATGAGGAGGAGGAGGAGGAGGAGGGGGGGG
>NC_034595.1:44927038-44937596 GCF_900095145.1 Mus pahari | reverse complement strand
GAGGAGGAGGAGGAGGAGGAGGAGGAGGAGGAGGAGAAAGAATAGAAGGAGAAAATACAACCTTCCTCACACACTCTTGCTGAGAATGTAAATGAGAACATCTGAATTCAGTATAGAGTTTTCTTGAACAACTAAAAATAGAGATACCATATGATCAGGCCACACTATTCTGAGTTTCTACCCAAATGAAAGAAAGAAACACACAACAAAAACATCATCACACCATGTTGGTCGTGCCACTGTTCATGTCAGACAAGAAAGATAAAAATCTTACGGGCTATCAGTACATAAATGGATGAAGAAAATATGGCACAAACATATAAATGGCATGTTATTTGCCATAAAAAAGAAGGAAAACAGATCATTTGCTAGACAGTGGATGGAGCTACAGATCTTGCTAAGCAAAGTAAGCCATTCTCAGAATGATAAATACTGCACACTTATATCGGGATCAAAATTATTTTTAAAAGCCATTAAGGTTTAAGAGAGAGTACTTAAGAGAAAAAAGATGACAGGAAATGGTAACTGGGGATAAATATGATCAAAGGCCATTACATAAAGGATGAAAATGTCATAATGAATATCCTTATTTTACATAATGATTTTATTCTATTTAAATATAAATAAAATACACAAGTGAAACAAAATACTTCATTCTGGTGGTGAAAGTTAATTACATGTCTTTGCTGCTTTGACAAAAGTTAAAGATCTTTGGTGAGAATTTCATTTGAATATTGGACAGGAGATCTTTCAGACAGAGTGAACAGCTATCTCTATGCAACGATTTAAGGGGATTTTGTTATTGGAAGATTTCGAAGTCCTAGACAGTCTCTGAAGTAATTCTTCAGCCTTTGGATGCTCTGATTTAATGTAGCCAATCTTCCAGAGCATTATTATGTAGTTAATTCAACATCATCGTTGGGCAATAACACTTTATTAGAAAACAAATCAGCAAAATAATAAATAGAAAGTAATTGCATTTCAACCTCTGCTGGTTGAATAACACGATAGGCTAGTACATATGTGTGCACTCATTAACACAAGATTTTACTCCAAATCCTCTCACCCTCCACCTACTCCCACCCTCAAATAGCACGAATACCTATAGCCAGTAATTTCAATATTTTTTGTTCGTTTCCTTGCAAATTATTCAGAAGTTTAATACATTATGATTTATTTTCTAAGCAAATTGCAAATGTAGCTACTTTACAATTCTACTACTGTTTTCCTCTACAGTAATAGCCATGTGCTAGAATGTTTTTTTGTTAAGATGTCAGCCCATTTGTAATGTGTACTATTATCACTTATTATACTGTACCATATAATTTAAGTATTACAGAAACAATTATTACAAATTAAATTTGTACTAACTGGGTAAATTTCTGTGCACAGTAGTTAGGAACTAAGAGCCTTTAGCTTTACTGTATTTTAAATAATGATTTATATTTATAATTTAATTAAAATTACAAACAATGTTCAAAATTCAATAACATTTATTCCTTTCTGTATTTAGCATGTTTCTGTGTGAAATATTTTCAAAAGAAAGAATGCTTTCTGTTCAAATCCTTTTTAGAAGTGAAAAGAAATTAAATAGTTGAAGTCCAGCTGAGAACTTCCATCAGGAGTATAATTTTTCCAAAGCTGTGTTTGACAAAGAGTCGACATGTAGAACAAGTTGATATTAATGTGAAATTGAATAATGCATTTGGACCATGTTTTACTACTATAAATTAGGTGAAACCATAAGGTTTGTAGGTAGTAGGTATATTCCTGATGATTACTATAATTTCACATAAAGCAAACCTGGCCATTCTCTAAGAGACTGTGCATTTGATGCTGTCGTGTGCTTTTATTAGAGTCTCCATTTCTAGTGAACTATTATCTTAACTTTCTTGTCCTATGTACTTTGTTCACAGTGGGACCATAGTGTATACAAAGAGAAGAACAACATGAGGTCTGAAAGAAAGAGGCTGGAAGATCAACTCCTGTTTGCATTGACCAGAGACTTGGAGGAGGAACCCTGTATTGTTTTTTTGTTTGTTTGTTTGTTTGTTTTTTTGTTTTTCTAAGTGAATCACAGAGATATTTATATGTAAAACGAGAATCATGAGAAGAGTGTGGCTTATTAAAAACAACAGTAACCAAAACCAACCTACCCAAACAAACAAACAAAAAGCAGAATGGGTAAGCCATGAAAACTAGAAGCCACAGAGACACTATGGCTGCCATGCCAGGCGTTTCTGCTTCACCACAGATCTTTAATTCAGAGTTGAGGTGCATATTATCGGGCAAATCTTCAGATATATGAGGACTTGGCAAAGGATTTAAATAAACCAAAGACCCTACACAAAAGGAAAAGGGAAATGTAATTTAGTTTCAAAGGCAGTGTCTTGTTCTCAGGCAGTGATTGCTACCCCCTCCATTGTAGAGTACAACAAAAATCCACAACTAACCGAATGGGTAAACTGAGTTCATGTAAATGAGACTTTGATGCTTTAATTTTCTTGTTTTGCCCTCCTTGAAATATAAATATTTCATCTGAATGCCAATGGACCTGTTCAAAATTCCTACAAGGGGATGGGAAGATAGCTCCATCGACTAAGGACACTTGCTCTGAAAGCAGAGACAGTCAGTTCAAATCCCCAACATCCATGAAAACCGTCAAGTACACTTGTACAGGGTTGTAACCCCAGCACTGCGGGTTGAAACAGGTGAATCTCCAGTGTTCACTAGCCATCTTCAGGTTCAGTGAAGTTGCCCTATCACAAGGCCATAAGGCAGATAACCATCAAAGACACCCAAAGTCTTGCTCTGGGCTTCCACATGTACAAATATGTACACACCTAGACAGGTATGCAGACACACATGTATGTATGCACCATGTGTATGCATAACATATAACACAAAGTAAAATTTGGAATCCTGTGAGGAGATTATCAGGAATCCAATTTTTAAGTTTAGGAAAGAAGGGAAGGATACTGAGAATCATCTTGGTATTCACTACTCAGGGCTGTGGCGCTGAAACACCAAGAATAATATTGATTTAGAGATTTAGTACAATTTTGGGTTCATAGTCCTTGTCCTCAACATTCTTAGTTTATCATTCAGTAATCTGTATTTTGTTAAAGCCTCTTTGGTGGGGACTGAGAAACAGCAGAGTGAGTGAAGTCATTGCTGTGCAAGCTTGATGTCCGAAGTTCAGAGCATAAGTAACTATTTGGGAGGGAGAAGAAAGCAATCACGGTGGAGGCGGGAAGGGAAGGAGGGACCTGTGTTGGAGAGAGATGAGGGAGTGGAAAAGAGGGACATGATCAGGTATTGGGTAGGGGGAACAGGAGTGAAGCCCTGAGGGCCAGCAGAATAAATGGAAGCAATCAACCTCTCAGGAGGTTGGAGGTAGGGGGGAACCTCTAGAATGTACCAGAGGCCTGGGAGGTGAGAGAAGCACAGGACTCAAAGGGGGGGGGGACCTTAGAGGAAATGCCCAGCAATGGGGAGAAAGAACTTATAGGGTCCATCTCCAGTAGAAAGGAAGGACATCAAGTGGAGGGATGGCGTAGCCATCCCACAATCAAAACCTCTGACCCAGAGTTATTCCCGCCTAAAAGAACTGCAGCGACAAAAATGGAGAAGAGACTTAACGAAAGTAGGTCCATTGACCTGCCCAAATTGGGATCCATCTCAAGGGGAGGATCCAAGGCATAACATTAGTTCTGATGTTATGGTGTGCTTATAGAACAGGAGCATAGCATGCTTGTCCTCTGAAAGGCCCAGCAAGTAACTGACGGAGACAGATGCAGATACTTACAAACAAGCAATGAACTAAAGTCAGGGACCCTGGTGGTTGAATTAGGGAAAGGCTGGAAGAAGTTGAGGAGGAGGAGGGTGATCTCATAGAAAGACCATCAATCTCAACTAACCTGGACCCCCGAGTTCTCTCAGATTACTGGGTAACCAGCCAGGCAACATACACTAGCTGGTCTGAGGCCTCTGGCACATATACCGCAAAGGGCTGCTGGTCTGAACTCAGTGAGAGAAGATGCACCTAAGCCTTGAGAGACTTGAGACACCAGGGAGCAGGGAGACCTGGAAGGGTTGGTGGGGTGGGAACATTCTCTTGGAGACAGGGTGGAAGGAGAAATGGGATGAGGAACTGTCAGAGGGCAGATCAGGATGGGGAAAACTACTGTATTAAAGATGACAAAAAGAAAGAGAGCTTAATGCAGTGGCACATATTTGTGACAGTGTGGGGAAGGGGCTGAGACAGGCAGATGCTGGAGGAATCACAGTGTTCTCCATTCAGTGAGAGACACTACCTCTATAAAGAAGGTAGAAATCAATACAGGACACCCACTGTTAATCTCTGGCTTCTAAAGAAGCAGGCATAACCATACACTTGTATATACAGAGAAACTCCTTAAGTAGTAATGACCAATTAGTTTTTACAGTGTTGATTATTTTATGTAAACTCAACACAAACTAGAGTCATTTGGAGAGACACTCTCAATTGGAAAATAAAAGGCTTCATTAAGATTGGCCTATAAGTAAATGTGCAAGGTATTTTCTTGATGAATAATTGATGTAGGATGGACCAACCCAGTGTGTGTGGTGCCACTCAGTCTTGAGTTGTATAAGAAAGCACACTGATTAAGCCATGAGCAAACAAGCCAAAAAGAGCATTCCTCTTTGACTTCTCGATCAGTTCTTGCCTCCAAGTTCCTACTGCAAGTTACTATGCAGAGTTAGCTGGATGATAGACTACAAACTTTAAGATGAAATAAACCCTTTACTCCCCAAGTTGCATTTTCACATTGTGGGTTTTTCCCTTTGGTACTTTATTATTATTATTATTATTATTATTATTATTATTATTATTATTATTATTAAATTATTTTATTTGTTACCATTCCAAATATTGCCCCTGTTCCTACCTCCCAGAGTTCTTCACCCACCCATCCTCATCTCTGCTTCCCCCAAGCATCCCTTTCTCTGGGGCATCAAGTCTCTATAGGATTAGACACATCCTCTTCCCTTGAAACCAGACAAGGCAGTCCTCTGCTACATATGTGTTGGGCCACGGACTAGCCTGTGTATGCTTTTTGGTTGGTGGCTTAGTCTCTGGGAGTTCTGAGGGGTACAGGTTAGTTGATGCTGTTGTAATTCCTATGGGGTTGCTAACACTGTCAGATCCTTCAGTCCTTCCTGTAATGCTTCCATAGGGGTCCCTGAGCTCAGTCTAATGGCTGCAAGTAGTTGCATCAGTCTCAGTCAGCTGCTGGTAGAGCATCACAGAGGACAGCTATGCTAGGCTCATGTCTGCAAGGCCCAATATGTCATTTTATCATAGCAATAGAACTTCACTAAACAGACAACAATCAGAGAAATATTAGTATAAGAGAACTCTAAATATTTTAATACTCCTTTAAACACTTATGACCTAATACTTATGTGTGTAAATATGTATGTCTGCATGTATTCACTCATGTACACACATGTACACATATTACATAAGCCTGAACAGCCAATACAATATATATTTTAAATTATTTTAATATACTTCACTTATAGAAATACATTATTTTAATGTACATTATTTTAATGTACTTCCATAAGTGCAGAAAAGAAGTATATTTAGTTAAAAATATAAGTTCCAATGTATATTATCCATAATAGACTTTAATATCGACTGAGGTTTCCCACTGTGCACTTGATAGCCAAAATGCATAGAACCAAGACTCCTATCTCTGGAGATATCTGTTCATGATAATTCTGCTTTGACTTTATGAAGTATTAGATGTATTAATAATGCCAGCATTATATGTAAAAAGATAGAACAATCTGAAGTAATCATATAGACATTCTGTTTTTTTTTCCTGATTCATAATATATATTGGGAGATGAGTATTTCATGATGAATTGATATCAGCTTCTTTAGGCACAAGACTCAGCAGATAACATCAAATACTATAAAAATCCATTTATATTGCTTCCACAGCTAGAGAAATTTTTAAGCCTTAACTTTAAATATACAAAGTAATTCTTAATCAGTATTTCACAAATACACAATTTATTCTACCTGTTTCCCTGGCTGCAATCTAGGCATTTTATTTAAAACTAGAAACAAGATAAGACTATATTATTTATCATTATGTGTCAGTATTTAGTAAATATAATAATAAAAGAAAAATGAAATATTCAAGGTATTATTTACTTATTATTTGATATGAAACTAAGAGAAGTTCTAAATACTGCAGGAATTGGTAGGATAAATCAATACAATTGAATTTAAATGAACAGTATAGAAAACAATTCTGTTGTCCTACATGTGAGAAAAAAATTGTAAAAGAAAGAGTTCTTAGTGGCAGAAACTACCTTGAATAAAGTACTAAAAGAATATACTTTTAAAAAATGAAATGCTAATGAATGTGATTACATTAGTATAATATCCCTGTACAACATATTCACAGTATATTTAATTGAAGGATATGAATCTATGTTTATTCTGTAGAAAAACATATAAATCTATAGGCAAATGGCAAATTTTAGCAAAAAGTACCTACCCCATATGTAAGAGAAAAACCAAATAGTCAAAAATGGGAAATAAAAATTGTTAGGCTTCACTAATGTTGAGAGAAATGCAAATAAATGACAAAAATATATTCTGTTGTATATAGGTTGATAAACACTGGAAAGTTGAAAATGTAAAGTGATCAGCAAATTGTAGGGCAATCAAGACTCCCATGATGGTGGGTGAACTGTTACATTCATTATTCTTCAAAATACAGCAAAAGTGTTTAGTATTTAATGCCTATGAATATAGATAAATATATATTTTATGTATTGCAGCATATTTAATTGAAATATATGAATGTGTATTCATCTTGTAGAAAATGAGTAAATGGCAAGAAGACATATATAAAAGAAAAACTGAATAGTGAAGCAGAGATAATATCTGTATATTTGGAGGGAGAGAAGAGTCTTCTAGTTGGTCACTCTGCTGTGGCTGAACTCAAACCAAGGGTCATGCAAATGATACTTAACAACTCAACTCTGAGACATACTCTTCATATTATTTTAAATAACGAAAGATTAAAAAAAACAATCTCAATATCCATCAACAGAAAACAATGGATCAATTATAGCACATACAAAAACTGAGCTAGTATTAGCTTTTAGAACATTTGAAGAGTCTGTATTAATAGCTGAATCTTGTTAATTTTGCTTATACAAGATAGAAAAACTTAGGTTATTAAATGGTGTATGCAGAAAGATTTCAGTTATATGAGTGTGGAAAAAGTATATCTGACAATTAACATATTTTATTGCTCATATTTTCATACATACACATACATTATATAGAAATATATATATATATATATATATATATATATATATATATATGATTAAGGAGTATAAACACACCAAGTTCATGGCACTCCTTTTCTCTGAAGTGAGTAGGCAATTTGTGTTATTGGCTTTTGACCTCATTTAATATTGATATTAACATAAGACAGTTATGTACTGACAGTATGTATTATTGTACTGATAATCTTGTCAGTAAATACTAAGGTTTTTATATTGTTTTTTTTATATTTTGTATGTCTGCAGAATTTCTTACTGAAAAAGACATTCATGCTGTAAAAACTAAACAGAACACATAAATAAAAGAGAAAATGAATCAACATGTGAAAAGTAGACCCAGTATGAAATGGAGGAAGAACAATCTGACTAAAACAAGACAGAGACAAATGAGAACAGACAATAAAATATGCTGGAAACTGTTTGAAAGTCTGCTCACTGATACAGCTCAGTATTTTTATAAATGGGAATGAACAACAAAGTGCTTCACCTCTCTGTGTGAATCAGGAGTGGGGTGTGGGTAAACCATATTCAAAACTAAACTTACAGTCTGGGAGTCAGAGTTGGCCCTTAACCTTCAGTTATTTCTTTGAAGGAAGGATATCAAATCTATATACTTGAACTTTCGGGTTGACGTAAGGTCACTTTTTTTCCTCTTTTCCCAGAGTTTGGGAATGCTCTGAATTATATAATTAAAGTCTCACTTTTGAGGAATCCTCCAATTCTAGACTAGAATAATCTGTCTCTTTATTAAGTAGACTTGGACAGCAAAATATTTTGTATGCTGTTTTATTACATTGGTTTTTTTGACAATTTAATACTTACATATAATGGGTTCCAATTAGTCTCTCTTCATACTGTCTTTCCTCTTGCTATTATTATACTTCCTCCTCCCCCTACTTGCTTTAGTAAATGCATGGCATTTAGTTTTGTTTTGTAGCCCACTTAATTTAACCAGGGATATGTGTGTGTGTGTGTGTGTGTGTGTGTGTGTGTGTGTGTGTGTGTGTATGATCTCATCAATCATTGGAGCCTGGCCATTGGCAAGTAGAGTCTTGTGCTGGCAGGGTGCAGTACCGCTAGTTCCCATGAGTTCCCGACTGTAATGGCTCTGTCCTGTGCAGAAGATAAAAGTTGTAGCCCTCTCCTTATCTTTATATTCCTATATTCATATAAGTAAATGCATTTAAATCATGTCCACCCCCAGTTTCCCCTCTACCCGTCCTAACCTGTCCCAAAACATCACCCTCCAAACTTCATGCTCCGTTCTTTTTTTGTTAATGACCCATGGAATCCAATTAATGCCGCTTGCATGCCCACCCGGTGTAAACCACACTGGAGCACTAGGAACCTCCAAGGATCCAAGTTCCTTAAGAAAACCACTTCTCACTTCTCCATCAGCCATCAACTGCCAGTAGCTCCTCCCATAAGTTCAGCGCAGGGACTTGATTATCAGCTGTCTTTATTTTTCGCAGATCTTGAGCAGATTGCCACTGTTTCTGTGATTTACCAGTACAAGGACATGGCAACCCAGAAGACAGCGTTTCACAGGACATCTCATCCTCATCTGTATTTATTTTTCATTTTTACAGAAACCAAAGTGTTCTTTCTTAGATTTAGAACATCATTTCAATGGGTTTTTTTTTTTTCCAGAAATTTCCAATTCTTCTAGTTTAATCAATCCTTCCTTAATTTAAAGTACTTTGTGGGATGAATACAGATAGATCCTCAGTCCAGTGACTGTATTTGCATGGTTGTACTTCATATACTCTTGTTATTTCAGGCTTCTTTGTTATGAGTTTTGTGCCTTTATATAAGGTGGCGGCATTCATATTCTAAATATGGGCCTTGATATTGTTGTTTTATCATCACTACAAAAATAACATCCTATCTCAAGATAACAGGAGTTGTGTTTTCAGTATTGCTACTGCTTAAAGTCCTGGAAATTCTATTTTTTGCACTACAAAGTAACCAGAAAGAAAAACTTCATGGGACATATCTTTAAGGTCTTTCTCGGTGTTTTATGAAGGTTTATTAGGAGAAAATAACTTCTTTGCTGAAATGTCTCATTATATATGGTGTGTGTGTATGTATTTCTGTGTATATTCATCAGAATTACAATATTTCATATATCACTTCAGTATTAATATACAAATTGTGGTTTTGATTTAGGAAATTTGAAATATCACTTGACAATGATATGATTTGTTCCAAAATTTATTCATTTTAAAGTATTCTAAATTAAAAGCAGTTTTCAACTAATGTGTATTTAATCTCTACTAGAATTATATCAGAAAACTACATAAAATGTATGTGTTTCATTTAATAAAATCAATGATGTGCAGAAATTCCATCCCTTACTCTTTTTTGTAAGTTCTACAGTATCCAATAAAACCAGGTCTGCTAAATGATTAATTTCTAAATTTAAAATGGAATGTCTGCTACGAAACTAAATCATGGCCAGCGGACTGTGTAACATAAATCCGTCACAGGGTGCTGTAACCTTTATCGCTTTGAAATGTGCCCCATCAAGGAGCCCTCAGGAAATGTACAAGGGACCTATGTGACATTTACATAGCCACTGTGTCAGATTAGTCTCTGTGATCTTTCCATATCATTCCAAGGAAGTCTGCACAGAGCAGATGCCTGACAGATTGCACGGCACACAATGCATTGCAAACAAACAAAATAAACAACAGGGCCTTACTCACACTAGGGCCACACGTCAGAGGGTCTCCTATCAAGGACAATCTGCAAGCTCAGACTAGATATTCTGGAAACACGTAGAATCCCAATTCTTTTCAGTACCATATGATTAATACTGTGGTTTTCTCCTGGCACCCTGGGCCAAGCAGCAGGGAGCAAATATTTTGTAGACAATATATTCAGGAGCAACTTAGCATCCACTGAACTTTGATCCTTTCATTAATGAGTAATTCTCTTACACTGAAAGAAATTATGCTTCTGAATTTTATTATTTTAAAGATTAAAAGTGAATCAGGAACATGGTTTTTGATGTTGTCAAAAGAATAGTACACATTTTTGCATTACTGTCCAAGAGGGAAGCTGAAGGCACTGAAGGCAGGTTGGTACCTATTGGACTGGAGATGGTCAGAATTGTGTGTGTGTGTGCATGTGCGTGTGTGTGTGTGTGTGTGTGTGTGTGAGAGAGAGAGAGAGAGAGAGAGAGAGAGAGAGA
>NC_034595.1:44903404-44927018 GCF_900095145.1 Mus pahari | reverse complement strand
AGAGAGAGAGAGAGAGAGAGAAAGAGAGAAAGAGAGAAAGAGACAGAGAGACAGAGTCAGAGAAGAGAGGCAGGCAGACAGATGACAGACAGACAGATTGGAGGAGGTAATCGTGCACTTGCATTCATGCTTTAGAATCATATTTGCATTACAAGGACTAAGAAATGAACGTAACAAACAAACAAACAAACAAACAAAAAAACAAAAAGAAAGAAAGTAAGTAAGAAAGAAAACCCAAAAACAATCAAATCTCAGATACAGGAAAGGAATCAGAACATCTGACTCCTGCGTCTAGAAGAAATTACTGAAAAAACCCTTCTGATTTCTGAAGTTCCTTGCCTGTGTCTCTCTCTCCTTGGCCCCTCCCTGTGTGTGTGAGACAGGATAGCTCATGGAACCTGAAGCTTAGTGATGAAGCTATAGAAATTGACCAGAGAGCTCAGGGGCACTGCCTGTCTCCACTCTCCCAGTGCTGAGTGGAGGTGTTTTTATGTGGGGCTTCATGGTTGTGCAGTAATATTTCTCATTTCCAATTCTCATAGCTCTAGGTCCTTGCATTCCTATTTTTATTTTTCATCTATAGTAGAATTTCTGTTCACATTGACTTTCTGTTTAGATAAAAGCTGGGTTAGTTTTATAGAGATAAAGGTAATACTGATAACTGCACCAATACCCTGGTTTTAAATCTCAACTGAACTGGGCAAATCAGGGTTGAGAGTCCTCTTGGCTGTGTCTGGAATTGAGTGTACTTCCATTTATCAACGGAAACTTGAATACTCTGGTGATGAAATAAGAAAGTTATGCCACTAGGAAGTTATTTGGTCACAATGAGTGAATAAATGACCTTCTAAGTGATGCCTTGGCATAGAGCACATGCCTAGCATGTGCATGCTTCAGGGAACTGCCTTCTCACAAGCTGTCCTTTCATCCTGCAGATGAGACACAATATTCGTGCTTTCTATCTTGATTGTTCCTTTTGTTGTGTAAGGACAGCAAGAAGGTGCTTGGCTGATGCTGAGAGTCAGCACCTTGACCGTTCATTTCTTGGACTGTGAAGAAGCTCAAGTCATATAGGAAGAAGGTACATCAATTAAGAGCTTATGTACATCAGCAAATCTTTGTGGCATTTTCCTTATTGTTGATTGGTGAGCATGGGGCCAAACAAACACACATTAGGTGATGTTATCACCGGGCAGGTGGTCCTAGACTATATAAGAAAGCAGGATGAGCAAGGCACTGGGGAGCAGATCAATGAATAGTGGTTCTTCATGATGGCCTCCATTTCAATTCCTGCCTGCAGGTCCCTGAATTCCTGCCCTGACTTTGCTTCACACGGGGCTAATAATTGTAAGATGAAATAAACCCTTTCCTCCCAAGTTTCTTTCAGTTTGTTTGTTTGTTTGTTTGTTTTGTTTGTTTGGTTGGTTTTGGCTTTTTTGCTTTTTTACCATAGCAATAGAAAATTAAGGAGAATAGGATTTCAACCTGTAAGAAAGAAAAATCTGTTTACTATAGATCACTCAGTCTAATGCATTTGTCAGAACAGCAGGAATAGTCAAAGGCTCATTGTTTGTGAATAAAAAGTGCCTATGCTAACTCATGTCTAACCTCAAAGGGTTGATATTTATCTCCACTTCTCTTTAACAATAGAGTAACATGGAATAAAATCTAAGAGTTGCAGAGAGGCAAACCAGGAGATTAGTCGAGTGACCAGAAGTCAGCAAGGTTTCCTTTTGCATCTTATGTCTTCCATCTGCTTAGCCTTGGAGGGCATAGGGAGCAGGATTTTTACTTGCCTCCTTTTTCTTATTGGATAGAAAGATGACTCAGTAGTTAAGAGCACTTGCCACTTTGCAGAGGGCCCAGGTAAAGTGTCCAGTGCACACATGGCAGCTCATACTGTCTGTGAATCCAGGTACCTGGGGTTTTCTGGCTTCTGTGGTAATAAGGAATGCATATGCTACACATGCATACAAATATATAATTATGTAATTCTTTCTACACATAAAATAAAAATACATACTTATTTTATAAGTACATTATTTCATCAAGATTTTTATTCATAACACCTTGCCAATTTGCTGAAAATATGCTGAATATATGGCAATTAACTTAGTGACTGAGTTCATGCCATTGAATTTTCAATTTTCTCCTCATATATTACTTTCGAAATAGAAATCTTATGTTTTACTCCTTCTTGTATATTTGGTAGTATCAATGAAACTAGTTCATGCTTTATAGTGATTAATTTGTCTCTATTGTTAAATTGATGAGATTTAGAATTACCATGCTCATGTCTTAAAGAATTTTCTAGAGTAGGCAAATCTACATGAGAAGCACCTTAAATGTTGACAGTGTCATTTCATGGGTTGGATTAAAAAATGTGGGCATCAATATCTCTGCTTTCTAACTGTGGATGCAAGGTGACCGGCTTCCCAGAGTTCCTGTCCCATGACTTTCTTAACTTGATAGAGTGTTCCCTTGAACTGTGAGCCAAAATTAATTTTTTTTTTGAGTGGCTTTTTAAAAGGCGTTTTGTCCAAGCAATGGGAAATGTGAGTAATACACTGTCCTACCACTTACACACGTGACACATACCTCCAACACCACTATATCACTATCTAATAGTAGAAAATGATAGATAGAAAAGTGCTTATAATGTCTGAGTTATCAGTTCCCAGCAAAAGGAAAACATTTAAGAAGACTTTCACACACACACACACACACACACACACACACACACACATACACACAAAACACACACTAAATGAATATGAAAGGAGTAAAAGCCAAAGCCTAGAATATTTTGAAATTTCCTTTCAAACATCAACTGTCTGAAGGAATTAAGTTAATATAAAAAAAAATCAACATACAGCAAAGCTCATGGCAGAATGTACAGCCTTTAACAAACTATCTTATAATAAGTAGATAAATCACATGTCTTATTTATATATTGCATTTTATAATTCATAAAGTACCTTCATAAAATTTCTCATTAGTAATCTCTATTATTCACATAGCACTTATCAGGATTTTTTATAATTTTAAGGATTATAAAGATTTAAAAGGGAAAATCAGTTATTTTAATGGTCCTAAAAAATATGTGGTCATTAGGGTTTAATCTCAGATCTTCTTAGGATAGCAAACAAGATTTCTTGTTATATATTATATAAAATTTGTAATATGTGATATAAGATATAACATATAATGTGTGGTATATAATATTTAATTATATAAATATATGATGCATAATGCAAGATTTATGATATATGATACATGATAATGATATAATACATAATGGTATTATATGGCATGTATTATATATAATACAATATATGCATGCATATATACACATATATTTTTACACATATGTACATCAGTAATCATAGGACAAGGACGCAACCCTATATGAATTTAAGGTAAGAGAAAGAAGACTCTACAAAATCACTAAAGCAACTTGAAACATTATATTTTAAAATCACATTTCCCCCTAGGCCACATAGCTTAATTCTCAATAGGTAAAGCTGAAATTTATTAACAGGAAATAAAAAAATGCCTAAGGCTTGATTCAGTAATGGAGAACTCAACCTTTCTAAAATAGTAATTATTACAGCAAAAGATTGCAAATCCCTCTACTCACACGTGAGAACATCGTTCTTTGCTCTGTTCTAGTGCGGTCTAGACCTACTGACCTTCATAATTTGTGTAATTAACTCGGCATAATTTCTAATGATGGCTCAGTTTGTTGAGAACTCCAATCACTTTGAATAGACCTCATATAGGAAGGAGATGTGCAAAAAATGATGAGTGTTATAAAATAGGCCCAGAAAGTAATTCAAACCCTGACTTTGAAATATGCATCACATCACCTCAGATTTAACATTTTATTCTAAAATAATACTATGAAACCATATTTAAGAAAAAATTTGGTTAAGACCATTTTAGTTCCTTTAAAAAGATTTATGCCTTAATTCTTACAAAGAAGCACTTTGCTTTTTTATTGTATTATATATAGTATATATTGAGTGTTTAATATTGACACACATTTTCTTGTTATTATTTATAATCAGATATGTAAGATAAATTCTTTTGAAGCCACTACTTAAAGCAATCATGACTGCTTTGGGATTGGTGACGTGTTACCTCTAAGCTCACTGTAGAGATCGGGCTGTGCCCTGCTTTACGTTAGTCACTGCACTAATGTCTTGTATATTATGATTTGCCATCTTACAAAGCAACACTTGGCTCCATTGTTAGGACAAATAGAGAGAGTAGTTGACTCTTCCTTTGTGCTCAAAAATAACACACCCTGCCTCCCACACTGACTTATTAATGCGTGCACAAACATACCTCTCATGAACCTATCAACATGGGCTTATTAGATCCATATCTGACAAATGAAACTGGTAAACTTATCTACACAACAGAAAAATACCCAACTGGGTCTTTACCTGGGATCCTGGGTTTGTTAGCATCTTAGCAAGGCACCACCTATGAGTCATTTTGCATTACTATCAATTATCTGCCTATAGGGAGGTCCTTGTGATCTCTGTGAACTCGCAAACCCTTTTGCAGCTGTGTAATGTAATTCATTATCTGAGGATTAATATTCATAGCCAAGATAGTTAAGATTGAAATAAAAGAACCTGTTATTGTTGTTTGCCACACTACTGAGGGAAATTGGGGTTATATGCTTCCAAAAAAACTGAAGTAAAAGGTGAATTTTTTTGGTATTTCATAAATTTTGGTAGTGTAGTGTAATACAGATGTGTCCATCTATTTCATAATTCAATATTTCTCAAGCAAGAATTTAGAGAATGGCTAATAGCTGATCACATCCTCTTTTCATTTCTCTCAGTTTACGTTGGGAAAAAACAGCCAATTTCAAGACACTGATTTTCCTTTTCTCAAAGGATTTTCTGGAGAATCACAGGAATTCTTTCTACATTGTCTTGTGATATTATGATGGTTTTAATTTAAAATGTCTGCCTCAGTCTCAGGCATTTGAGCACTTGGTCTCTACTTGGTGGTGCTCTTTGAGAAGGCTTGGGGAAAGTATGCAACTGGGGAATTAGTTTACTCTTTATGGTTAATCATGGAAGCACTCAGCTTTTTGCTCCTGCTACCTTCACTAAAGCTTGCAACTATGCCTCTACGTCACAATAGACTCTTTCTCCTGGAACCGTAATCCACAAATAAACTCCCATTCTGTAAGTTTCCTTTGGTCATGAAATTTTATTACAGCAGTAGAGAAGTAACTAATGCAGGTATAAGTCCATTAGGTATTTTCTTTCATATTTCATTGTCAAGTGGCATGTTCTTTGATGACCTGGGGACAACTCCTTTGAAGTATGTCTGTCAAGGATACTCCCTAATATAGATAGGCACTTGGTTTGATGGTGAATGCAACTATGGATTTTGTACAAACCAAGCAAGAGTTCTGCTTCTTTTGTAGCAATTTCTAATTCTAACTACTAATAATCTTTTTGACAGAAGTAGGTTCAGGCTGCATTGCAAATGGCTTTATAAACTCTACTAAGTAGAATAACAAAATATAGAACTCTCCGAACAAAGGTCCTACAGAGAACTGGTTCTCCTCAGACTTGATCTGTGAGGCTGAAATATGCCAAAGACTCATAACATTAGTTCATATTTTGAATTACTTCTCAATACTACAATCCTCTTTTCCATCCTCTAGTTTTTAAATGAAAGTTATAGTGAAACAAGCCTTCCTATTTTATTTTACTCACTTGCTGAATGGTTTCTATGTAAGAGCTAACATAAGAGAGGAAACAGAAGAAAATTATAATAAATGAATAAATATATATTATTATATTACTTATTTATTTTCTTAAAAGGATGTAGAAAAATTAGGATGGAGAGTAAGAGAGAGAGAGAGAGAGAGAGAGAGAGAGAGAGAGAGAGAGAGAGAATATAAAGAAACAAAGTTGCCTCCTTTTACACGAGAAACAATATCTTACATTCCATAGCCCCACATCTGGTTCAGCACTTCCTCTGTGAATAAAAACGCAAAAATATCTCCAAGTAGACAAAAACAACTGCCAAAGCCTTCATACACTATTCAAGTTACTGGGAATAAATATAATGCATTTAATAACAATACAAAAATGTTCTAATGGCTATCATCTGCTATTTTCAGGGAAGTTTAACCAATTATGTAGGAAATTGGAAGATACTCCAAGAAGGATGTGGCATACCGTGGTAAAGAATGTTTTGAACACTTTTCTCATTACTACTATGTACAAAAAAATGATAATTCCCACCCCCTCCCAGAACACCTGTCCACTGGAACGTACAAGCTCAGTGGTTCACATTATATATAGAGAAGAATAGACACTATCATCCTGAAACAATTTTCCCCTTAACAATTGTATATTTTAAGAAAAAGCATGAGAAAAAAAAAACCTAAAATTACTTACAATTTAAAATACCTTGAAAATAAGACACCTTTATACTGGCAGTAATGGATGAAAATAAAAGGATATTAATAAAAGTAATTCAGACAATCTGCACTTATTTCTCCTTCCGTAGACAAACACAAAGGTTTGTTTCCAGGCCGACTTCAGATTACTTGCAGCAAAATCAGTAATATTATTTTCAAATCCCTGGTTCTACTGTAACCTAACAAAGCATTAACTTCCAGAGTCTGGGATCATGTCCATAATGGACATCATCTCATCACATAATTATAGTCTAGTAACTTTCTTTCTGACATCTTTCCTCTCACCAACTTTCAGGATACATTTTAATCCATTTTTTTTTTTTTTTGTACTAGAGATTGAAGCTAGGGCCTGATACACGGTAGCTAAGTATATCTTTACTGAGTTAAATCCTTGTGCATGCTAGGTATGTACTGCATCGCTAAGCTAGGGAATGGTGCACGCAAAATAAGTACTCCATCACTGAGCTGGGATCTGAGACACACTAGGCATGCCTTCCGTTGTGACATGTCAGTACTGAGAGGTTAGAAAGAAGTAGACTGAGAACAGTGAGAGAACTGTGTCTTTTGCCACAGACCTGAAATTCCAACTTCTGTGGAGGTTGATCTTGAGGGTTTTAAATTTAAGACCTGCTTGAGCTAGAGAGTGAGCCAAGAGCAGCTGGGTAAAGTCTGTGTGACTCTATTTCAAATAAACAATATTAACGTCACACCTGGAGTACAGCCCAGCATAGAGTGTTTGCCTACCATATAAGAGAATTTCAGATCTGGTTCAATGAACTTCAGTTTTCCCTTTGCTTCTTCGCATGAACTGAGCAAGCAAATATTAGACATAGTTATATATGGTGTATGCGTGTATGTGTGTAAATAGAATGTGTATTGTACAAAATTTAGAGAAAGAACAATAATGAGTAATATTAGGTGTTGAGGAAGGATGGAATGTAGGCAAAGAACACAAGAGTCATGAAAGAAGATAGAAATCGAATTGTTTTTTTAGTTGAAGGTTATTTTTAAGTCTTTTGACCATTACTATGTGAGGAATCAAATGTGATTAGGTACTGAATACATTTGTCTCATTTATACACTTAGAAAAGGTGATTTTTTAAAAATATATTATTTTAGAGAAGCATTTTGTCATTTGAAAGCTTTCTCTCTTGTATGTTTAAAACTATATGAAATTATTGTATTATAGTGTTATTTAGTGGATATATCATTTTCCTACATATAGAATATGGTCTCGTCTTTTCATTTTAAAGGATAAATAAATCTCTTCTACCTGAGGTATAATATGATTACTAACTGTAGCATCATTGCCTATAGGCAGCCAAGTGCCCAAAACACTTTCATCTTGTGCCACATGAAGTACAATGATTCAAGTGAGTGTCATCTTAAGTTAGGGACAGCAGGATTGGGAATTAAGGAAGCCCCGGGAATTCAGAGGAAAGATCATCTAAATGACACATAATTGGATAGTTCCAGTAATGCTAGGAATTTCTTTCACTAAAGCGGGTGAAGTGCTATCAGAGAGAAGTGTTTGCAGTTACATTTGAGAGTAGGTTCTGACCTTGCTGAGACAGGAAAGGATGGACAGAAGAGTGCGGTTTGCTACTCAACATGCACCCTTTGAGCCTATTAAAAACAAAAGGAAAAGCCACATATTGTTCTACAATAGATAAGAACATGGCTTACTTAAACACTTTAGAGAAGGTTTATACATTGGGCACTGTGTTCTTCTGTGGAGCCTTGATCTCCCTGAATTGTTCTTTATTTTATTTTATTTTTTTAACCATAGCAGAGCAGTTATTTCTCCAATGCTACTTTGTTTTACTTTAGTTATTTTATATATTTACCTTCCAATCATTGAACCCCTTCCCGTTCTCCAACTCCCACAGTTCCTAATTACATTCTTCATCCCCCCGCTAGGCCTCCCCCTTCCTTGGGGACTCAAGTCTCTCAAGGACTAAGCTCATCTTCTTCCACTGAGGCCAGACCAGGCAGACCTCTGCTATAAAAGTGCCAGGGGCCTCAGACCTGTCCGTGTATGCTCCTGGTTGGTCACTTTCTCTGGGAGATCCCTGGTGTCTGGGTTAGTTGAGACTGCTGCTCTTCCTACAGTGTTGTTCTCCCTTTCATCTTCTTCAATCCTTCCCCTAATTCAACATGGGGATTCCCAACTTTAGTTCAATGTTGTTCATTTTTCAGGGATTTGAAATTCTTGTCATACAGGTCTTTCACTGTCTTGATAAGAGTTACACCAAGATATTTTATGCTATTTGTGGCTATTGTGAAGGGTGTTGTTTCTCTAATTCCTTTCTCAGCCTGTTTATCATTTGTACAAAAAAGGCTATTGATTTGTTTGATTTTAATTTAATATCCTGCAACTTAGCTGAAGTTGTTTATCAGCTATAGTAGTTCTCTAGTGGAATTTTGGGGGTTGTTTATGTATACTATCATATCATCTGCAAATAATGATACTATGACTTCTTCCTTTCCAATTTGTATCCCCTTGACCTCCTTTTGTTGCTTAATTGCTCTAGCTAGAAATTTGAGTGTTATATTGAATAGATAGGGAGAGAGTGGACAACCTTTTTTTGTCCCTGATTTTAGTGGGGTTGCTTCAAGTTTCCCTCCATTTAATTTGATGTTGGATGTTAGCTTACTTTATATTGCTAAATGTTTGGGTATGTGCCATGAATTACTGATCTTTTTAAGACTTTTAACATGAAAGGGTGTTGTATTTTATCAAAGGGTTTCCCAGCATCGAATGAAATGTTCATGTGATTTTCTTTTCCTTGAGTTTGTTCATATAGTAGGTTACATTAATGGAATTTTTTTTTTTTTTTTTTTTTTTTGTATATTGAATCATCTCTGCATGTGTAACATAAAACCATGGAGGAAGTTTGGGAAGGTAGAGCAGGTTAAGACAAAGAGACTCAGTGGGCAGACACCTAAGGCTTAGGCAACTTCCAGCTCCCTGCCAGACAACTGGCCTGGAACACATGCCACACTCCTCATATAAAGGACCTAGTACTATAGTCACATGGGACCAAAACAGAGTTCTCCATGCTAATGGAGTACCTAGAGGCCCAGAGGGCTTAAGCCATAAACTTCCCTTCCCAGACATTCTTCCCTACAAAAATTATTTAATCTCAGGCACACCCTGAGAAGTGGGTATGGTACATTATGCATACATTTTCCACCATGAACAAACAACAAACTGTTTAGAACCATGGATTGTCTCTTTGATCAAGGTCTGCCTTGGGGAGCCATGAGAAGGCATTCACCTACAAAGCCGCAGCTTAATTCTTTCATAGATGGCCTCTCTCTGAGCTCACAGCCACAACCACCACCAAGTCTGCCTTTGTCAAACTAAGGATAATCACAGATGGGACAAGGGCCCATCTCAATTCTATGCTTTTCTGCAACTTCCAGAGGTGCATGGATGTCCAAGTCTGAGATTCCCACGGCCCCTCCCTCATCACAGGCCCAAGGACCCCCAAACTAGCTCTGTTTTTCCCATATGTCGAACAGCACTTTCCTACCCCAAGAGCAGTGCCTTGGCAGTTCCCTACAGCCCAACACACACTCTGGTGGCCATGCTTTAAGTTCAGTCACACTCCTTGTCCTCCCAAGTGGCCATGCCCTCCAGAGGGGCAGACAGAGACTGACACCTGTAACCCTGGGATGAAACCTAATTGATCATGGTGAATGATGGTTTTGATGTGTTCTTGGATTTGGCCTGTTAGAATTTTATTGAGTATTTTTGCAACTATAGTCCTAAATGAGATTGGTGTGAAGTTCTCATTCTTTGTTGGGTATTTGTGTGGTTTAGGTATCAGAGTATCTGTGGCTTCATAGAATGAATGAGGTACTGTTCTTTCTGTTTCTAGTTTGTGAAATAATTTGAGGAGTATTGGTATTAGCTCTTCTTTGAAGGTCTGGTAAAATTCTGCACTAAAACCATCTGGTCTTGAACTTTTATGGGTTGGGATATTTTTAATGACTATTCTATTTCCTTGAGAGTTATGGTACTATTTAGATAATGTACTGGTTAATTTTGTGTCAACTTGACACAAGCTGGAGTTATCACAGAGAAAGGAGCTTCAGTTGAGGAAATGCCTCCATGAGATTCAGCTGCAAGGCATTTTCTCAATCAGTGATCAAGGGGGGAGATCCCCTTGTGGGTGGTGCCATCTCTGGGCTGGTAGTCTTGGTTCTATAAGACAGCAGGCTGAGCAAGCCAGGGAAAGCAAGTCAGTAAAGAACATCCCTCCATGATCTCTGCATCAGCTCCTGCTTTCTGACCTGCTTGAGTTCCAGTCCTGACTTCCTTTGGTGATGAACAGCAATATGGAAGTGTAAGTCGAATAAACCCTTTCCTCCTCAACTTGCTTCTTGGTCATGACGATTGTACAGGAATAGAAACCCTGACTAAGACAGATAGTTTACCTGCTCTTGATTTAACTTTTGGTATGTGGTATCTGTCTAGAAAATCATCCATTTCATCTAGATTTTCCAGTTTTGTTAAATGTAGGCTTTTGTAGTTGGATCTGATCATTTTTTTTAAAATTTCCTCAGGTTCTATTGTTATCTCTCCCTTTTGATTTCTTATTTTGTTAATTTGGATACTATCTCTGTGCCCTTTAGTTAGTTTAGTTAGGGTTTATCTATCTTGATGATTTTCACAAAGAACCAGCCCTTGATTTTATTGATGCTTTGTATCATTCTCTTTGTTTCTAACTGGTTGATTTCTGCCCTGAGTTTAACTATTTCCTACCATATACTCCTCTTGTATATGTTTGCTTCTTACTGTTCTAGAGCTTTCAGTTATGTGGTTGCTTGTATGGGATCTCTCCAATTTCCTAATGAAGGCACTTAGTGGTATGATTTTTTTCTCTTAACACTGCTTTGACTGGGTCCCATAAGTTTGGGTATGACGTGTCTTCATTTTCTTTGAATGTAGCCTTTGATTTCTTTAGATCTTCTTTGATGAAGTTATCATTGAGCAGAGCATTGTTCCATTTCCTTGAGTATGTGGTATTTCTGTTGGATTTGTTGTTATTGAAGTCTAGCCTTAGCCTGTAGTGATCTGATAGAATGCCTGGGAATGTTTAAATATTCCTGTATCTGTTGAGGCTTATTTTGTGTCTGATTATTTGGTAAATTTTGGAGAAGGTTCCTTGAGGTACTGAGAAGAAGGTATTTTTTTTTTCTTGTTTTGGGATGAAATGTTCTGTAGACAAGGGTTAAATCCATTTGATTATAACTTCTGTTAGTTTCACTGTGTCTGTTGATTTTCTGTTTCAATGACCTGTTCATTGGTGAGAGTGAGGTATTGAAGTGTCCCACCATTATTATGTGAGATTCAATGTATGTTTTGAGCTTAAGTACAGTTTCCTTTGCAAATCTGGGTGCCCTTGCATTTGGGGCACAGATGTTGAGAATTGAGGCTTCCTCTTGGTATGTTTTTCCTTTGATGAATATGAAATGTCCTTATCTATCTTGTTTGATAACTTTTGCTTTGAATTCTAATTTATTGCCTGTTAGTATGGCAATTCCATTTTGTTTCTTGGGACCATTTCCTTTGAAAACTTTTTTCCAGCCTTTTACTCTGAAATAGTATCCGTCTTTGTCACTGAAATATGTTTCTTGCATACAACAAAATGCTGGGTCCTATTTACATGTCCAGTCTGTTAGTGTATGTCTTTTTATTGGGTAATTGAGTCCATTGATGTTGATTGATATTAACAGCAGATGATTGCTAGTTCCTGTTACTTTTGTTGCTGGAAGTAATATTATGTGTGTATGATTCTCTTCTTTTGGGTTTTTTTGCAATAAGTTTAATTTTTGTGTTTTCTTGTATTGAAGATTTCCTTCAAGTATCCTCTGTAGGGCTGAATTAGTAGAAAGATATTGTTTACATTTGGCTTTGTCATGGAATATCTTCGTTTCTCCATCTATAGTAATTAAAAGTTTTGCTGAGTACAGTTACATGGGCTGGCATTCATGTTCTCATAGGGCCTCCATGACATCTGTCCAGGATCTTCTGGCTTTTAGAATCTCTGTTGAAAAGACCGGTGTAATTCTGATAGGTCTGCCTTTATATGTTACTTGGCCTTTTTCCTGACAGATTTAAATACTCTTTCTTTGTTCTGTGCATTTAGTATTTTGATTATTATGTGACAAAAGGAATCTCTTTTCTGGTCTAATCTATTGGGTGTTCTGTAGACTCCTTTTAGGGAAGTTTGCTTGTATTATTTTGCTTAAGATATTTTTTGAATCCTTTGTGCTGGGATTCTTCACCTTCTTCTATTCCTATTATTCTTAGGTTTGATCTTTTTATTGTGTCCTAAATTTCCTGGGTATTTTGGATTAGAAGCTTTTTACACTTTTTATTTTCTTTGACTAATGTGACAATATTTTCTATGGTATCTTCTTAGCCTGAGATTTTCTTCTATCTCTTGTATTCTGTTGGTGATGCTTGGCATCTGCATCTCCTGATCTCTTTCCTAAGTTGTCTATCTCCAGAGTTGCTTTCCTTTGTGTGTGTGTGTGTGTGTGTGTGTGTGTGTGTGTTTATTGTTTCTATTTCATTATTAGATCTTAGACTGCTTTATTTAATTCCTTCACCTACTTGAGTGTATTTTCTTGTATTTCTTTAAGGGATTTATTTCTACTTTCAGGGATTCTACCAATATGCCTGTGTTTTTCTGAATTTCTTTAAGGGAGTCGTTTTACCCTCCTTAAAGGCCTCTATTATCTTCATAAGATGGGATTTTAGGTTATAGTCTTGCTTTTCAAGTGTGTTATCCAGTCCTTGCTGTGGTGGAAGAACTGGGTTATGATGGTGCTGAATTGCACTGGATTCTGTCAATTATGATCTGGTGCTTGCCTCTGGCCATCTGGTTATCTCTGGCATTAACTGACCTGGGTGTCTCTGATTGGAGCCAGCCTCCTTGAAGGCAGGTGGCACTGTCTGTAGTTAGCAGGTCTCATGTGCCCTTGGTTACTTTTGACCTCCTGGGAGGCACATAGGATGTAGGTTAAAGGAGGGACAGGCTACTGATCTGGCTCAGGTGAGGAAGCAGACCTAGTGCTACTTTCATTAACTGGACTTTCTTAACAAATATAAAAAGAATCAGAAATGACTGTTATTCAGTTGTCAAAATTGTTCACTTATTTTTCTTACTCTGTTTTTACCTTTTAAAAAGTATACACAGCAGTAGAAGGAGAGTCAGGGGAATTCCCCCATTCTAACAATTGATTTCCAGGTATTTGTTTGAAGGAGACATTTTTAGTTGTTAATCTATAGTTCTGCTGTCCAGAGTCCTACCAAATTTTGTAATGTATTGTTTAATGATTAGCATATAGTCAAATTTTATTTAATTTTTTTAGGGTTTATACAAAATAGTGGACAACATATAGGTTCATACAGAGACATAAGTATATGGTGTCAATCTTGATAATTTGTGTTGGCATGTTTCTGAATAGGGACCGCATGTGTTTATTCCCCTTGAAATGAGCATGTCTTTTCTTCCTTCCAAAACTTGGTGGATTTTTATTTCCTCTTAGATCTGAAACTATCTAGTGATCCACAGACCACTGTGGATATCTACACATATATGCACATCCAGATATTGTAGCCACGGCATACCAAAGCATCAGTTATACCAGAATGCAGCTTAGTGAACCATTGCCTTTTTGTCACATGTACTAACAGGAGTATGGGTAAGGGGGTTACTAACAGAAGCTCTAGGACTCAAAAGTAATCATGTCACCAAAAGCCCATCTCCATCAGGGTGAGGTTTTGTGAATGCTGTAACAGTGGAAGCCCATACACAGTTTGCTGGCAGCTTAAAGTCTGGAGAATTCTCCAGCAGCTTGGCTCAGCAGTCTTCTCCTCCAGGAGTTGTTTTCTGCTTCTAAAAGTTGAGGACACTCTTTTAGAATCTTCCAAGTTTCAGCCTTCCAAGACATGAAAATTTGTTTTCTTTCTGAATATCTCAAGCTTCAATGATCCTTCCTGGAGGGAACATTTCAATTCAAAAGAAACTGCAATATAATGCAGCAGGAAATCACAGAAGTATGTTTTCGTCTCTTAAAATTATGATTATCCTTGATGTCTACTTTGTAACATAATTTTCACAGCAGAAAAAAAATGCAAGCAACAAGTTATAGAAAGAAACAGAATCACTCAGATGAAAAGGTCAAAACTCAAATGTTGGAGGAATGATGATTTTTTTTTAAAGATAGTAATAGTTGGGTTTTTAAAAATTATATTAATTGTAGCTATCAATACCCATTGGAATAAGGACTCTACTACATAGGCAGAGGAAGTCGGAAAAAAAGAGACTTATTTGGAACATCTGTGAAGTAGAACCAAAGGTTATGATAACCAAACAAATGTGAGAGATAGATAAAGAAAATGAATTTAAAATTAATGACAGGGTCAGTAAACAACACCATCACTAAGGGAGATAAAGAAACAGGAACTAAAGGTTTAGGTAGAAGAGGAAGTTTACATCAAGATGCTTACAAAAGGCATTTTGTGATTATTATTTGGAACTTAGTGGAGATATCTGCAGATTCTTGTCACAGCTATGTTAGGTAAAGAAGCAGTGAGAAGGTATTATTTGAACCAATGCAAAGAGAGAGCTAAGAGCAAAAAACCCCATAAAAGCCAAAGGGTCAATACATGGGAAACTTAAAAGTGGTGGTAGTTTTAGAAATGAGAAAAAAAAAGTGAGAATTTAAAAATGAGCCATGGCCAAGTGTGAAGGTTAGTGTGTTTTTCAACTTCACACAAGTTAGAATCATTTGGGAAGAGGAAACCTCAATTGGAAAATATCCCCTACCAGATTAGCCTGTCAGCAAGCCTGTGGGGCATTTTCTTGATTAATTGTTCATGTGGTAGGGTCCAGCCCATGGTAGGCAGTACAACCCAGAGCAGGTGATTCTAATTGGCTTATGAAAACAGGTTGAGCAAGCCATGAGGAACAAGGCAGTATGCAGTGCTCATCTAGGTCCTCTGCACCAGTTCCTATCTCCAGGTTTCTTCTCTGAATTCCCTGAATGTGACTTGAGAGTCATAAGAAGAAATAAATCCTTTCTTCCTCAAGCTTGCTTTGATCATAGTCTTCTAACCTCAACAAGAGAAACCAGAACTAATTCACTAAGGTCTACTAACACTGCAGAAATTTCCAGAAAGACAGGATTTGAAACAGATATCCTGAGGTATTTGGGTTGTCCCTGAAAATATCTTTAGAATAATTATAATACATAGTACATAAAAACAGAGCACTTTTTGTAGAGCAAATTGCCTTAGATATTAATATGGTCAAAATCAATAACTATTTCCAGAATCTTTGCTTAGGGAAGAAAAAAGGAAAAATAAAGGAAAAAAACTTCTAGGGTTGGTGAAAGGTTTAAATATGATAAATATTTAGCTAATGTGTATCATGATAATGAAGACTGAAGGGAGATTCAACAAAGTAGAAAAATGTTTAGACTATGAGCCAATGGGAAATGAAATAGAAAACTCAAGGTACTGATTGGAGAATTAACTGAAGCTAAGAATGACATCCTGCCAAGTATGAATGTAAGACATAGAGTGGAATGGTTGCAGATGAATTTATGGGTTGGTTATGAGAACCTGAAAATGCAATGAGCAGTTGAGCTTATATTATTAGATGTAAGACAATTACTAGAGAAATAACAATATTTGTTTTATCTCCAAACAGCCCCCATCAAATGGTAAGCAGTTCTCAACTTTATGGCTGAAGTATTTTCAGAACACAATGATAAAATAATCACTTATCCAGACTCATCAAGAATTATCCACATAAAAATTGTACTCCTTTTAATTGATTTTAGACACATTTACTGACAAATTCAAATGCAGCTCCTCACCTTCACATTTATTATGGTAATTAAAAAGAAGCAATCTGTTATATTTCAATATTGAAAGGAAATTTTATATTTCACAGAAAATTGGAAGGCAATGTCATATGGCACAATTACAATGAGTTACATCTTTGATCTTCATTTCTTCAGGATATGTTACATTTCAAAATAAATTACAATTGTAACTAAGATTCTTTAAAAAAATAGACTAATCAGTTATAAAATGGTGAGCAATGGTTTTAAACACATGGAAAGACAAACTACTGTAAATGAGAAATCTTGGTGTTTTAACAAATATCTAATCTGCTCATTGTTCATATGAGAGCTCTGGAAAACTATTAACCCCTCATTATATTTAAAAGAATTGAGAGAATGTGGGAATGGAAGAAAAATAGAACCAAATGAAATGAGATATATGCTCAATGGTCAAGAAAGAGTACCTGAACCCAATCAAAGAAAAACAAAAAACAAAAAAACAAAAACAAACAAACAGAAAAACATGGCATGTACTCACTGCTAAATGGATATTAGCCCAGAAGCTCAGAATACTCAAGATACAATTCACAAACCACATGAAACTCAAGAAGAAGGAAGACCAAAGCGTGGATACTTTGATCCTTCTTAGAAGGGGGAAAAATACCCATGGAAAGAGTTACAGAGACAAAGTGTGGAGCAGAGACTGAAGGAAGGACCATCCAGAGACTGCCCCACCTGGAGATCCATCCCATATACATTCATGAAACCAAGATACTTTTGTGGATGCCACCAAGTGCTTTCTGACAGAAGCCTTTTATAGCTGTCTCCAGAGAGGCTCCACCAGTGCCTGCCAAATACAGAGGTGGATCCTCGAAGCCTACCATTGAACCGAGCACAGGGTCCACAATGGAGGAGCTAGAGAAAGGACTGAAGGAGCTGAAGGGATTTGCAGCCCCATAGGAGGAACAACAATATGAACCAACCAGTACTCCCAGAGGTCCCAGGGACTAAATCACCAACCAAAGAGTACACATGGTAGGACTCATGGCTCTAGCTGCATATGCAGTAGAGGATGGCCTAGTCGGTCAGCAATGGGAGGAGAGGCCCTTGGTCCTATGAAGACTCTATGCTCCAATGTAGGGGAATGTCAGGGCCAGGAAACAGGAGTGGGTGCTTTGGGGAGCAGGGAGAGGGAGGAGGGAATAGGGGGTTTTCAGAGGGGAAACAAGGAAAGGGGACAACATTTGAAATGTAAATAAAGTACATATCTCACTTTTAAAAAAAAAAGAAAGAAAAAAAAAAAGAGTACCTGTAAGAAGAAATTCCTTCCTTGGGTAGCTTTGAACTTCTTGAACTTCGGCAAATTAACCATAATCCACTGAGAATTGGTTTTAATCAGAATATTTGTGTCTGCATTCATTTCAAAGGAGCAACCCTTCTAATCTAGGAAGACTGGTAATGACATCCGTTCAGATAAGAGGGGAAATTTGCAAGTTAAAGGCACAAATGTGTAATCATGAGAAGTTACTGAGTGAATGTGAACCTTTCTTTATCTGTAATTATAGATCATTCTTTGTTGGGAGTATACGAAGCCTTGAGAGAATAAACTCTTACGTTTTTGACTTGAACTAACCATGTCAAGGGCCTCAGAAAAAAATGGCAAAGCTTCCTCCTAGACTCTGGTAAAGCTCTCAAGGATAACACAGCCTTTTCTGACCTATGTGTGGATGTTTATAGTGTGTGCAGAAATACTTCCTCCACATGAATATGAATATTTGGAGCCTATAGACTACCTCCCCTCAAAGACTCTTCCTGCTTAGATCTGCTAAATCTGCCTGCTTCTTTGGCTGAATGCAGTAACCCTGCCTCTCTGTTCAATTGTGTACAATACAATAAACACACTCATCTTCTGGAATGCTGAGCCTTCTTCATCAGAGAGACCAGTCCACCTCATCCCAACTTTTCTATCACTGTGCCTGTCTATTCTTCATTTCCTTGCCACTCTAGCTAAGTTCAGTTCCAGAGCCATGGAAGGACTGGGTAGTTCCTAATGCTTACTTTGTAGCATTATTGTTGAGATGCAAATTAATTAATGTTTAGTGAGAAGCATATACATATATCTCACAAAAAAGACAGATGTCACATTTAGTACTGCTCAGTAAGTTGGTCTTTATGATCACTAATTCATGGGATTTTTCAAACTGTGAGCTTAAGAGCATTGTGGAAGTATTATCTTCAAGAGATTATTTCACTGGTAAACGTCTGTGTGTTAAAGTAAAGAATTCGAGAGATCACTTAGTTTGACTAATAATATCTTAACTGAGATTTAGGTTTGCTGTTTTATAATTTAAAGATGATGTAAATGATTATATTAACTCACTTCCATATGTCAGCAATTTCTCAGCATTTATACTTTCAATTATTTATTTGTTTTGCAAGTATATATTCCAGTTGATATTATTATGAAGAGGAAGCTTGTATATAATATTTCAGATCTTGTGTATTTTAAATAGTAAAACAAAGGCAAAGATTCATCACTTTTTCTCAGTTTGATAAATATACTATCAGTCAACACAGTTTGGTTAAATAGAGTACAGATCTGCAAATAGTGACCTGATTTCTACTAACACTTTGTTCAAACTCGACATATATAAAGTACTTCACACTGCTGAATATTCTATCCTCAAACCATATCAGTAACCAGTGTGCTTCATGATTATGACAAATCCCAAGTTTTTAAAGTCTGTCAGTGATTCGTCATGGTATATCTGTCCTTTGGTTTGTGCATAGATAAAGCAGCATATAATGTGTCGTCTCCTTATCATTAAATAGCAAGCCTATGTGACATTTTATGAAAATAGATCTTCACAAGAGAAAGTAAATACAGAATATGAATTAAATGGGCAAATGAAGTCACCATTTGGTGTCTGGTATTGCATCTATTCTGTAAGTATGCAACCAGAGAAATGAAGACAAACTTTACTGACAGAAATGAGGAATTTAGGTATGATTGAAAGGGTGATATAAAAGAGGTAGTAATTTAAGACAAAATGTTAAAAAAAAAAACTGTTGTGATATTTCATCATGTTAGCAGTGTTAAGAATAAAGTACCAGAAACTAGTCCAAATTTGTAAAAGGAAGATGATGTTTTAGAAACTACAGGAAAAAATCTTACTTTGTATAAAAATAAATGACAAGAGATGTTAAAAGATACAGGAGGAAGGAACCTTTAGAGACTGCTGGTGGTACTGCAAACTAGTACAGCCACTATGGAAACCAGTATGGCAGTCCCTCAACAACTGAAAACAGGTCTATTATATGATTCAGTTCTATTACCTCTAGTTATATACCCAAAGGAATGTAAGACAACATCCCACAAAGATGCTTACACATCCAGGTTTGCTGGTGAATTATGCTCAGTGGCCAGAATGAACACCCAACCTAGATGACTATCAACAGACAATTAGAGAAGATATGGTATATTTGTCTATATGTATGCCATTGAATTTTGTTCAATGAAAAAATGAAATTATTACATTATGTTTAGGAGCATGCATGTAAAGAGATATCATGATGATCTTAATTTTGAAGCACAAAGACAAGTGTTCATTTTTTCTCATAGAAAGAAGAAATTAAGTGAGAAGGGGGCTGCTTATTAGTAGAAAGAACAGAAGTGGAGAGATAAGGCAAGCATTGGGGTAAGCAATGGAGGGAGAATCTTTGCAGTATGCAATGATCTATATGTATAAAACATTAAAAGTACGTAGGATCATTAGTTTGTATACTAATGAAAACTTTAAAGAAAAAGAATAAAAAGTCTTAGAAAGATGGAAATTTAAAACATATGTTTAAAGAAATTGATTAGTTGCAAAAGCATTATTGTTAGGAACAGACATACTTTCTAGGTAAGAACCGGTAAGAACTATTTTTAACATCTAGTCAAAGATTTGTCACTTTTTTTTTTCAGATTAAAATGAAATAAGACAGTTTTGTGTTGCTGTTTTTCCCTCTACTGAGAATTTTGACAATGAATAAATGCCAAAATATTTGAGTAAATCTATTCTCCATTTGTGCTTATATACTATCTTTGTATAAGCTAATTTATACTTCTAAATTTTACATTCTTTTTAATTATTATATTAAAAGCATTTTTATTGGAATTTTGGGGTATCTGTTTTGTAAATCCACAGCATTCTTCCTTGTATTAGAGTATTAAATTACATTTTATGGTAGGAAATCATGTATTCTTATAGCAAAAGAGTAAAGAAGAGAAAGAAAAATTAATATGTCACAATTTCAGTGAGGAAAATGAAGCCATTGACTCCACAAAATACTGCTGCCATTAAGTTTGGGAAATCGACCCTCAGCTAAAGAAATTTTCACACTCTTATGACAATGGAGAGAGTAAAAGGACATCGTGTGATGTGTATATTCATCTCTCACATCCTTTAAACCACTTTTCTAATTGTTTACTTCTCAAAGTGCATTCCAAAGGAAGAAATACTCTAATGTTTGTGTTCGAACCGCCCTGTCTCTTTGATTAGTTGTTTGCCATCTCTTCATTATTTAGTAAGAATCTGTGAAGCTGCTATTGCAGGAACAGTGTGTGCATTCATATATGGAATGCTACTCATGTTTTATTGTAAAAGTGTCAAAGAATAGCAAATCCAGGCTTTTCTCTTTGAGTAAGAAAAAGCTAATGGGGCAAAAGAGTGCTAAATCCCCGCAGATCACAGAACAGTCAGGGGATTCTAGCTGTCGCTGGTGCAATGTCCTAATTAGTTTTGTTGTGGGAGGAACAGCGTGAGAGAGCTTGATCTTTATTGAAGGCTCTAGCTAACTGACTTCGAGTGTAAAATTTATATTGTCTCTAGTAATAGCATCAAGCAACACCAGACTGAACATTGGATGTAATTTATGTTACTATTTAGAGGCTGTGTGCTCTGCTAAAGTCATATTAACAGCACTCGAGTCGTTTTCACATGACACCTCCTGCACATATTAATCATAACATACTGGACATTATTTTCTTTACACTCTGGCCCAGCTTATCTTACAGAATATTAGTAAAAAATATTTATGGGTTTCAGCATGTATTGGCCTTCAATATTAAATGATAGAAAAATCAAAAGATAAAATGAGATTTCTATAGAAGCAATCTATTTACTCTGGCAGCTGACTATCCAGGAAATGAAGTCAGTGGACACAACTTATAAACATATCATCAATTACATACATATATCTACATATACTATATAATGTAAATTTCTAGTTATTTCTGAAAATCTCTTCTAATGCATATACTAAATGATAAAAGAAACTTTAATTTAAATATATTTTCATTGATATGTATCCTTGGGGAGTAAATTGGCTTTTCCCCCTCTTAGCAGACTCCAGTATTCATTATTTATGGTATTAAGAGCACCAGAATAAATGAGGTAAAAGCTTGAATTTTAAGGAAACTGCTGTGGTTTGAATGAGAGTAACCCTCATAGACTCATATCTTTGCATGCTTGGTTTGTTCTTTGTGAACTGTTTAGGAAAGATTAGGAGGTGTGGCCTCTTTGGAGTAGTTGGGTCACTGGGGAGTAAACTTTGAGATTTCAAAAGCCCAGGGCAGGCACAGGGTAGCCCTCTGTTTGCCTCCTGCCTGTAATAGTACTCTTAGGTACTGCCCTAGCACTATGCCTGCCTGCCTGCTTGCCTGACAGTTGCCATGCTCTCGGCCATAGCAACCACTCCCAAATAAACGCTTTCTTTTATAAGTAGACTTGGTCACGGTGCAATTTCACAGCAACAGAACTGTAACTTAGAATAAAAAGGCATTTTATTATTAAGAGAAATATGATGGAATAGTGTTAGGTAATTTCTCAGAATATTGACAGATGGATCAGACATGGTGACACACACCTATAACACAAGACAGGTGGCTGAAGCAGAAAGTTGTGAATTAAAAGCCAGCCTGTGCTACATTTTGGGAAAGAAAAAAATTGTCACAAAGAAATAAAGAAATAACAGGAAAATAAGTACATAAATAGAAAAAATATTGAAAGTGAAATATAAGACTACAATGTAGATTTCCATATATTAAACCATCCCTGCATTCCTGGGAAGAAGCCTACTTGGTCATGATGGGTGATCATTTTGATGTGTTNTTGGATTCATTTTGCAAGAATTTTATTGAGTATTTTTGCATCAATATTCATAAGAGAAATTGGTCTGAAGCTCTCTTTCTTTGTTGGATCTTTGTGTCGTTTAGTTATCTGAGTAATTGTGGCTTCATAGAACGAATTGGGTAGAGTACCTTCTGTTTCTATTTTGTAGAATACTTTGAGGAGAGTTGGAATTAGGTCTTCTTTGAAGGTCTGATAGAACTTTGCACTAAACCCATCTGTTCCTGGACTTCGTTTGGTTTGGAGACTATTCATGAGTGCTTCTATTTCTTTAGGGGAAATGGGACTGTTAAGATCCTTAATCTGATCCTGATTTACTTTGGTACCTGATATCTGTCCAGGAAGTTGTTCATTTCATAGAGGTTTCCCAGTTTTGTTGAGAATAGCCTTTTATAGTAGGATCTGATGATGTTTTGGATGTCCTCAAGTTCCGTTGTTATGTCTCCTTTTTCATTTCTGATTTTGTTAATTAGGATACTGTCCCTGTGCCTTCTAGTTAGTCTGGCTAAGGGTTTATCTGTCTTGTTGATTATCTCAAAGAACCAGCTTCTGGTTTGGTTGATTCTTTGAATACTTCTTTTTGTTTCCATTTGGTTGATTTCTGCCTTAAGTTCATGCCATCTACTCCTCTTGGGTGAATTTGCCTCCTTTTGCTCTAGAGCTTCTAGGTGTGCTGTCAGGCTGCTAGTGTATGCTCTCTCTAGCTTCTTTTTGGCAGCACTCAGGGCTATGAGTTTTCCTCTTAGGACTGCTTTCATTTGTGTCCCATACGTTTGGGTATGTTGTGGCTTCATTTTCATTAAACTCTAAAAGTCTTTAATTTCTTTCTTTATTTCTTCGTTGACCAAGGTATCATTGAGTAAAGTGTTGTTCAGTTTCCACATGAATGTTGGCTTTCTATTATTTATGTTGTTATTGAAGGACTACTTTAGTCCATGGTCATCTGATCAGTTGCATGGGATAATTTTATCATTTTTGTATCTGTCAAGACCTGCTTTGTGACCATTTTTATGATCAATTTAAGAGGAGGCACCATGAGGTACTAATAAGAAGGTATATCCTTTTGTTTTAGGTTAAAATGTTCTGTAGATATCTGTTAAAT
>NC_034595.1:44894405-44902064 GCF_900095145.1 Mus pahari | reverse complement strand
TTTCTATCTCCAGAGTTGTCTCCCTTTGGGTTTTCTTCATTGTTTCTACTTCCATTTTTTTTTTCTTCAATGTTTTTGTTCAATTCCATCACCTGTTTGGTTGTGTTTTTCTGTATCTCTTTAAGGGATTTTTGTGTTTCTTCTTTAAGGACTTCTACTTGGTTATCAGTGTTCTCCTGTAATTTCTTGAATGATTTCTTTGTGTTTCCTCTTTAAGGTCTTCTACCTGTTTAGCAGTGTTCTCCTGTATTTCTTTAAGTGAGTTATTAATGCCCTTCTTAAAAATCTCCTATCACCATCATGAGATATGATTTTAAATCCAAGTCTTGCTTTTCGGAAGTGTTGTTGTATCCAGGACTCACTGTGGTGGGCATACTGGGTTCTGATGATACCTAGTGTTCTTGGTTTCTGTTAGTAAAATTCTTACATTTGCTTTTTGCCATCTGGTAATCTCTGGTGTTAATGTTCAAGCTGTCTTTGGATGGAGCTTGATCCTCCTGTGATTCTGTTAGCCTCTGTCATCACTCCTGGGAGTCCAACTCTCCCCTGAGTCCCATTGATCAGAGCACTCTCTCCAGGCAAGATCTCCTCTTGCAGGGCAGGTGTCCAGAAGTCTGGAGCTCTGATCCACTTTTTGAGTCCTGGGGTCAGAGCCCTTTAGGCTGATTCTCCTCTAGCAAGGAAGGTGCCCAGGGGTCTGGGTCTCAGCTCTGCCTCTTGGCTGAGGATGAAGGCCCAACAGGCCCCTGTCCAAGAAGCTCTGTTCCTTCTGTTGCCCATGTGCTCTCCAGTGCTCACGAGGTCCTGGGTGTGCTAGGGGTCCTGTGGCATGGACTGTCCTCTGGCACACTCGATGCCCTTGCCCAGGTACACATAGAAGATGGTGGGGCTGGCCCAGAAGGGAAAGAATCCCAGCCTCAGGTTGGGTGGTGTTCCTTTGTCCCTGATTCTGCTGGCACAAGACCCTCCTCGATTGTTTGGAACTGATAATGTAGTTCAGTAATTTTTCAGTTGCTTTCAATTGGAATTTGATATCTTTAAATATCATCCTGAGGATGTTTTGTATCCCAATTTCCTCCTTCCTCTGCTATATGTAACAAAAGAAAACACAGCTGCTAGTACTTAGTCGAAGATGTGCAGCAGATATTGGGCAACTGAAGAAAGCATCCATGGGGAAACATCTACCCGTGAGATAGATAGAGGTATGAGGGATAATGTGCCTTCCCTTCTTGCTCTTCTTCCTCCTGTATTTTTTTATTGCTTTCACGGATACATTATGCTATCTGACACTCTTTTATGAGGAGCAAGTACTGTGTGTCACATTTCTTTAAGTGAATGAATTCTAAGGGAAGTCTGAATTTCCCTTTGTCTGGCACTGCATGAGAGAGCAAAAGAGACATCCATCAGTAACCTGACTTGAGACTTCCTCTTCTTCCTCCTCCTACCCTTTCTGTTTTTTCAGGTTAAAAGTAAGCCCAACCATCTGACGAACATTCTTTCTTAAGTATAGCTCAGGTATCACAAGTTCAAGGGACCATGTTTCCTTTTACCTCTTCTGTGTTCTTGTTACTAAAAATCCATACACAGCAAAACTATATAAATGTATAACTAAAATATAAGCATTAATCATTCATAATAGACTAGGTTATACCATAGTGGCAAATTAAAAATCTTGTTTGTTTATAACCCAAGAGGAGTGTTTATTATATAGAGTCCATTTTAAATTCCATGGACTTTGAATTTTGACATATGGATCCAGGCTGTTTATCTTAAATAAGAGAAGTTTTGAGAAGAAAGTTTCTTCTCTTAAAACTTCTTCATGGAGAGACATGTGTGGTGTATTGTCACCCTTCATTTCCGCTGTTTCATATACAGTGTCAATGAGAGGAGGGAACTAGTTCTCTATATAGGTCTATAGCTGGAATAATCTTATGTGGCTCTTCTGGGACAAAGATTATTTTGTTTGTATTACTTCTTGTTATTCTTCCCACTGCTCATGCTACTATCACTCATTTGTGTTCATTTGCCCTTCTCCACTTCAGGGTCTCTGGTCATGGAACCCCTGCACAATTTATATTCCCTTAACTATTTACATGCCATGATATTTTGCTTCCTTCAGTTCCTTATGCCTATGCTATTTCCTTCATGAGGACTTTTGAGGCAAAACTATGCCAACATCCAACCATTTTGTCAGTTCTCATTTCCTGTCTTTGTTTAATTTTTATATTCTCTAACATAATTATTTATGCATTTTCTGTCTTCTTGTTTGGAATATTAATTGCATAAGTAGAGGAATTGTATACCTTTCTGAGATACCATCTTCTAAAAGCTTTTCTATATAAATATAACATCATTGTTTCATCAGTGAATAAGTTAATAAGTGAAGGAAAATCTGACTTTATTAACATAGCTCATGAACCACCTGAGAGCTATGGTTTTAGATCCTCCTCCTTCACAGTCTGAACATCTGATTTATCCTAATTTAATACCTCTTCATTCACACAAGATATTTTTTAAGCAGGCTGGCAAATTAAAATATCCTGAGAAAAACACTCTGCAAATGTCTTGATTATACTTACTGTGTCTTAGTATAACAGAAACACAGATTAAGATTCCCACAAGTAACTCCATGATGAAAGTATCAATCAAGCTGTAACAGTCAGCACATAGACAAGGATACTAGTCAAAACTAAACAAAAGTCTAATTCAACAAAGTCCATATAGTTCTGGGAAAGTTTCAAATTGTACTAAACTTGCTTTTTAGCTTCTATAGCTCTGCTTCTAGCTAAAGGTGGTGGTTCAAGTATTCTTGGCCCAGGAAGTGGCACCATTAGGTGTGTCCTTGATAGAGGAAGTATGTTACTGTGGGGATGGGCTTTGAGACCCTCCTCGTAGTTGCCTGAGAGATTCCATTTTCTGTTTGACTTTCAAACAAGCTGTAGAACTCTCAGCTCCTCCAGGGCCATGACTATCTGAATGCTGCCATGCTTCCTGTCTTGATGTGAATGGACCAAACCTCTGAACCTGTAAGCTAGCCCTAATTAAATGTCCAATATCAGAGTTGCTTTGGTCATGCTGTCTCTTCACAGCAATGGAAATCCTAACAAAGACACTAACTATTCTTGATAACTAAAGTATGTTAAGCCAGAACATGCTTTTTGTGTTTAAAAACTCACCCTGAAAAAGGCTCACTTGCTACAATGAAATGTCAAACATCCATTGTAGTTGTGGGCCTGCTAACAAAGACTTTCTATTGGCCTAAACCCATGTCTAAGCATTCTTCTCTAATGAATACCGCATAGTACTTAAAAATGTACAGTATATTTTTTTAAAAAATGCATGATATAACTGAATTCATCCCAGACCACTACTGACCAGCTATATCATAGTAACTAACCAACTATATATACATGTATATATATGTACATATGTATATAGGTGTGTTTATGTATATTTGTGTATTTGTAAATATATATGTGTATGTATGTATGTATATATATACATATATATATATATGTGTGTATATATATACATATATATATATATGTGTGTATATATATATATATATATAACTGATCCAACTGAACCTGTAAGATATCCCCAATTAAATTTTGTCCTCTATTAGAGTGGTTTTGGTCATGCCTAGTCAGTTAACCAATTGTGTGTGTGTGTGTGTGTGTGTGTGTGTGTGTGTGTATGTGTGTGTGCCTGTGTGTGCCTGTGTGTGTGCCTGTGTGTATGTATATTAACATATTAACATAGCTGACCCACACAGCTGATTAACATAGCCACACCCAGCCCCAGAGGATTCTTCCTCTGTACTCATAGACACCAGCAGGAGACATACAGCTCTGAGAACTTCAGAGGTCTGAAACTCAGACTCAGGGCCTCCTCCACTAAGCTCCTGAAATGTAGTAAACGTAATCTGAACTTACTTTTCCCTTGGTGCCAAGAATTGGGAGCCACTTTATGAAGTAACTACTTCTTCCAAACCTTAGAGTACTTTTTGTATTTCAGTAGTAAGTACTGATTATGAATCTTCACTGCCAATTTGATTTAATTAGAAATAACTGAGTCATTAGTAACATACACCTTTGGATTTGTCTGTAATGGCATTTATCAGGGAAAATTAACTGAAGGGAGATCATCACCCATGAATACAAGGGAACTCATGCTATGAACTGGGATGCTTTAGTTGAGAAAATGAAAAGCAGGGGAGAGGAAGAAAGTTGAGTCCCATTCATCATCCCTCTCTCTTTGCTTCATGGTCCACTCGGGTGTGAACAACTCCAATCTTACCAGATAGAAAACACAGCTGCCAAGAAGACTACCTACCCAGGTAGACTGCATACTCAATACTATAAGCCAAAAATACATCCTTTCTCTCTTTAATGACATTCAGTAATTTGGTCTAAGCAACAGGGAGAGAAGTAATACAGTAATTTTACACCTAGTCAAAACTCTACATTAAATTTTCTTGTTTTTCCTACCTTCTGACATGATTTCAATAGATTTGCTACCTGCCCAGTCAGAGTGTTTGGGTTACAATTAGGATGAGATCATGTCTAGGAAGCACTGTATCATACAAGACTGTCTGAAAAATGAAGTTGATTGTAGCCAGGGATAGTGCCTGCTGGTCGTGGGTGCTGTTATTCTGGAGGTACTGAGGAGGCATGGGGAAGAAAAATTGGAGAAAGTAGCAAAGCAGAAAAGCTGAAGACAGAAATGCTAGAGTTCACCTGGGTTGGAAAAAAAAAGTGACAAAGCAAGAGAATATCACATTCCAGCTCGACTTTGAATTTGTGTTGCAAAGCTCATTCTTCACTACTTTTAAATGATGTCGTCATTTGCATACAACTTGTGTGAACATCTCTAAATATAATTTTTATTTACAAATCAAAGCTGGTGACTGGCAGAAAGTCTAATAGAAACATCCTTAAAACCATGAATGAGAATCCCAAGTACCATTGGAAAGATAAACATTAGCTCCTCTCAAAGCCTGGTTAAAGAAATTACATACTTCTGGTCTTGGAAGATATAACATTCTGATCTGATTTTAAGATTAGGACATTTCATATTATTGTCTCTTCTTTTAAAATTTAATCTAGTTGGGCCTTCCACTCATCTGACCAAGCTTTCATCCCTCAAGAAAGCTGATTTATCTAAAGAGGCAGGAGGCATAATTACCTCATTAATGAGATAATATACTTTGCCTTCTCAGAATTCCACCCTCATTGAAATTACTGGGAGCTACCTCTATGAAGCTCTGCTATGTTTACATGTGTCTCTTATTCATAACACAAAAGAGAATGTGATTTTAGCTTTAAAAGTGTAACTTACCCTTTTTCTTTCTCTCTGTATCTTTCTTTCTGATATTGACTAAAGCTTAAGTTTCTACTGTTTGCCCCTTTGGGCTTTCTTACTCTTTCACTGAATCTACAACTTAGCTTCTATCATGTAACTACTTTATTCCATGTTGTTCCTTGCTGCCAAATGTTGTTGAATGTGTCCACCTAACCCAAAGCTTCCTCCTTTCCATGTCTCGCTGTGGTGCTTTGAATATGCTTCACACAGAGAATAGCACTATTAGGAGGTGTGGCCTTGTTGGAGTAGGTGTGGCCTTGTTGGCAGAGGTGTGTCACTGTGGGAGTGGGCAATAAGACCCTCCTCCCAGGAGTTAGAGAAAGTACCCAAGGAGCTGAAGGGAGATGCAACCCTGTAGGTGGAACAACAATATGAACTAACCAATACCCCCTGAGCTCGTGTCTCTAGCTGCATATGTAGCAGAAGATGGCCTAATCGGCCATCATTGGGAGGAGAGGCCCCTTGGTCTTACAAACTTTATATGACCCAGAACAGGGGAAGGCCAGGGCCCAGAAGTGGGAGTGGGTGAGTAGGGGAGCAGGGGTGGGGGGGGGTACAGGGAACTTTCAGGATAGCATTTGAAACATATATAATGAGAATAATAATAATAATAATAGTAATAATAATAAAAATGAAAAAAGAAAAAAAAAAGACACTCCTCCTAGCTGCCCAGAACAGTCTTCTGGATGCTTTCTTTACAAGACATAGAACCCTCAGATCCTCCAGAGCCTTGTCTGCCTGGACACTGCCATTCTTCCCACTATGATGATAATGGACTGAACCTCTGAACCTATAAGCCAGCCCCATTTAAGTGTTGTCCTTTATAAGAGCTGCCTCGGTCATAGTATCTCTTCACAGCAATGGAAATCATAAGATACAATCCTATTTATGGCTTCCAAAATTTATAGCTTACTTCCTGTACTGCTGTCTCTCAAACTCTTACTAAAATTCCTACTGAGGTTCCTACTGAGTTCATTTTTTAAATTCTTCTATGAATAAGAACACAAAGAAAGATTGCCATCTTCCTTGATAATATGAGACAATTAATATTTTCTGAGACACAGTTATTATCAAAAGAATGGTGGTTATTAAGAAAAGTTGGTATCGTTTCTGAACCTCAGCAGAGGCAGTTGAGCACTCAGGAGGACTCTCCACACCACAGATCCTCGGAATCACAGTCCTCAGGATCATGGGTGAGTGCAACACAATCAATTCCAAAGAATCTAGCAGGGGCTTGTGCCAGCAGGAACAGAAACAAAGGAACACTGCCCGCCCAGAGGCAGGGTTCCGGTCTGGCCACGGCCACCCCTGCCATCTCTCTTCTGAACCCCAGTAGAGACAGCTGAGCACTCTGGAGGACTCTCCACACCACAGGTTCTTGAGATCACAGGTCCTCTGGATCACACAGGGAGAGTCGGCCTACAGGGAGGGCTCTGACACCAGTACTCAGAAGGAGGATCAGAGCTCCAGACTTCTGGACACCTGCCCTGAAAAAGGAGAGCTTGCCTGCAGAGAGTGCTCTGACCACTGGGACTCAAGGGAGAGTTGGACTCCCAGGAGTGCTGACAGGAGCTAACAGAATCACAGGAGGATCAAACTCCAGCCAGAGATAGCTTGAAAATTAACACCAGAGATTTCCATATGGCAAAAGGCAAATGTAAGAATCTTACTAACAAAAACCAAGAACATGGGGCACCATCAGAACCTAGTACGCCCACTACAGTGAGTCCTGGGTACCCCAACACAGCTGAGAAGCAAGATGTGGACTTAAAATCTTATCTCATGATGGTGGTAGAAGATTTGAAGAAGGACATTAATAACTCACTCAAAGAAATGCAGGAGAACAATGCTAAACAAGTAGAAGCCCTTAAAGAGGAAGCATAAAAATCCCTCAAGGAATCACAGGAGACCACTGCTAAACAGGAAGAAGTCCTTAAAGAACTACAGGCAAACACAACTAAACAGGTAGAAGAAACAAAAAAAATCCCTTTAAGAATTACAACAAACAAACAAACAAACAAAAAACCAAAACAAAAAAACAAAACACTGCTAAACAGGTAGAAGAAACACAAAAATCCCTTAAAGAATTACAGGATAACACTGCTAAATAGGTAGAAGAAACACAAAACTCCCTAAAAGAAATTCAGGAAAACACAACCAAACCAGGGATGGAATTGAACAAAACCATTAAGGATCTACAAAAGGAAGTAGAAGCAATTAAGAAAACCCAAAGGAGACAACTCTGGAGATAGAAAACCTAGGAAAGAAATCAGGAAACATAGATGTGAGCATCAG
>NC_034595.1:44876303-44892150 GCF_900095145.1 Mus pahari | reverse complement strand
GCAGAGACAAAGTTTGGAGCTAAGATGAAAGGATATACCATCCAGAGACTGCCCCACCCGGGGGTCCATCCCATAATCAGCCACCAAACGCAGACACTATTGCATATGCCAGCAAGAACTTTCTGAAAGGACACTGATATAGCTATCTCTGTGAGGCTATGCCAATGCCTGGCAAATATAGAAATGGATGCCCAGGATAGAACACAGAGACCCCAGAGGAGGAGCTAGAGAAATTACCCAAGGAAATGAAGGGGTCTGCAACCTTATAGGTGAAACAACAATATGAACTAATCAGTACCACCAGAGCTCTTGTCTGCTCTAGCTGCATATATAGCAGAAGATGGCCTAGTCAGNCATTGTTGGGAAGATATGCCCCTTGGTCTTACAAACTTTATATGCCTCATACAGGGGAACATCAGGTCCAAGAAGTGGGAGTGNGTGGGCAGGGGAGCAGGGTGGAGGGAGGGTATAGGGGACATTCAATATAGCATTTGAAATGTAAACGAAGATAATATCTAATAAAACAATTTAAAATAAAAAAGAAGAGTTGGTATCAACTTCCAAAAAAAAAAAAAAAAAAAAAAACCCAAACTGTTATCTAGAATAAATCTGAGAATCTGAATGATCCTCTTACTGTCTTGGCCAGTGATCTTCCAATAAATAATTGTGAGTTACACATCTGGAAGTTTTTGGAGTATGAATAACTATGCTTTCAGGGAAGAAAAAAGTTGTGAGAGTAAAAGATAATTCACAGTTGTGATCTATTCTCATATGAGTTTACTATATTGGAGAACTGTAAAGAGACTAGTAACACTGTAAATTCCATCAAGGAATTTGTATAGAAAACTGATCCCATCTGATTTTCATTTCTACTGTTTATAACTGCATCCAAGACTAAGTCATGGCATTCCTCTGCATCTGAGGGTTTCAGAGTCTCAAGCCTTCATGGACTCTCAGTCTCTCTCCAAGTTTCTGGAAGAAACCAGTAACTTGTGATGTATTTCAGCCTCCAGACTGGAGCATAGAAACATTTATTGCCAATGAAAATAGCCCACAGAGTCAACTAAAGCAGGGCCCATAGGGGTTTACAGAGACTGAAGCATTAGTCACAGAGCCTGCCTGGGTCAGCCCTAGGTCCTTTCCATACCCACTATCAGTTGGTATCAGTTTGTGTTCTTGTGGGAATCCTAACAGTGAAAATAGGGTGCATCTCTGACTTTTTTGCTTGCTCTTGGGACCCTATTTTTCTACTGGGTTGCCAAGCTCAGCCTTGAAAAGAAGGTTTGTGCCTAACCTTAGGGTAACTTGTTATGTCATGTTTGGTGATATCCCTGAGATGATGATTGTGAAGGAACATGGAAGAAGAGTGGATCTGAGCATGAGGAGAGGAGATATGGAGGACTAAAAAGAGTTGAGGGAGGAAAAACTGTGATCAGAATGTATTGTATGAAAGAAGAATATAAGAAGTGAAAATGAAATTTGAATGCAGTATTGAAAAAAAGATGCTATTTCATTTTACACATATACCCCCGTTAATTTTTTAAAAAGTTTTGGACTTATGATTTATTTTTACTTAAGACATTTTTTACACAAGCCCAGGAAACAGGAGTATGAAATAGGTATATAAATCAAACATTCACTCATAATAAATCACAAGGAAATTTATCATAAAAATTCTTTGCTATTAAAGGTCAAAAAAATTTAAACAAATGGGATGGATGAGATTGTTTATTTTTACGTACAAAATTATACCCTGGCTGAATGCTTGGTACTGTAGGTCAAAGATCATCTTTTATGTTTATTAGAGCAGATCCAGATTTTGGTTTTATAATCATCAATGCTAAAAATGATACTTTGTATAAATAACAGAACTCTTTAGGATTTCAAAAATTATTTGAAATCCTTTCTTAATCTCAATCCAAATTATGTTAACAATGTTTTTGTTTATGAAACTCAAGCTATCAATTAAAACAACAATTTTTTAAAATCAAACATTCTAACACAATTCAATCCAATTTCATTCTAATTTGGTACTTTTCAAGGTATGACAATAAGAAAACATTAATTTTTGTAATTAATTGTTATCTTCTATAAGAATAACAAAGTGTATATAAATTATATACATGGAAATTCATAACATACCAAGTTCTAAATTCTAAATTCTAAGCTGAGGTGTTTCAGTCCATGCTAATTGGCTTTCTAAAGCTTGAGGGCATACACAGTGTAGAATATGCACACTGTGTTCACAGCCTTAGCTGCAAGAAAATCATGTAAAGAAATAGAGTTTGGGGAGAAATAACTCAGATTCATAGCACACTTAATTTTGTTTTGTGGTCAGAAACATCTTGCTTTGCCAAATATTTTATAACCCACCCACTCAGTGACAAAGGAAGTGGGGTCTTAGCCCACAATCATCTCATTGTACTTGGTAAATGTAGCAGAAATGGTGGGGGCCACCTCTATGGAAACACTGGGACTACGCAGCTACAAAGCACCTCCTGTGGAGGACCTAATTGAGGACTGCCTGAGAGACCAAAGACTGCTGACAATGCTAGCTAATCAGGAACTGCTGTTTAGAAGAGATCCTTTTATGGTGGGACCAATGAGGCACGGATGGAAGGTATTAAAGGAGGTTGAAGCAGTGTTCAAAACAGCATTTCTTACCTGCTCTTGGAGTCTGTGTCCTTGACTCCATTCCGCCTCACCTCCAACCCCCAAGGGCAGGTAGGGTCAGGCTGTGACCAGGGCACAGGTAGCAGGTACGATCTGTAAGCATTTCCACTAGAATCTGACAAAAGGGGGTGGGCTTGCCCTTGGACAGAAGGAATGGTTTGCAGTCTCTACTATTTCTATTAGTAGACCCTCAGAGACTTTCCTTCCTGGGAAGTATAACTTCCAACACGTTCTTTCATTCCGAGTCCACATAGTTATGTGTCTTTACCTTCACCAACAATCTCACTTTCAGCCTTACTCAAAGCAAGTGACTGTGCTGAAGGAGCCAGAGGCTTGGGACTACTTTTCTCATAGATGCTGAATCTCTTTGCCATTACTGCTATTACATTTGTCAGTCGGTCTGCTTTGATTCTCCTGTACTCTAGATCTTACCCCATAATGGCAATCCTTTTAAAAACTACTATAAAATAAAATGAATTACAAATGACAGGTGCATACTCACAGTTTTGCGTTACTGTGTCACTTCCGTGTGTAGTGAAGAAAAGATGAAGAGAAGAAAATCTTCATGCCCTTAGACTTGAAAATAAGATTGAAATATTTTCAAGCAGATTCTTTTAAGTAAGTAGAAAAATCAGTACTTGTGATATATTCGCAATTTGCTTGTACTTATACTTTGTTTGCACTGAGGAAATACTCTAGATAGAGAAGTCATAAAACATGCTGCAATAGAGAATTCAAAACCATCTTATCTTTTATTCCCTCCTTACAAGAACTGTGAGCTTGTACAGGAAGTACCGGCTGCTGTCATTCCTCGGAGGGAAACATGGGGAGGGTCTCATGGGAATTAAGAACACTTGTCATGCAGAGCAGAGTGAAGCTTTTTACACTTTCCTTACATAAGGGAAATGAAAGCAATGCTGTAGGGAAATCACCATGAGTACTAACATATGATAAACAGTTGGTGGTTGAAATTTTTCTTGTGTTGACCTGGAAAATATTTATGACTAATTTAGAAGCTTTTATTTTCTTTGTCCTTAAAACTGGCCAAAATATATTAGGAAATACTGGAAAACATTTTTCAGTTCTACAGCGTTTAAATTTGGATTCAAACTATATGCAAGAGATACAGGAAATCCTTGAAGATTTTGGCCACAAATGATGTTTCAGAGTTTACCCTAAAGATGAAGGAGAAATTTTTCCAAGCAACACCATCACTATTTTTTTAATTGAATATTTTATTTGTTTACATTCCAAATGTTATTGCTTCTCCAGTTTCCTCTCTGCAAACCCTCTATGCCATCCCGTCCTTACCCTCATTGTATGAAGGTGCTCCTCCACCCACTCACACACTCCCTGCCACACTGCCCTAGCAATCCTCTACACTGGGGCCCCAAGCCTTCACAGGACCAAGGGCCTCCCCTCCCATTGATTCCAGATAAGGCTCCTTCGGTCCTTCCCCTAACTAATCCATTGGGGTCCCTGTGCTCAGTCGAGCATCCACATCAGTATTGGTCAGGATCCGGCAGATCCTCTCAGGAGACAGCTGTATCAGGCTCCTGTCAAGAAGCACTTCTTGCATCAGCAATAGTGTCTGGGTTTGTTGTCTGCATGTGGGGTAGATCGCTAGATGGAGCAGTCTCTGGATGACCTTTACTTCAGTCTCTGTTCTACTCTTTGTCCCTATATTTCCTTTATATAGGAGCAATTCTGGGTTAAAATTTTGGAGATGGGTGGATGGTCCCATCCCTCAACTGGGGTGCCATGCCTAACCTCTGGATATGGTCTCAACAGGTTCTCCCTCACTTATGTGTGGTATTTCAGATGTCATCCCTGTAGGGTCCTGGGAGCCTCTTGTTTTCCTGGACTCTGGTACTCTTTGGCTGCTACCACTAGTTCCCCATCACCCATTACTACACGTCTCTGTTCAATTTCCTAACCCTCTGTACATCTCCTTCCATACCTGATTATGAACCTCTTTTCCCCTCACCCTCCTCTCTTCCTTCCAAGTCGTTCCCACCCTCACTTCCCTTGATTATATTGTTCCCCCTTCTAAGTAGGACCGAAACAACCACTCTTTGGTCTTCCTTCCTCTTGAGCTTCATGTGGTCTGTGAGTTGTATCATGGGTTATTCCATGCTTTTTGCCTAATATCCACTTGTTGGTAACTACAAACCATGTGGTTTCCTTTGTGACTGAGTCACTTCACTCAGGATGATATTTTCTAGATCCATCCTTTTGCCTGTGAATTTATTAAAGTCATTGCTTTTAAGAGCTGAGTAGAACTTCATTGTGTAAATGTATCACATTTTCTGTATCCATTCCTCTGCTGAAGAACATCTGGGTTCTTTCTAGCTTCTGGCTACTACAAATATGGCTGCTATGAACATATTGGAGCATGTGTCCTTATTACAGGTTGGAGCATCTTCTGGGTGTAAGCCCAGGAGTGATATAGCTGGGTTCTCAGGTAGAACTATGTCCAGTTTTCTGAGGAACCACCATACTGATTTCCAGAGTAGTTTTACCAACTTGCAATCCCACCAGCAATGGAGGATTGTTCCTCTTTCTCCACATCTGTTGTTACCTGAGTTTTGGAACTTTGCCATTCTGACTGATATGAAGTGGAACTTCAGGGTCATACTAATTTGCATTTCCCTGATGAGTAAGGATGTTGAACATTTTTTAAAGTGCTTCTTGTCCATTTGAGTTTCTTCAATTGAGAATTCTCTGTTTAGCTCTGTTCCCTATTTTTGATAGGGTTTTTGGTAAAGATCTTCTCCCAATCTGTTGGTTGCCCTTTTGTCCTATTGACAGTGTCCTTTGCCTTACAGAAGCTTTGCAATTTTATGAGGTCCCATTTGTTGATTCTTGATCTTATAGCATAAGCTATTGGTGTTCTGTTCAGGAAAATTTCCCCTATGCCCATATGTTTGAGGCTTTCCCCTACTTTCTCTTCTATAAGATTCAGTGTATTTGGTTTTATGTGAAGGTCCTTGATACACTTGGACTTTAGCTTTGTACAGGAAAATAAAAAAAAATGGATCAATTTGCATTCTTGTACATGGTGACCACTAGTTGAACCAACACCATTTGTTGAAAATGCTGTCTTCTTTTCACTGGATGGTTTTAGCTCCTTTGTCAAAGATCAAGTAATCATAGGTATGCGGGTTCATTTCTGCATCTTCAATTCTATTCCACTGATAACACCATCACTATTATCATTATGAATTATGATTTCTGTCCTTAAAGTATTACAAATCAGCAATACATATACTATTTTATGAATAGCCCTTTTTCATTGGAAACAGAATTCAGCAAGCTAGAGCAACCTGGGAATTTGATTGACCTAAGACTAATGTCAATGGATAGATTGAACTTTAAAGGTATCTGAAGTTCCAGAGCTGTGCTTAGTGCCAACAGCTTCATACCTTGACAGAGTGATTAAAACCCAGGAAATCTTGAAGGTACAACAGCAGGCCCCCTACACCAACTTCAGTACAGTGATCACTTATCTCAGGTTTAACATATTTGGGAACTACCATCCAGTTAAACACTAGCCAATCTCTCTATAATCAAGAGGGTCAAGAAAAGGGTTAAAGAAGGTGTCCAGTTAGAAATTACAAGGCTCATTGTTTCCAGGAGACACCCTTGGAACTCAAAGAAGAAACCCTACCAAGGTGAAGTCAACTCTGATATATATGCAGCAACAGCACACACCACAGGAAAGTCAGAAGTCAACTAGTTCAAATGACCTCTCCTCTCATGAGTTTTTGAGCAGTAGTTTTACTTCATTTTAAAATTTTTTGATGTTTTTACTTGTTATTATCTCAGTTAGGGTTTCTGTTTCTGTAGAGACAATATGACCACAATAACTGTTCTAAAAGAAGTTATTTATCTAGGGCTGGCTCACAGTTTAAAGATATAGTCCATTTTATTCATGGCAGAAAGAATGGCAACATACATGCAGACATGGTGCTAGAGGGGTATCCAAGAGTTTCACAATTGAATTAGCAGGAAGCAAGAAGGGAGGATGAACCTTGGTCAAGCTAGAGAATCTGAAACCTTACCTCCTTCTCCCCAGACCACTAAGGCTGTACATGCTTCACCAAGGCAACAGCTCCTACCAGTGCTACTCTCTATGAGCCTATATTAAGCTGTTTTTATTCAAAGCACCACCATTTCCCTCCTTAATATGGTTTATTAGTTCGTTGTCACTTTCTGTGACTTTGCTCTTAGTTACTTTCTCTTTTTGTCTGCCTTAACAAACATTTAGTAATATTTTCACATTACATTATTGGTTTTATTTTGAATACACATGTGGTTCTATTTTAATTTCCATTCCACACTTTCTATTTTTGATCTTTCTCATTATTGGGAAATCTTTGACTTTCTTTTGCTTGTCTGTCTTTGATGCTTTTTTTTCTCCCCTCTTTAACATACTTCTTTTTTTTCCTATTTTCTCTTATTTAAGCTTCATTTTCTCCTTCCCCTGTGTTTCAATTCATCTCACCCTGAGCACTTTTTTATTTTTTTCTGGTATTACTGGCTTTTAATTTTTTTTCATACAATGTATTTTGATTCCTCATTCCCAACTACTCTTAGTTCCTATTCACCTCCTTACGCACCCATGTTCATATTGTTTCTGTCTGTATCTGTATATATAAAATACTGAAAAAATCAAAACAAACAGCTCAAAAGACAAAACATACTAACCAAAACCAACCCACTACCACCGCCACCACCAACAACAATATGCCACAAAATACATGGACTCCATTTTCTACAATAGTATTGCCATTTTCTTTGTGACTTTATTGGTGCCAAATTAGTTGCCTGTGATTGGTTTTAGATACACTACTTTATCTTCAATGAATCGATATCCTTGCTATTACAACAGATTGTTTATTCCTTGATGAACAGTACTGAAAATTTAGACTTTACTTATGAGGTTTTCAATAAGATTTCCACCCAATCATATGGGAAGGGATATCCAAACAAACTGATGGGCAAATTAGAACCCAGATAGTGAAGAAAGATAAAGAAGTAAACCAGTTTCAAAAAGATCATAACACTCAGTTATACCCAAGGAGGTACAATCCCAGGTGAATGTTTTAACGTTGTTTTGGTAAATATGATCAAAGAGCTGAAACAGAATAAAATTAAGTGAAAATACTCAATTCAGGAGATAAAGAAGACAGTCAGAAAATCATGCATTCTATAAAAAAGGAAATGGAGGAGACAAAAAGCAAAATAGTTGAAGAAATAAAAAATGATATTAATTTTTTTTTTTAGAATAAGGTAAAATGCCTAGGGTCTCATTTATATTGCATAACGGCTCCATCTCCAAGCCATGCCTCCAGTTCCTGAGAAACTTATATCTAAATTTATTTTTAAAAAGTAGAAATGTTGGAAAGGAAAAAGTCAAAGAACCAAATACAAACATAGTGGAAAGAATTAGTAATAGATTCAGCCAAGCAGAAGTAAAAATGCCAGTGACTGAGAACAAAGTCAATGAAATATTGCACCCCAACACCAGTTACGGGGAAAAAGTGAGCATGGAGAAGGTCCAGGTACTTAAGAATCCATGGGCCACACAAGTTATACTAGAGAAATTCCAATGACATAGGGAGTTTTTCAATAATGTTGTTATATACATTTTATACCATAAACATTTAGAATCTCTAGTAGTCATGACTGGAGAAGAATATCACTTTGACATATTATACTCAAAATACCAATGTAACAACTGGAAAAGCAATATTAAAAGTTGTAAAAGAAGAATGTCAACTGACACATGGAGGCAGAAACAATAGAATAACTTGAGTTCTTATCACCACCTTAAGGTCCTGATAGAATGATATTTTTCAAGCTCTCAAGTTAAATAACTCCCAAACAAGAGTGCTATATTCAGCAAAGCTATCTTTTAAAACTGGTGAAGTAAGGATATTTCAAGACAAGTACAAATTAGGGTAGTTCATGAGCTAGTGTTATAGAAGGAATACTATATACAGAGAAATAAATATAGCCCCTATCACACGCACACAGAAAAGAATAAATTTCACAGAAGGAACAGATGAACAAAGTAAAGTGAGGAAGGAATCCATCATGTCAAACACAATAAACCTAAAAACTCTAGGACTAATACAAGATAAAGTAAAAAGCAATCCAACCAACCAGAATAATGGTGGACAAAATTATTAAAATTAGTCAGCATTCATTTTGAATGTAATCTTAAATATAAATGGATTCCCCTCGCCAATGAAAATACGCAGACACCCTTGCTGGCATATAAGAAACTGGAGCCCAATATCTGTTTTATAGAAGTAATGGGCTTCACTATTAATGACACCAATAGAATCAAAGATGGAGAACAATCTATCAAGAAAAGGAAATATGAAAACAAATCTGGCATAGCTCTCCTGATATCTGATAAAATATTCAAACACAAACTAGTATGTAGAGATTTTTAAGATGTCAATACATACTAGTAAAGAGAATAATCCACCAAGAGGCTATAACAATTATAGATAAACTTGCACCCAGTATTGTAGCTCTCAATTTCAGAAAACAAATACCAATGGAAATGAATCCTGATAAAGTAATAGTAGATGATTTAAATACGCTCATCTATTCATAGAAGGTCCAAACTAAAACATCAACAGAAGGAAAACTCAAAGTTAAACTGTATCATATATCAAACAACCTTCTTAATTATCTTCAGAATATCCCACCCAATAAACAGAGAATACATATTTCTTTTGAGTGTACATGCTACCTTCTCTAAAGTAGTCTAGGCCACAAATTAATCTTACCAATTACAGAAGAACCAAAATAAGGCCCTATATTGTGTAAAATCATGGTTCGATAATAGTATAAATCAGTATTAAGATAAAATAGACTAACATTGGATGCTGAACAGTCAGTGGGTCATTGAAGCATTCAGAGAGGAAGTAAAATTCCTCTAGAAACAAATAAAACTGAAAGGATAATTTACAAGCATCTTTGTGATAGAGCCAAAGTGATTATAATAAGAGGAAAGTTTATAGCCATGAAAGCTTATATTAAAATCTGAAAGGATGAAAGGGAGGGGTACTTTTCTTTACATACTAGAAGTCAAAACAGCAAACCATCAAGCTAACAGAATACTTAGTGACACCTCTTTTGTTGGGTATCTAAATTCTGTTCACAAGAAAAAAACCTGCCAGCTATTTCTCATCACCCACTAAGGGCCACATCTCTTAATACTTAGTTTTAGAACACCTTAATTTAAGAAGGGCCGCAATCGAACTAAAATTGTGGAGGGCATGCCAAGGACCAGCTAAAGTGAAAAGGCGTTGGATGCGCTTTGTGTTTCAGATGGGACAGATTCAGGTAGCTTATTAACATGTTGGTATAGACGATGCTGTTTGGAGTCCTTGGTGTAAAATTACTTCTAGGAAAACTGACCCTCCAGTTTGCCTGCTTTCCCTTTTCCCCCCAGACTGTCCTGCCCCTGGGCTTCCTGATCAGGGGTCTTCTCTCTCAGACAGTCCTTTCCTCTTCTTCCTTAGAGGTGTCTTCTACTACTTTCCCCTTTTAGAAAACTATTCCTTCTCTCTCCTAATCCCCTTTCTAGTTGCATCCCCCATGATGCACACACACACAAATTTAGATCTAGGTTCTGTGCGTGAGAGAAAACACAGATTGTTTGTCATTCTAGGTCTGCCTTGCTTTACTTATCATGATGATTCCCAGTTCAATCCATTTTCCAGCAAACGTCTTTACTCACTATTGATGTGGCTACCTAGGGTCTTCTGTAGTTCCACGTGAAGTTTAGCACTGTTTTCCTAGTTCTGAGAAGAATGTCATTGGAATTTTTTTTTTTTTTTAATGAAATGGGTTTTGAGCCTATTCATTGCTTTTAGCCATACACCAGCTTTGACGAGGCTGATTTTTCCAATCTATGTGCATGGAAATGTTTCCCTAGAGGCCATAGGGAACCCATTATCCAGCTAAGCTTAGACATTCTCTGATTTTGGAAATCCCGGTCCCCAGACTGTGAAAACTAAATTCCCATTGTTTACAAGTACCTACTCTATGTGTATATTCTGCCTTAGCATCACAAATCGGACCACATTATATTTCATGTAAGTTATTTTTAATGCAATTCTTCCTAGTCAGATTCTTAGGTTGCTCCCAAGTAAAGATCCTTATCTGTGCACTTGTGGTAATGACATTTTAATGTGAATATTTTATTGAAGACAATATTCCTTCTGAAATCATAAGTGCATGGCTTGATAAATTTTTATGTAAAGACATCCATATTACTATTTCTAAGATAAAAATTAAACACAATACTACACCTTGGACAAGGTTAATCACCATTCTGACTTTGAAAATCATAGCTTAGGTGTATCGCCTTCTGTATTTTATGTACATTAATATAAAATGCATTACCCATGTCTGCGTTTTTGTAACTCAATGTGGTATTCCCAATGCTCACTTATATTGCTGCATAGGGCACTACTCTTGTTTTCATGAATATATAATTTTTTTTAGTGTTTCACTTTTTCATAGCCTATTTTCACATTCTGTGTTTGATAGAGTAGACATTTTGCAATTTCCAATTGTTATTGGTGCCTTTATGAGCATTATTGTGTGCAGCTTCCTGATATACAATACAGTTGTAATAGTTATATATGTAAAGTGATAATTGCTGGTGCACAGAGTGCAGTATTAGATTTACCAGATGATACCAAAAACATTCAAAGTGTCTCAATATCCAAACTACCTTGGTAAAAACCTGGTGACTGAGATCATTATCTTGTTAAACGTTCTGTTTAACCTCTCTGTATATGGTTATTGACCATTTGACATCTGCTTTTGTAAGGCATCTGTTTATCATTTGCTATTTTATTCCTGCTTGATTTTCTATCTTTTTTACAAAGCTTCATAGTTTATGGAGTTTTTTCATCTTAAAACATCTAAATTATATAAGAACAAAAGGGCAAGTACATTTGTAAAACAGGGACAGTTTTACAATTTATGTAAAAACATAGTTTTGTAGAGCACTTAGAATCTTGTAGGCTTTGAAATGATTCTTTACACTTTGGCAGGCATTAAAATGTATAGATCTAAAAATGGTATATAAATTGTTACATGTGGACCTCTTTCTAATTAGAATAATGGGGGTATGCTTCCATTTTATGAGTTCCCTAATGCCTTTTTGTTATGAGACACTGTAAATACAGAAAATTTTAATTTGTTAAAAAATTGTTTTTCCCATTCTACCCACTTGTCTTAATAACTTAATCTCATCTGGTCATAGCTGAAAGAAGTTTTCATAAGACAGTCTCTGTACCTATTATTTTCCACTAATACAATGAAATTTCAGGAGTAAAATGTGTTCTAGTTTTCATTATCATTTATTAATATACTTCGTGTGTAATCTAGATGTTTGGAAGCTCAGAATGTATCAGCACATTGCTAACAAAACTAATATCATCAGAGCACTACCATTTTTCTATTCACTCCTTTCTGAAGTTTATTCTTTCTTGTAAATGCTTATTCTATATTAATAAAAACTGTATTTTTGATACAGGGGAAATTCACTCTTAGGTTTTTTTTTCTTTTTGTCAACCATAAAAGAATTTAAGAATGGACTACAACAGAAGCCCAAGAGCAATTTTATTAGAATTTGAAAGAGAAAACCCCAGGTCAGGCAAACATCAGCCTGGAGGAAGAAAAGAAATAAATCATGCCCTTTAAGCTAGAGAGCTCACAAATGACAGAAAAGCCACAAGATGGGTAGAATGAGACTTTGGTAGGGATGCCCAAAGTGTCTATCAAAAGGCCCAAAGTATTAAGAAAAGCATGCTTAGATAATGCAGAAAGAACAAGTTACATTTTTCTGAATAACTCAACACTGGGGGCAGACTTACAAGCTACATGGCTGCAGAGCTGTCTCATGAGTGGATAGATGCACTGGGATTTTGTAAATAGTACAGCCTCCCAAGGATTGCTTATTCTGCCTATTTCTTGAGAAAGTCTTAGTTGGGTTAGTCTTCTATGAAAGGTCTTCCAGCCAGCTGATGGAACCAGTGGTCTGGAATTTTAGGTCTCCACCCAAAGCAGAGTTCTTGTAACCTGAAAGGTCTCCCCTCCTTTCTTTCCTTCTTCCTTTCTTCAATTCTCTAACATTTTATTACTTGTAAGTCAAGGCTAAGGGGAAGGAATGTTTATTAGGCATGCATTTCTTTTGGTAAATCAATTCAAAGAAGATCTCTAGAGTAGAACATGAACATGATAAGATAGTGACTCCCCTTCTCAAGGTACTCATTTTCTGATAATTACGAAGGGAAAATTCGTCAGGCTTTGCCTCAAACAATGAATCATAAGCAATATTGTTTTGTTTCATAAATTTAAAATCTACACACACTTGGAATTTACAGATATCTCAAAGATAATAACCAGCAGGGTATAAGAGAAGCCATGCTAATAATAATAATCAACTTAAAACCAAGAATCTAGGATTCTCTGTCTTGTTTTATGCAGTCAGTTGTGTGGCTGAGTTTTCATCTTGAAGCTTTCTACCAAACAGGGATGAAGGGAATCAGAACAAAGGCTCTAGAAGATGACAAGAAGCAGCGATTGCAATGAATTCTGTTCTCACACGAATCATGGCATACAAACCCTTTCTAGAAGATCACAAGGCACTTGCTAGCTGCACAGGTTGAACTGTCCTAGACATCAAAACTATGTTTTAAATGGAGTGTGAATCACGATGGATGGGTGGATTGTATCTGCAAGTATTTGACTGTGTTGGTAATTTACACCTGAATGTTTTTCAACTCTGTACCATAGATGCTGCCCACACATTGAAATGTCTTACTGTTGTATTCAGATTAAAAGAAACCAAGCAAAACGTTTCTCTCAGTGAGAGTCCTTCTTTCTATATATAACATTCAGTTGGCTGTCAAAACAGAAAAAGGCAGTCTGACGAATGTCTAGATATCACAGTGTTCATGTAGGCTCATTGTCTGGCTTGTCTTACATTTGCATTTTACATGTTTATTATACTTATTGTTCATATATATACTTCTCACCTTAATTTTAAATGACGTATACATTATTTTGCTGTTAGAAAAAGTCAAATATTTATGCAGTGAAGATAAATTGGTTGTTATTAGCAGAGTGGAGTTTTATATATTTAAGAGAAAGAAAAATGCATTAAAACCCTTTATAAAATTTGACTTTCAGGCTTTAGTAAGATGGGTTAATAATTAAAAGCATTAAAATATATCTTTTTCTTCATTGTTTCAAGAAGGTGCCGAAAAGATGTGTTGTTGTTTGGTAAAAATAAAATTAAATTAAACACTGTGTCTTTAATCTAGAAACTTTGCTTGAGATAGAATTGGGTCTTAACAGATATGCTTAGATTTTCCCAGTGGTTAACTTGTGTTCAGATTCTACACACAGGCAAATGCAGAGGAATGTATAGCACACAGGAGCACTCATATTCCTCTTTCTTTTCTAGGGTCCCCTATTTCCTGGATACCACAGTACTCCTTATTATTTATTTCTTGAAGGGAACTAATCATTAATGAATTTTTTGAAATAAAGATATGGTGGCTGTTGTAATTTTCTGATGCTCTGATAAAAAGTGGTATTTCCTGTGTATTTGCTTTGCACAATGAAATAAATTCACTGCTTCCCTCCGTCATTCCTCCTTTCTCCCTTTCTTCTATCCTTCCTCATATCTTCCTTTCCTGTGTTTGCTTCTTTAGTTCCCCTCTTTTTGTATAAATACTATTTTTATTCCTTGCAAGTTTTAAATATTTATAAAAGGCATATCGACCATATCCATTTACCACTAGCTCATCCAGCTTCCTAATGTTCTCCACCTTCTTCCTTCTGACTTCATGTCCTAACTATTTATTGTTAGCTATAACCCTCGAATCAAATCAATGCTGTCCACATGCATGCTGGTGATTGGTCAGCCATCAGCTGCCAATTATTCCTCCAACAGGGGAGGAGACTTGGATTGTTCACCCTCTACTACTCATGCTGGAATTTTGATGGTCTAGATCTTATGCATGTAATCACAGGTGCTGTGAGATGATGCCTACTTCAGCCATGGCATGTTCAGATGTCATCACTTTACAACTCTTCTCCCTGTGAGCCAGCTCTTACATTCTTTCCAACCAGTCCTTCTCAGGGTACCTTGAGTCTTACAATGTGAATGAATGATATAGATGACACATTCATAGTAGAGTACTCAGAGCCATTTGTACTCTGTACTTTGAACAGTTACAAGTCTTTGCAAAAAGAGTACTCTGACCCAAGTTGAGAGTGTCATGAATATATAAGAATAAATATGATTACTTAGGATGCACTTTGAAAGTATGGCATGTACTAACACAACATAAAAATAGCTTCTTCTTAGAGTCTATGATCTCCCAAGTCATGTGCTGTTGACCAGGTTTATAATAGCAGGTATGTAATCCCTCTTTCCAAGCCAGCCTTTTAAGGAATCAGAAAGCAGATGGTTTATTGTTATCAGTTTTATGTTGCTACTGCACCAATGGAATCATCTCACCAATTGGTTAGTACTGAAGCTCGTACGGTCCAGTTCTGGGTAAGAGATTTGATGTCTTTTCTCTGCAGACAGCCCATACAGCACCTTCTAGCACTGTGTGAGCTAGTTGAGGTCAATTTCCCCATGATTTTTATCCAAAGTGAATAAGTCTTAATATATAGGGTCTCACCATCAAGTTATGGAGGGAAGACAAAAGTATTACCAATAGCCTGTGCTGTTATTGGTGCCTCAAGGACTTCCAAACTAGTAACATATATGGTGATACTATACGCCTGGAACTGGTATTGTCCTTTTTTAAAAAATTTTTATTAGATATTTTCTTTATTTACATTTCAAATGCTATCCCTAAAGTTTCCTATACCCTCCCCCCGCCCCTGCTCCCCTACCCACCCACTCCCATTTCTTGACCTAGGCATTCCCCTGTGCTGGGTCATATAAAGTTTGCAAGACCAAGGGGCCTCTCTTCCCAATGATGGCCGATTAGGCCATCTTCTGCTACATATGCAGTTAGAGACTCAAGCTCAGGGGTTACTGGTTAGTTCATATTGTTGTTCCACCTATAGGGTTGCAGACCCCTCAGCTTCTTGGCTACTTTCTCTA
>NC_034595.1:44859125-44875998 GCF_900095145.1 Mus pahari | reverse complement strand
AATATCTATGTGATGGTCTTTAAAACCCCATGTCTTAGGGAGGATTGTTCTCTCACACAGGGTATTTATATTCAAAGTGTGTGTGTGTGAGGAGGGAGAGAGAGAGAGAGAGAGAGAGAGAGAGAGAGAGAGAGAGAGAGAGAAAGAGAGAGAGAGAGACTGACTAGTGGATTTCCATGAGGCTACCTGTGTGTGTTTAGTTTTGGCTATCAAGCCTCTACTCACCCAACCCCCTCATTCTCTTTTTTTTTCTACTTAAATCGATCTTTCTTTCTTTCTTTCTTTCTTTCTTTCTTTCTTTCTTTCTTTCTTTCTTTCTTTCTTTCTTTCTTTCTTTCTCTCTTTCTTTCTTTTGGTCTGTCCTACCCTAACATTCATTTCATTTATATTTGTTCCCTGTAATTGAATTTTTCCCTTGGATTGGAAGGGTTTTATACATCCTTCATTTTGGTTAAGTCTTCTGCTCACATCTCATTTACTTGACTCTCTCCCTTGGTTGAGCTTGAATCTTTCTGCTTCCAGAAACCACCCTTGTACTTTTATTTTACTTGTATTTTACTGTTTCCTTTTCCTTAAATTGTCTACCATAATAGCCCGTTTCTGATTTCCTGGCTCCTATGTATATTCAGATTAAACACCCAAAAATTTGAAGTTAGGATTCATATATGAGAAAGAAGTTGTGACATTTGTTTTAATGTTTCTGGTGATATCACTTAAAATAATATTTTCTAGTTCCATCAGTTTATCTGCAAATCTCATGGTTTTATTTTTCTTTATAGGAAAGCAATATTCCATTGTTTATATGAAATAAATTTTTATTGGATATTTTATTTATTTACATTTCAAATGTTATCCCCTTTCTGGGTTTCCCCTCTGCAACCTCCCTATCCCATCCCCCCTTAGCCTGTGTCTATAATGATGTTCCTCTACCTACATACCAACTTCCACTTCCCCACCCTGGCATTCCTCTACACTGAGGCATCAAGCCTTCACAGGACAGAGGCAAATACATGAAATACATTTTAATTCAGTCACTGGCACATAAACATCTCAGTTTATTACATCTTTTTTGTAATTGTGGATTAAGCAGCAGGGGCTGTGGCCATGCAAGTATCTATGTAGTAGGATAAAGAGTCCTTTGGATACATGACCAAGAGGAAAGCAATGGGCACATGGTTGCTGATTTTAGTTTCTTAAGTGGCCTGGAGACTGATGTTCACAGTAGCTTTAGGGGTTTACCCTTTCACTGATGTATGTTAATTTTCTTTTTCCCTACATCCATGGGGCAGCATTTTTGTCATTTTAATTCTGATATTGACCTTCCTGCCAGGAAGAATTAAATTGCTTTCATTTGCTTTTTTCCTAATAGCAAAGGACATTGAATACCAGCCATTTGTATTTATTGTTTTACAAATTTTTCTTCAGTTCTGTAGTCCATTTTTATATTGTGTTGTTTCTTTTATTGATGTTTAGTATTTGAATTCTTTCTATATTCTGTGAGACTGACATCTTTCCCTTTGGTGACTTACTGCAGCTCTTTACAGATTTTAGACGTTAATCTTTTGTCAGTTGTGTATCAGGCAAAGCTCTTCTTCCATCCCATGGGTTGCCTCTTTATTTGACTGTTTCCTTTGCTGCTCAAAACTTTTTTAGCTTCAAAATGCCCCATTTGTAGATTTCTGACTTTATATCCAACGCTTATTCAGAAAGTCCATACACGTAACTATACGTTGAGGTATACTCCCTTCTTTACACTCTAGCAGTTTCACAGGATCTGGTTTAATGTTGGGTCCCCTGATCCATTTTGGAGATGAGTGTTGTAGGAAGAGGGTCCAATTTAGTTTTTATAATGTTGAAACTGAAGTTTCCTAGCAGCATTCACTGGCGTTGATGTCTTTTCTTTTCTTTATTTTTTTCTTAAGAAAGCCACATTTTTTTTATTGGTAATTTATTTACATTTCACATGTTATCCCTTTTCCTGTTTTTTCTCTCTACAAACGCCTTAACTCATCCCCTCCCCCTGTTTCTATGAGGGTGCTCCCCCACCTACCTACCCACTCCCACCTCCTTTCCCCTGAATCCCCCTGAGGCATTGAGCCTTCACAGAACCAAGAACCTCTCCTCCCACTGGACTATTTATCAAACATCAGAAGTCTATGTATGTATGGACTAGTATTTAGGTTCTCTATTCTATTCCATCTATCTAGGTACATCTTTTTGTTGTGGGAGTATCAAGCTGTTTTTAATACTATAACTCCATGGTACAATTTGAAATCATTCCACATTGCTTTGGCTATCTGTTTGTGTGTGTGTGTGTGTGTGTGTGTGTGTGTGTGTGTGTGTGTGCTGCCATAGAAAATTTGGGTTTGTGTTTTCTGTTTGTAAAGAATGCTACTGAAATCTTTATCCTATGGAAGCTCTTTCCATCTTCTACTGTTTTCATCGATTTCTTTCTTTAATGGCTTAAAGTTTTCATTGTAGAGCTCTTTCATTTCCTTAGTTGAACATGAAATGGTTATTTCTATTTCACTTGTTACTACCGAGAATGAGTTTGCTTCTCTCATATCATGTGCACCGTGTTTGTCATGACAATGTGTGTGTGCGTGTGTGTGCTAATTTCATATCCTACCACTTCAATAAAACTGTCTATCAGCTTCCATTCCTGATCTTTTGGCTAAAAAGAAGTATGGCATGTATTTTATTCCTCTTCTGTAAGGTAAGAACCGTTTGGGCTCTAATGTGTATTATGGATAAGTCAAATCATTAAGCATGGAGGAGGCAAGAATTCATTCAGAGGTGATTGATAGCTTAGACTGTGGACAAGTGAGAAATACAAGAGGAAGGCTGAGTTTTTATACAGATTTAAAACAGTTTCCAAAATATCATTGCTTAAGCCCAACAAAGGAAGATGCCAGACAAAGTTGTATGATATTTAGGTCAACAGTACCCAGAAAGGATTTATTATAGATAGGCCTAGAGAGTAATTTAGAGATTGACAAAATTGCAGGTGCATTACAGCTCTTGGTTCAGATTGATGTGGGGTGACAAACTTCTAATTCTACTTTTAATTGGCATGATTTACTTGTTCTACAAGTTGTATCTATTACAGAGAAAGGAGAACCTTGAAATTTTTAAGAGTTCTGAGGATTTTTGTTGTTGTTGTAGTCAACCCATGTCAGGAACATAGTCTGGAAACATTAAAATGTTAAATCTTTCCAATTAAATAAACTATCCACATTTTTTACAAATCCTTGACAGTGAGATACATATATTTCAATTACCTCTTAGCTTGTACATCCATTTATAAATAAAAATAACATAACTCAAAACTATAACAGTTTTTTGAATTATTTGTCTGGAATTAGTGACCATTACTATGGGACTTGTACTTTTGAAGGTATCATATTATTTTGGGTTTTATTGTTGTGTAAATTCTTTATTGAGATTTGTGCCTCTGGAAGAAGTTTGTTGGTTGAGTTTTTGTTTGGTTTGTTGGTTTTTTGGTTTTCTGGTTGTCCTTTTAGCAGTTCTATTTTTAAAATTTTTTAAAATTTATTATTATTTTCTTTATTTACATTTCAAACGCTATCCCGAAAGTTCCCTATACACCCCTCTGCTCCTGCTCCCCTACCTACCCACTCCCACTACTTGGCCCTGGCCTTCCCCTGTGCTGGGTCATATAAAGTTTGCAAGACCAAGGGGCCTCTCTTCCCAATGATGGCCGATTAGGCCATCTTCAGCTACATATGCAGCTGGAGACTCAAGCACTGGGGGTACTGGTTAGTTCATACTGTTGTTCCACCTACAGGGTTGCAGCCCCCTACAACTCCTTGGGTACTTTCTCTAGCTCCTCCATTTGAGGCCCTGTGTTCCATTAATAGCTGACTGTAAGCATCCACTTCTGTGTTTGCCAGACACTGGCATAGCCTCACAAGAGGCCGCAATATCGGGGTCCCTTCAGCAGAATCTTGCTGGCATGTGCATTAGTATCTGGGTTTGGTGGCTGATGATGGGATGGATTCCCGGATGGGGTAGTCTCTGGATAGTCCATCCTTTCATCTTAGCTCTAAATTTTGTCTCTGTACCTATATCCTTTTATGGGTACTTTGCTCCTTATTCTAAGGAGGAATGAAGTATCCACACTCTGTGCCCCTTAGCAGTTCTATTTTACATCTTTTGTTCATTGGTATTTGGGACCTAGAATCTATCCAGGTCTTCTATTTCTCTGTTAAAGTCTGGTGCCTTCATCAATTTAAACATGGAGCCTAGAACAAATTTCCTGGCAGTGTAGACTGAGTTTCTTGGCTGGATAACACAACAGAAGAGTCTCAGGTAGGTTAACAGCATGTCTTTAGGTATCTGGGTTATGTGTGATGGCTGGAGAGTCCCTAGTGGAGATCAAGCTCAAATCTGGCCACAAACAAGGAAACACGTGAAGACAGGTGCTATATTCCTGTCAGGCAACTGCAGGGTTTCGAGTAATTTAAATTGAAGGTTCTGGGAAAGGAGAGAACTGGGGGCCTAACTTGGTCTGTGTCACATGTCACTTCTAATATAACTAGGTGTCTAGATCAAATCCTAAGTAAAACCAACCAAGTTCCTATTCTCAAAAGAATATCTTTTATTTATTATTTGATCATTTTATAGATGTATATAATTCATCCTCCAAACTCCACTTTTCCCTCCAAGATACCCCTCACTCCTCTCCTACAGGTTCTGTATATGAACAAGGCATAATAAGTAAGTACATTTATAGTACTGGCTTCTGATTTTTAATGAAATTTAATCTTATCATTTTCCCCACACAGATTTGCTTTGTGACTTGCCTCTAAGCTTTAGGAAATGTCATGTTGAGGAACTGCTCACAAATAGTTAATAATATTTGTGTTAATATTAGCATAACATAAGGCATGCTAAAAATTATAGACAACTCAAAAACACCTGTTGCTTTAAATATATTGAACAATAAAATATTTGCATTACTAATCCTATTTTCATGTACAATCAGATATAATTATTAAGAATTTACACCGACATGTAGGTTTCTAAGGTAAGAAATGAAAATTAAAGTCTGCATTTTCAAAAGCATTACTAAGAATCTGGAAATATTATCAACTCAATTGTCTATATATACATAGAAATAACGGATTTTTAAAAAGTACTTGGCATTGTCAGATAAATATCAAAGTATCTTTTTAAAAATTCCCAGTCTCTCATAAACTAAAACATATTTCGTAGCTATTTTGTCATTTGGTGGCAATTTCAAATTCTAATGCAGTTTTCTTCCTTCCCTTAATAAATGATGAGATTCTTTAAGAAGGAGAAAGTCACTCTAAATACCAATGAATGACATAATTATGCAATTAGAATTCTGACCTTGATGCCTTAACAGGTATTTTATTAATCTGCTGTCAGAATGGCCTTCTCTACTCTTCACTGACAACCTAAAAATCCAGTTCAGTTTCATATGTAGCAATGTCAGGCTATTGCTATTGCAATGCAAAAATCATTTAAAAGTCACTAATAACTTTAAAATGAATCTATTTGTCCTTAATATCTTCAAATTGTATCCGTCTCTTTTAACACCTTTTATAAGACATTACTATGATTTGAATATATGCATCTCTCTATATGTAGTCAATTGCTATATCGCCTGTAAGTACTATTTTTCACAGACATACAAAGTGTAACATATGAACTAGACACAGTAATGATTGATAATAGTAATACAGGCCCTTTATGCTAGTATTCTGTTATCAGTTTTAACAATTATTTCTGGAAATTTTCATTTAATATTTTCATACTATAATTGACAGTATGGAGATGGAAACAAAACCATGAGGAGGATAAAGAATGTAACAGTCAAGACCATATAAAACTGCTTTGTGTTTCTTCTTCTTAAAGTATGAAAATCATTAGAAAAGTCCCATCTTCAATCTGCTGCTTTCAATCTTCCCTTTCACTTATTGTTTGGAAATAGAATGTTTCCAAGTATCCTTGTGTTAATACTTGGTTTCCTAGCCTTGATGCTACTGTGAGGAGTTACAATCTTTAAGGGGTTAAGTTTCTAGGGAGGTCTTCCAGTTACTAGAGACAAGCTATCAAAGTGTTTCATGGGACCCTAGACTATTCCTGTTCATTTTGTTCAGGTCTAAAGCAGCAAGATCACCTGAGCTGACTGTAACCTCTGAAGCTCTGACTAAGAATGAAGCGTTCATCTTTATAATATAGGAACGGAGGTTAATACACTATTACCCATCATTTTGTTGTTGTTACTGTTTAGAAAAAAAATGGAAGCTCACATCAGTGTTTCTTTGGTTTGTTGTGTAGACAGAATTCTCAGAGTTCATTTTAAATCACTTTTTTATGATGTTGTGATATTGTCTCATTTTCTGAAACTATTACTTGAAATACAACGTAGATAAAGCAAAGACATTTATATAGTATACTGTGCAATGGGAGTTAGAGATGGGAAAAATATGAAGCACATACTGAAGAAAGCTTTAATGAAGTACATATTGAACACCTTTCCAGCCAGATAACCTGGAATAAGTACTTTTAAATCTCTTCATACCAGTTGTAGAGCATTGTTTATATGATTGGTTTGTGTTGCAGTAAATTTCCTCCCAAATATGCCCTGGCAATGAAAATACAACACAGTTAATATGATTACACGCTATATGCCTAGATTGGGCATATCTACCGCTACACTACCATCTTCCACAGCTTATGAGACCCCTTAGAACTTGCAGTTTCTCCAGGCAACATGCTTCTGCTCTGTTTTTCTCCTTTGTACTCCTCCTCTGTGTCCTCTCCCTCTTCCATTTTCTCCTTTCTCTCTCTCTCTCTCTCTCTCTCTCTCTCACCTTCTGTTCCATCTTCCCTTTTATCTGCCCAATCATCAGCTCTCCTTTATTTTATAAATTAAGGTGGGAAGCAGGTTTATAGGAAATCACCTGAGTACTGCCTCGTTCCTTGTTCACAACCCCTCACAGGAGAACAGATTTAACATCAAATTTAATTAGCCCCAGGGCTATCCACAACAGGTTTAGACTGAGTAAAAGTTAGTGTAAGGCACAATGACGTGGGCTTAACTTAATAGCTAATTTTCTTAAGAGGGAGCTATTAGTATACATTCTTTGAGAGAAACGTAAATGACAGGGTACACTCTCAAGCACACTCCAATGCTAGCCAAATGTTTGTCTGTGAAGGAAGAATTCCAGGACAAGCATTACATCCTGAGTGATCTCACTGCAGGTTGCTGGAGAAGGGCCTTGTACAGTCTCTTCAAAGTGTGCCTAATGACATTTCTGCAAGGGTTCCTCTATGCATCTCTGCCAGATGGGAGGTTCACCAGTGGCTCCTCTCCAGACTGTGCCTGGTCATGCTTCCTCTGAGGGCTGTATAGTTTAGGTTAGTTGGTTAATTAACAAGCATTTAATAAACACCTACTGTGTGTGGAGCACTCTATGTGCAGTTCTGTTCTGTACCTACACAAAACCAACTCCTATCTTGGCTCAACTCTCCCCACTTTTGCTTCTACTACTGATTCTTAGTGTCCGGTTTTCTGACAATGATAATAATGTGAGCCACACACCTTTATATTTTAATATTTTACAATTACTTGATCTAATATTGACCTTGAAGTATACAGCTGCAATTTTCAGGACAATTATAAACACATGATTCTGTTTTCTGATGCTATTAATTACACTTGAAGAAGACTTGCTGATTGAATTATTTCTGGACATGCATTTCTCAGAATATTGTTTCTATGAGTATTTCCTCTTTACAGATTTTGAGAAAGGGGGATTCAGGATTAATACAGTCAAATCAATTTATAAAATATTATCCACTAATTCCTTCCTTGTAAACTATACAATTTGAAGATAAAACTTTTAAGTTTTGCATAGTGAAGGAAAGGTTAATTAAATATTTCCTATAATTAGGCAACCCTGATAAATACAATCAGATATAGAACACAGGAATTATAACAGAATTTATTTGATTAATAGGAAATCAAAGGTGAGAATTTAATTTTAATTGTTTTCATTTTTAAAAACATAGAAAATCACTTGGCTATTTAATCTTGTCCTATAGGTATGTTTATAAATCAAAACTCCTGTTTTCTTTAATAAGTATTATTTAACATCTATTAAAACTAGCATTCTAAAAAATAATGGCATCGGCAATAATATAATAAAGCTGGTGTTACAGCTGACAGTATAGTGAATGGGTCAGGATTCTTGTTTTTGAAACATCCTGGAACATGCCCAGCAACTCTGTATAAGCATTAGGTTAAATGGTCTAGGCATAGAAGCTTATGCCTGTGATCAACCCTAGCACTTGGAAGCCCAAAACAAAACAACTGCTACAAGGTCAAGGTCAGTATGGACTACTTAGTGAGATTCTCATCCCAAAATACAAAATCAAAGAACAAAAGCCTTAGACAAATGAGCTAAAGTTGGTACAATGCCCATCTCCCTGATGTTAGGTAAATCCCTGATCAGATTATCTTGAGCAGATCATCTCTGTGCATCTCAGGTAGAGCTGGACTGCCTTTGGGGTAGTCTGTCTAAAATAGAGCTCTAGTGTCAAATCCTGGCAATACACTGTACCAGTCAACTTCTTGTAGGCAGATTCAAATTGCAAGTAATTTATCATACTGTTTATTCCCTACCCCACCATGATACTTTATGTGAAATACTATACTTTAAAAATCTAAAAGGAGAAATCATTCCAATGGAAGGAAACCTACTTTTCTTTTTACCTGTTTCTGTGTTGGCAAATTTGTCAAAAAAAAAATGATTATAGGATTTTGTAAAATAGGAAGGAAGCAAGGATTTTGCCAAATGAAGACAACAGAACTCATCAATGGATGATGTGTGATTGCTGATAGAAAAATCTGATTTAATACATTTACTATAAATGGTTCTCTACCATGATATTCTGGCTGCTGCGTTTCTAATATTTACGATTTTCACCTCTTACCTTAGAATAGTTAAAAACATTAAACATTTGCAGTAATACATAGAGGTTGGATATTCATCATGTAGCTTTCACTATTGAAAATGCTTACATAAATATAACTGTGTAAATCAAGAAACTGATACAGTATTGTTATATAATCTGCATTATGTTATTCGAATATTTCAATTCTTTCCATTTGTGTTCTTTTTCTGACCCAGCAGCAGACCTGACTTCAGCCCTCACATTGTATTTAGTAGTCAGCTGTTTGAAGTATCTTGCGTACAAGGTAGTTTTTCAATTTTTGTTCATTTTGCATGACTATGACATGTGAACAATGCATCTATCTGTCTACACTCTGGCTGTTGCCAAGGCTTGTACTCAACACATGAAATCAAGTTGTCTTCCTTTCTTATCCTCCAAATTCTGGGATTACAGAAATGTGTTACCATGTTCAACATATTGAGCGTGTAGCATGACCCTCATTTTTAATCACTGTGTGTCTTTCCAGCTTGTTTGAGACAGGGTCTCTTATTTTAATTTTTGTTTTGTTTTGTTTTGTTTTTCTGTGTTTTTTAGGCTACTCTGCAAGCTTATGAAGGTTCTCTTTTCCCCAGTACCCATCTCTCCATAGGAGTATTAAAATCACTGATGCAGGTTATCTTACATGGGGTTTGAGCATGGGCACTTGTGCAGTCAATGCTCAGCCCCATCAAGTCCCTAAATTTAAACATATTAGATTGAAGTTACATAAGTGTGAGGAAAAGTGGAGCCAGTCTTTCTGAGCTGAAATATCCTTTCATGGAGAATTAAGCTCATACACCTTCCCAGGCTTGGGGAATTCAGAAAGCTACAGGGTTCGTTGCCCTGATATATCTGAACGCTACCACCTGCTAGTGAGAGGACACCCTGGGGCCTGGTCAGATGATGAAATATGGAGAGCTTCAGGAATTCAGCCTTACTGAGAGTCACATGCCATGCTGAGTTGCACTTTTTAATACAGTAACTGCTTTCTTGGGTCAAGCATAACTGTCATTTATGCTCCGGTATGTAATTTCAATGAACTTATTGCTTTACTAAGCAAGAACTGAGAAGAATTTTGGTCTGCTGTTGATGGACACTTTAGGGTAAACAAAAGTTTGTTCATGCTTCCCCAGGAAAGAGTGACAAACATGAAAATCCCCATCAGTCATCCTTTGCCATTTTCAGTGCACTGTCTCCATTCTGTGACCTCATCTCACACATGTTAACTTGATGTTACCTTGAACCTTAGTTTTCCTTGTTTGGTCATTGTAAAATTCAATTTTTCTTTTAAACTCTGTTTATGTGTTAATTATATACTTGAGTTGATATCAACTTTTGTTTGACTTGATGAGCTAAAATGTCATTGCAATTGTAAGTAAAGTATTTTTCTCAATTTAATCTAGTTACAACTGTTGGGAGCTTTGAAATTTTATCCCATGACTCTCTCTTTTTAAACATTTTTCTTTGTGACCATACTTTCTGTCATTTCATAGCTCTTTAAGTTCATATTGCACTGTCCATACAATTTCTTAGCTCTGGAATCAACAGTTTTTGAGGATCTATTTTGATTTTGTTGAAGAATTGCAGCCAGGAACTAAGATCTAGGTGTTTGTTCTCATTGTTTCCAAATTCTATTACTCTCATGATCTTTTAGTAAAGAGAACTAGGCAGCATATGTGGGCACAGTGACACATACCTATGCACATCTGCACATATTTGTCTATGCACACGTTTATAATTAAAGCCATTATTTTCAACTAATACTGGGAGTGCCTGTTCAGCATTATAGAGATCATTTTAGACTTCCCATTGACTTGTTTCTGAGTCTTCTCTGAAACTTGTGTCTTCTCTGACATCTACTTCTTCAAGATGCTTTCACACATAGTTGTTCCAGAATTTCTAATTCATAGGACAATGAAGAAGAAATACAAGGACTGGGGTTTATTACATGTATATAATTCCTTTTTTAACAGTTGCTATTAAATTTGTTAATAAAGTTGCTTAATTTAGATATGTTTCCCTGACACTTCCATTATGTAAAGTTATGTGTAATAGTTCTAGGCTTACTTGCTTGTGTTTTATTTTGTAGCCAATCTGCTTATGGGTTTACTTGGGTTCATTTATTTATTTTGTATGTAATACTTTGATAAATTCCTACAGTGCAAAGTGTGTATTGTATGTATATGTAAGTCCATGGATGTACATTTATTATTATTTTATTATGTGTTTACTTGTGTGCATGTGTATATGTATGTGTGCATTTGTTTCTGCATACACAGGGCATCGGATCCCTCTGAATATTTTAAGGACATTCATTGTGTTATATGAGTGCTGGAATCAAAACTCTGGATCTCCTAACTCTGAGCCATCTTTCCAAACCTCTCTCCTCATTTATCATAAATCACCCCATTTCTAAATTCTCTCCACTGCATACTCAACATCTCCACAGGTTACTCATTTTACTCATTTCCAAATTTTACCATCTTAATTAAATTTTGAACTATTAAATAGTTTCATAAACTCTTATACATCCCTTCTAATATGGAATATGATATGTACATATTTTATACATTGCTTTTGACAATATATCATGAAAATCACTATATAGCAACTAATATATTCTTTGCTCACTTTTACAACCGTGCATGCAGTAACAGGTTGAAAATCTACAGATAAGTGAATAGGAATGATTTTGTTTGGTGATTTTAGTGACCGCCAACATGGCAATCTAAATAAAATGCCATAGGACTGGCTGCCTGAACTTTTACCTCTCTCTTGCCTATAAGAACCAGGCAAGCATCAATATCTCTGACTTGCACTCACCCTATCACCTCTTTCCCATTGCTTTTTACTTGATTTAGCTCCTGCTTCATCTTGTGATCTCATGTTTGAAACTCACCCATGGGTTTCTGGTTTCCCCACACTGTGGCTCTAGGCATCAATCAAATCATCAATACTAGCTTCATCTTAGCAGAAACATGACTCCTGGTCTCAGAATTTGCCAATTTCATAGGAGATGCCCCAATCATAGTGGCCTTATTTCACACTAGGCCTTACTTTCACACTAGGACTTGTCTACCTGGAACTGACGTAGGTAGACTCCGTCTGTTGCTCATAACTCTCTATAGTACTTACATACCACAAACAAGATAACCAGTACAGTGTCCAGTTGGAAGAAGAAAGCCAGGACTTAAAATTGAGTTGACTGTGATTTTTGCAGGACTTCCCTATAACTGTTCATTTTGGGGAGCATTCAAGCAGCTCACTGATGAAATCCATCTATTTATAGTAAGTGCTTCCCTCACTTCATAGGAACCTGCTGAGATGGAAAGGATTCTGAAAATAAATGAAACATAGACTATTTTTGACAACTATAAAAGGAGAGATTCAGCAAATGTTGACGGGCTGAAAATCTTAATGCTTTAAAAGGAAGTGAAATATATATTCCATATGTATGCATATATATGAATCTAGAAACTTCTTGCTTCTGAAACTTATCTTATTTTTACCAATGCAGTGATAACTAGAGCACTTGTCAGAGAGACTAAATTATCTCAGAGGGAAAGTTTCAGGTCACCCAAATAATTCCAAATACAACAAATCAAAATGGTATGGGATCTTTACTTTCATTTTTCTTTTACCACACATAGTAGTTTAGACTCTGGAATTTCAGATATATGAAAATCAAAGGGCAGATATTAGTAGATATAAGCAAGAAAAAAATATGCAACCAATGTTTGCAGTGAAAAAGAGCCATTTCGTTATCCACATATAGATGCACCCTCAATCTTATCTTCGCTAGCAATCAATTTGACTCTGTTGTACAGGGACAGAACAACAACAGGTAAGTATTTAAGGGACAGATTTTTTTTTTCAGTAATGCAAAACAATTAAAGGCATGAAGAGGAATTATCAGCATTCAACTCTCATTCACAGGACATTTTTTTTAGTTAAACAGTATACAGAAATAGGATTATGCTCCATTGGGTCTGTCAGTATAGGTGCGAAGAGATCTGAAAGTGACAGCATGGAAATGAAGGTTCTAAAATGAAACATAGCACAGAAGTGGTCAAGGCTGAAGCGTTCCTATTTCCAGATCCAGTTGAAATGTACTTAGACTAGGAAAGCACGCACACATATTTGCTTCTCTAAAAATACACCATGTATATTTACTTCCCACAGATGTCTGATGAATCACTGTACACTGTGTTTGGGATAGGTGAAAAACATCTAATGGATTGCAACTAAAATATTCTATTTAAAAATAACATACACAAAGCAACCTGAACTACAGACCAAGACCTTATCTTAACTTAGAACATACAACCTAAACAAAGAAAAATCCAAGTAAATAAAGCATAACAAAACAATAAAAATATCACAGAGGCCAAATTTCTTTAGACATTGATTTTAAGTTAAGCACTGCCTCAATCATGACTAGGTTATTTAAGATAATCTGACTTTTCACTTCTTCTTTTTCAAGATGTTGGAAAAATATTCTAGTTTGGATGTATATCATCTTTTTTTTTTCCATGTGTGGCCTATCAAGTGGCTGGGGACTCATCATCAGTAGAGACTGAAATGCATGGTCCTTGGAAAGCAGGAATTTTGCCATGGACAAGAAGACTCTGAATAGTGATAGAAAGAATAAATTATAGCATTTAATTGCTCAGAGACCCTGATCAGGTACCCAACTCAGAGCAGATAGCTCATGATGATACTTCAAGAGGATGGACATTTGACCTGCAGTTCATCATTTTTAATCACATGCAAGTCAGTGTGTTCTACTTCTATTGTTGGATATTCTTAACTTTTAGAAATTCCTCAGTTTTAGTTAGCATGTCTTTTCATTATTTCATTTGTTAATCCTATAATAGCTTGGGTCTTGAGGGATGGCTCAGCAGTTAAGACAGAATATTGCTATTGCAATGGAGCTAAGTGCGTCCACAGCTTCTGTATCAGGATGTCTGTGTTACAGTGGCTCTGCAGTATTATTTACAACCAGGAATTGTGATACTTACAGCAGTGTTCTTATTTTTTAAAATTGCTGTGTCTGTAGTCTTGTGTTCCTCCATGTGATTTTGGAGTTTTCATTTTATTTTTTTATCTATTTCTTTAAAGTAGTAGGTTGGCATTTTGATCAGGATTGCACTGATTTGGAAATTTTTTCTGAGTTGGAATTGTCATTTTTAAAATATTAGTACTACAAATTCATGAGTAAAGGGGAAGTTTTTTACCCTCTAGTGTCTTCAAATTCTTTCTTCGGTGCTTTAAAGTTTTCATTGTAGAGGCCTTTTACTTCCTTGACTAGGTTAATTTTTCAAGCTACCTTTCATTCATTCATTCATTCATTCATTCATTCATTCATTCACTATCTCCTTTCTCTTTCCTTCTTTCTTTTCTCTCTCCTCTCCTCTCTTCTCCTTTCCTCTCCTCTCCTCCCCTCCCTTTTCTTCTTCTTCTTCTTCTTCTTCTTCTTCTTCTTCTTCTTCTTCTTCTTCTTCTTCTTCTTCNTTCTTCTTCTTCTTCTTCTTCTTCTTCTTCTTCTTCTTCTTCTTCTTCTTCTTCTTCTTCTTCTTCTTCTTCTTCCTCTTCTTCTTCTTCTTCTTCTTCTTCTTCTTTTCTCTCTCTCTCTCTCTCTCTCTCTCTCTCTCTCTCTCTCTCTCTCTGGATGATACATGGGAAGGTTCCTAACTTTTGTATGTGTAAAGCATTCAAAAGCCCATCCTTGCCAGGCCCAGTTCTTCTCTTTACACCTCTAGCTTGTGAATAAGATGTGAGATCTCAGCTAGTGCTCTACCACCATGCCTGTCTGTCTGATGGTACCTCACCATGAAGGTCATGGACTTACCCTCTGAAACTGTAAGCAAGCCTCGAACTAAATTTAACTATTTTCGATGGCCATGATGTCTCTTCCTGGAAAGAGAAATGTTACTATGACAGTGTGTTAATATTTTGGCTTGCCATTTACTGAAACCATTTATCTGCTTCAGAGTTTCCTTTAGGATCTCTCATGTATAGACTCATGCCCTTTGCAAACAGATATGTTTAACTTCTCCCTTTCCTAATTGTTGCCCTTTCAGTTCCTTGTCTTATCCTATTGCTTTAGCTAGGTTTTCAAGAACTGTTTAACTAGGAGCTAGGGGAATAGGGATTAATTTTTTTTTAATCTTAATGGTGATCTTTAGACATTTTTCTGCATGCAATATGATGTTGGCTATAGGGTTGTCACATATACCCCTTATTATGTTGAGCTATGCTCTGTCCAACCCCAATATCCCCTGAGTTTTTATCAGGAAGGGTAGTCTCTCCATGATCGACTAAAGAATAATTTACATTAGTTATGTGTGTGTATATATGTGCATGTGTACAGTGTATGTGTTCATGTATGTAAAAGTAAATTTGGGGGACATGAATGTGCTATGGTTTATATGTGTAGTCAGAAGATGACCTGAGTGTTGGGCATTACCTTGTTTAAAGCAAGGTCTTTTTGCTGATTTGCCACTTGTATGCCAGGCCCACAGCCTGGGGTCAGAGTTTCTCAGGATTCTTTAGTCTTTACCTTACATCTCCCTGTAGAAACACAGGGATTATAAATATTTTGCTATAATTTTATATTAGACTCTGAAGATACAAACTTAGGTTTTCCATTCTTGTACAGCAAGCATTTTAAAACATTGAGTCATCTTACCAAATAACTACTTTTTTAAAAAATTTCCAATCTTTACCAACTTTTATATGATGTAATTAGAGACTTCTCTCTTCTTTTTCACAAATATTTGTACAAAAAATAGCTAAACTCTGTTTGGTATCTTCATATAAAATACTTGGGCTGTGTACCCTTTTGCCTAAGTAACCTTATAAAATCTGTTTATGCAGGCCCTCATCCTTAGATCTCATTTCTTTAGTATAGCACAATCCTTTAATATGTTTTCTCCTCTAATTTTATGAACTTGTTAATGACATGGCTCCTGGGCAATGGGGTTTGCATTATGTTACAAATGATTTCTCAGTGCTTTTCCACCTGAGGACTGCTTTGCCCTTCTGTGGAAGTTGTATAGGACTTTTGAATAGTATTCACATGAAGGGTTAAAATTTATAACTTTAGGGATCAGAGCAATCAATCAAGGGTAAAGTGCTTCTCAAAAAAAAGCAGGAGGACCTGAGTATGATACTCAGTACTGTATAAACTCCTGGCATGGCAGCCTGTGTGTGTAATGCCAGCACTTTGGAGGAAGAGACAACAGACTCCTTAGGCCTTAAATAGCCAGAGAGTAAAATGGGTGAACTTTAGAACATACCTGAAGTTATTATACACAGAGAGATACACCACACACTACATACACACACACACACACACACACACACACACACACATACAAACAGAGATACATACACACACACAGATACATACACACAGATACACACGCACACACGCACACACACATGCACACAGAGATACACACACACACACACAGATACATACACACAGATACACACACACACAGATACACACAAACACACAGACACACACTGAGACATACAGACACACACACACAGATACACACACACATACAAATATTTCAGCACCATAAAAAACTCAACAAATTACAAATATTTACTAAGATACTCTAACTTCTAAGACAAAACTATTCACTTTTCCTCATATTTTCATTTGCTTACCATTTTACCACATCTTAATCAAAGAGACAAGTACCAATTTTTCACTTTATTGAAAATTTTCAAATTAAATGATTGAACAAAGGGGAAAAGAACTCAGTGAAAGTAGCATTCATATACTAAAAGAGTACTTATTAAACAACCATACCAATTAAGTAGCAAAATATAATTTGTATCATTAAAATTGTCTAATAAAATATAT
>NC_034595.1:44853114-44858900 GCF_900095145.1 Mus pahari | reverse complement strand
GAAGCAGGCAGATTTTCGAGTTCGAGGCCAGCCTGGTCTACAGAGTGAATTTCAGAACAGCCAGAGCCCCACAGAGAAACCCTGTCTCGAAAAACAAAAAAAAAAAAAAAAAAAAAAAAAAAAAAATCTAGAGGTATAATATATGGAAGGCTAAGCATTATTTTGTTAACTTTTTGTTTTAGTTATATGCTCACATTTATCCTTTTGTATACATTTTGGTATTGTAGTGGCTATTCCTGGTTGTCAACTTGACTATATTTGAAAAGAACTAAAATCCAGAATTGGAAAGCTCACCAGTGAACCTAATCTGGAGGCTGGGAGATAGAAGTTTCTGATCTGGATCTTGGTATGGAGATCTTGAGACACAGTGGTGATTGATTCCAGAAGATTAAGACAGGGAGATCTCTGAGTTCAAGGTCATCTGGGATTAAAGGTGTGGTGGCACATACCTTTAATCTGAGCTACACCTTCTGCTGGAGACCATATAAGGACATTGGAAGAAGGAAGTCTAGCTCTTGCTCTTCTGCCTGCTTGCCATGTGGGAACTAAGCAACTGCTAGACCCTTGGACTTCCATTCACAGCTACTACTGAATCATTGTTGGAAACTGGACTGCAGACTGTAATTCATCAATAAATTCCTTTACTATATAGAGACTATCCGTAACTCTGTGACTCTAGAGAACCCTGACTAATACAGGTATTTCACAAACAATAAATGACATACATGTTTAGAATGTACTATGTACATATTATGTATTACTCACTGTTGTACAGAACTGATTCATTGGGATGTTGAATAAAACTTGTGAATATGGGTCATGAAAACATGGAAAGGAAAATATAAGCCATAACTCAGTGGGCTCTGATTTATGTTCAGCTTCTCTCATGATATCCCTGGTGAGGTCAGACTATCACCAATGCCTGGTATGAGATTCTACTTAAAGCATATACATCAGTCCGACCATGAGAGAGTTAACCATGTTCAAAGTATTGCTCAGTACTGTTCACTAGTAATATTAAAGCCTGGTTTGAAATGTCACTCTACCCTATTCAGTGTAAACACTATGGAGACCTAGACTATATTTCTTTTGAATACAAAATCAGTTTAATTGGTGTGGGGAAATTTGGGTGTTTCCATTGCATTCATATTTCTTTCCACAAGTTATGACTGCAAAGAGAGGAACAAAATATTAAAGTTATTGATTAACACACATGAGTGTTGATGAATATGATGAAAAATCTTCATTTACTAGAAAGACCTGGTCCTTTGCCACACTTTTTACTTAAAACATAACCTTCCCAGCCATACCTTCTGCCTGGAGCACAAGATGAACACACCATGAGGAGCTAAAGGATAACCTGTGCTTACTGTAAAACTGAAGTGTAACTGGCCAAGGTCACAGAGAGACATTTTCATAAATTCATGTGATCAAAGACTGCTGGAATTTTCAGTGTCTTATTAGAGCTCCCAGAAGAACCACTAGAGGGCATGCTGATAATGGCAGGGCAAATCTGAAGATTGCCAGCACATACAGAAACTTTTTGAATAAAAAGTGAAAAAAAACAAAAAACAAAAACCAAAAAACTCAGGCTTTCTTTTTATATTAAAAAGGGAATATATTTAAGTTGTTGTGTTTAATCTCCATCTCTGATCACTCTAACATTTTCTTCAAAGTATTTAAGTTTCCATATCAATTTGGAGATGCTAGTTTAATTTTTAACCCAGAAGTAACAAAACTCTTAAATGAAAAGCTTCAGTTTTGTGGGAATAGGACTGCATGGAAATTAGATAACAAACTTAAAAAGACTTGTAAAAGACAGCTAGGAAGTGGTCATGACTAAATAAAAAAAGAAGAATTAATTTTCTATTTACTTGGAGGACATATAACTTCTGTCAAATCCACATATGGAACAACCCTAAAGTACTAGAACTTATGAGAAACTTAATTTATTTTTGTCATTCATTATTAGACCACACACAGAATATTCTGAAACCATAATAAGATAAATGGTTATAGATAGTTATCTAAAATTTTCATTCTATTAAAATGTTATGAGGAACATGCCTTTAATCCAAGCACTCAGCAAGCAGAGGCAGTCAGATTTCTGAGTTTGGGGCAGGCTTGATATACAAAACCAGTTCCAGGATAGCAGAATAGCCAGGGCTATACAGAGAAACCCTGTCTTGGAAAACAAAAACAAACAAACAAAAAAGCAAAACAAAACAAAAAATTATGGAATCGAAATAAAATGACTATTCCTATGACACCAGAGACACAACTAGGAAGGAATGCGGACTTCTAATAAAGCTGTTATTTCTCTAACAAGCCTTTATCTCCCGAAATTCAGATTATCTCACTTAACTTACCTGCTTCCTTTTTAAATTGATACAAGATTGGTTTTTAATCGGAACTGTCAGTCTTGCTGACCAGACAGCTTCTAGCTGAGCAGCAGGAATCTAGGCAGGAAGTTATATTCAATTTCCATGAACTACAAAGCAACATTTGTAACAAGACACTAGAATTGGACTTAAAGATGGTATAGAACACAGGGTGAACAAGGACCAGCACTTTCTGGCCAGGAAGAGGAAACATTGCCTCTGCATGGATTCCAGCTCGACCATACCTGACCAGGTAGGCCTGGAAGACCCACACGGCTGCCCCAAGTGCCCTCAGCATTGTTAATAGCCAGAAGAAAATCTTTATTCCTTTCACCTCCTTGAGCAGAAGCAGTAGTCTGTGTACACTAAATAGGAAATGACAGGTAGAAATGACAGCCACCTAGCTGTCAGGGTATACATTTAAAAATGAGCAAACAAGTCAACCAAGTAGCACATTCCCTGATGCATGAATGTAAAACACATTTGCACTTTGCAACACTCCATATTTAGTCTCTCATTCCTGTTAGCATACAAAGTGTCTGTCTTGGTATCATTCCACAGACTTCAATTATTTTATTTTTCTCGATATGAGCAGTCTTTTCCCTTAAGTCATATTCTGATAGATAGCTCTGTTCTGACACCCTTTGTCTTATCCCTAGACAGACACCTTTTGCTGTGAGGTGACTGAGAAAAGAAATTTTTTTTCAAGTCAAAGCTGTTAAAGCAGTGTTCCTTCTGGCTTCTCCCTTGAAACCTCTAAATCTCCAAGCAACAATAGGCACTGCTGACAGACCTAATCTGAGACATTTAAGAGGGTTTTAGAAAAGATTTGGCTTTTGTTGGTTGTTTGTTGATATCTTTAGTCTTTCAAACAGAAGGTTTCAGAGCTTCTTGCTTTGACAATAGGGTTCGTGACTGGCACATGGCTGTCTCATCTTTTTCCTTGGAACACCACTAATGGTACATTATGGAGCTTGTCAGTTATGGTATATTTCTCCATAATAAGCACACAAATGCAAATAAATGGTCAACTATTTCATGTATTTGTAAAACCTAACTCAGATTACTTGAAATAAAAAGATATTATTTCTACAATTATGACATGTCACAATTTAAAGGAAAGGCTGGGGAGCTAGCTTAGCATAAAATATGCTTGCCAAAGAAACTTCAAGCCCAGAGTTTCAGTCTTATGAGTTCCACCCATAAAACAAGTAGGTGGCATGGTGGCCTGCATATGATCTCTTGATTTGATAAATGGAGACAGGCAATCCACAGGGCAAGTTGACTACTGATTGTATGATCTCTCAGCTCAGTGAGAGGCCCTGCCGCAGGAAAGTAGAGAGTGATGTAGGAAAATGCCTGACATCTACTTTTGGCCTCCACATGCACATTCACCCACACATACACACACATGTGCCATATACATGGAGTCTTGGTTGGCGGTTTAGTCCCTGGGAACTTTGGGGAGTCTGATTGGTTGATACTGTTGCTCTTCCTATGGGGATGCAAACATCTTCAGCTCCTTCAGTCTCTTCTCTAATTCCTCCATTGGGGACCCTGTGCTCAGTCTGGACATGTTGAGGAGGCCTTAGAATATAAGTCAACACAGATGACTGTTTGAACCTTACCCCATTTCTCCTTTCCATTTGGGTATTTGGCTCTTTGTCAAACTAATTCATACTTGCAAAGGAAAAACAAAATTTTCTCTATTTCTTTTAGTGAAGTCTCATTAACCAGAGAGAATAAATTGGTATCACAGAAATATGGGAGTCTGTCAATATACACCTGGACAGATGGTTGTTATATACCATAGCCTTTTCTTTACTGTAGAGAATCATTTATAACATATTGTTCTGAGAGTTCAAATATATTTTGTTTTTTGCCATTATATGTTCTCCAAGTCTGCCAAATTCTCTTAGTATTCATTTGCCACTATCTTTAACCTTTTTTTTCTTGACTCTTGGGTTAGAAAAGGAGACACATATACATTTCAAAATCACATAGAACTAGGGGTAAAAACTACACATCTGTAACCCTCCTCCTTTTGCATATTAATTTTATGCCTTTTCTACTTAGTGTGCCTTAGTGAGTTTTCAGAGGGCTAAAAAGAAATGTGTATTTGTCCTCACACCACTTTTGGTGTGAAAATTTGAAAGCATTAAGCTATTCAAAGTGAAATGCCACTAGAAATCACAACATGTTTCATTAGTGTTGTTTCATTAACTGTTGTACTATTTATTCTATTTCAATTAAATATCTCAAAAACACATTTATTCCCTATGCCCTAATGAAAAACAAAACAAAACTTGAAACGTTAAAACATAAAGCCCTTTGGAAAAAGATTGAATGAAATTCATTTGCCTTTTTTGTAATAGTAGAATATCTATTATTATTCTAATTATCTCATTCCCAAATACCATATTTTTTACTGTAATCATCTAATTAACAATTGATTAATCTCTGTTCAACAATGATTAGTCCAACTCAGAATTAAACAGATGATAATAATAAAAATATCAAAGTGCAAACTGGTCTGCTATATTAATTATACTCATATGTTTTTAGCTCAACAAACATATCAGAATTTGTACCCTTGTCATTAACACCCACAAGTCAATCAGCAATGTATTAGGGCTAACTAACCCACTATGAGCAGAAACAAAATCCTGGATTCTGCCAGAAATGAAAACATCATTAGCATACTTCCTTCCAGAACGATTCCCATGTTGTTCATTCCCATTATAGTGACTATCACACTATTAATCATCTTTATTGAACTGTACTCCAGAAACCACCCCAGTTAAAGTACAGAGCAGGGATTACAAAAATAGATGGATTTTAAGACACAGACTAAAGTCAGACAAGACTTTTAGTCCAGAATATAAAATAAAAAAGAGTTTGGATTTTCTTAATCATATAATAGGAAACCTTGGAAGATTTTATGTGGGTGAACAGAATGTACACATTTATGTTTCCAAAGCTCTGTCCGTGTATGATAGGTGTTAAGACTGGGAACAGCAAAACAGTTCCTGCATAAACCAGGTGATAGATGATACTGGTTTGAATTAATCTGATATAAAGAAAGATGCTGTGAAAAAAAATCAAGAATACTAAAAGTGAAGAAATTAATTGCATGAGGCAGATGTGTGAAGTGAAAGAATGGGAAGAAATAAAAAGCAATTAAGAATGGCTGCCTTCGCCAACAGTAACATATATAATAGAGAAGTCTGGGGAGCTAGCGCATCCTTTCTTTTTTCATTTTTTATTAGATATTTTCTTCATTTACATTTCAAATGCTATCCTGAAAGTCCCCTAAACCCTCTCCCCTGCCCTGCTCCCCTACCTACCTACTCCAACATCTTGGCCCTGGCCTTCCCCTCTGCTGGGTCATATAAAGTTTGCAAG
>NC_034595.1:44828345-44852954 GCF_900095145.1 Mus pahari | reverse complement strand
CCCAGGTGGGCCAGTCTCTGGATGGTCTTTCCTTCTATCTTAGCTCTGAACTTTGTCTCTGTAACTCCTTCCATGCAATCCCAACAGTTTGTATTTTCCTGATGACTACGGATGCTGAACATTTCTTTTCTTATTTTTTATTAGATATTTTCCTCATTTACATTTCAAATGCTATCCCCTTTCCAAGTTTCCTCTCTGAAAGTCCCCTATACCCTCTACCCAACTTGCTCCCCAACCCACGTGTTTCTCAACTATTTGAGCTTCCTCTAGTGATAATTCTGCTTATACCTGTACCCAATTTTTAAACTGAATTATTTTGATAGCTAGTTTTTTGAGTCCTTTATATATTTTTATATTAGTCCTCTATCAGATGAGAGTTAAAAAAACCAAAACAACACAAAGTTTTTATTCTCTAGGCTGCACCTTTGTCCATCCCAGCTGCAGACACCAAACCCTGACACTATTGCTCATGTCAAGAAACACTAGCTGATAGGACCCTGGTATGGCTGTCCCCTGAGAGGTTCTGCCAGCAGCTGATTAATTCAGATACTGATACTCACAGCCAACCATCAGACTAAGCCCAGGGACCCCAAAGGAAGAGCTAGGGGGAGGACTGAAGGAGCTGATGGGGATTGTAACCCCATACGAAGAACAGCTTCAACTAATTGGACCACCCAGAGCTCCCAGACATTAACCCACCAACCAAGGAGTACACATGGAGGAAGCCATGGCTCCAGATACACATGTAGCAGAGAATGGCCTTATCTGACATCAATGGGAAGGGAGGGCCTTGGTCCTGTGGAGGCTTGATGCCCCAGCTTAGGGGGATCCTTGAGCGGTGAGGCGGGAGTGGGTGAGAGGTTGTAGGAGCACTCATAGAAGCAAAGGGGAGAGGGAATCAGAGGATGGGATGGGGAGGTTATGGAAGGGTTGGTGGGAAAGGAGATATCACTTGAAATGTAAATGATTAGTAAAAATGAGATCCCATTTATTAATTGTTGATCTTAGGGCCTGTACTATCACTGTTCTGTTTAGAAAGTCTTCTGCACAAATGTGTGTTAAAGTATCTTTTATTCACCTGAAATAATCAACTTCTCTGAGACTTACTGCCTCCTTTTGCTAACCTAGGCTTAGTCTTGCAAGCTTCTAGCCTCCATACAGTCTAATCTAGGCCTTGAATATTTTTAGCTTCTGAGACTTGCTGTTGAATAAACTCACCCTTTCTAGCTCTTTCTGAACTATGACTGCTGGATAGTCAACTCAGCTGTTCTGGCTCCTTCTCCTCTCCTAGCTGACTTATTCAATCTGTCTTCTCTATACTTCTCCTGAATTGCTCTGATTGGCATCATTTGAACTCTGGTAATATGTTCTAATCTTCTGACTCCTCATTCTCTGTCTCATTTTGTCGTCACCTGTGTCTAGCTTGTTCTCTCTCTCTGCAACCTGTCTCTGTACAACTGACCCAGTAAAACTGCCTCCTTTCCTCTGCACTGCCCCTTAAGTAGCTTCCCTTTCCTTGATCTTCTTGTAAAAGTTGGGCATACTCTATTCTGTCAAATCTCTGATTTCTCCTTTTGCTAACAAAACTTTCAAACATTGGTGCTTCCCTATACAAACTAACTTTACCTTCACTTTTAGGACTAAAGGTGTGTATTAAGGGCATATCTGAATTACAGTCATAGGAATAAAAGGTGTGTGCTAAGGGCTGAGCACCAGAACAACTAGAAACTGGTTTGTTTTGTTTGGGGTAAATAACACAATATCAGGGTTCACAATATGATCAAATATCCTGCAACAAATGTTTTCACGGAAATTCCCGGCTTACTTTTCTATTAGGTTCAGCATATCTGGCTTTTTGTTGAGGTCTTTGAGTATCATGCAGGGTTCTAAGCATGGGTCTTTTGCATTTTTCTACATGCAGATATAATCTGTCAAAATGGCTAAGATCAATAATATAAGGGACATCCCATGCTAGCAAGGATGTGGAACAAGGGGAACACTCCTCTATTGCTGTTGGGAATGCATACATAAATAGTCATTATGGAAATCAGTATGGCAACTCAGAAAATTGGAACTCAATCTACCTTAAGACCCAACTATATCACTCTTGGCCATCTACCCAAAGGATGCTCCATCCTATCACCAGGACACTTGCTCAACTATGTTAATTGTGACTTTATTTATAAAATCCAGAAACTGGAAACAACCTAGATATCCCTCAACAGAAGAATGGATAAAGAAAATGTGGACATTTTGCACAATGGAGTATTTCTCGGCTATTAAAATGATTGACATTTTGAAGGGCAAATTGATTTATTTATTAAAATAAAATCACCCTGAATGAGGTAACCCAGACCAAGAAACATACTGTAGTATTCACTTTTAAGTGAATGTTAGTCATTCAGTAAAGGATAACCAAGCTACAATCTTGTGGATGCAGAGAGTTTAGGTAAAGAAGAAGGATATAGTGTGTGTGTGTGTGTGTGTGTGTGTGTGTGTGTGTGTGTGTGTGTGTGTGTGTCAGAGGGAGATGGGGTAGAGAGATTGCAGAGGGGTTACAGATCAAATTGGGGCACATTTGGGGGAGGGTGGCCTGGAAATCTAGAGCAGTTGAAATGTCCTGGAATATAAGAAGGTGATCTTCATGAGGATTTCTAGCAATTGGGGAGAGATACAGAGTCTCAACTGGTCATCTCTTGTAGCCAAACAAGGCTTCCAGTGGCAGAAGTAGATTGCATTCAGTTGAGCTTTTGGCTAAGCAAGGGTGCCATGAAAATTCCCAAACAACCCAGGCTATTGCTAAGACATAGGGTTGCGCTCTACAAACTGACAGAAGAACTCCAATGCCAAAGACAAGACATAACTCATTGAGCATGGAACAGTAGAGCTGGTGCCTACATAGAGCCTTCACCCCTACATTCTAGTCTTTTTCATATGGGAAGGTATTCTTCAGGCTACTGAAAGAAAAATGTGGGCACAAACTCAGCCACAAAACCTTTGACCTACAATCTGCCCTGTTTGAAAAATATACTAGGGCAACTGTGGCACAGAATATGTGGGAGTAGCCACACAATATCTGATTTGACTTAAGGCCCACTCCACAAGATGAAACCCATGCCTGACACTGATTGAATAATCAAGAACTAAAGACTACATAACCCAGAGACCTAGAGTAAACCGAAACACTTTTAGACTAGAAAAAAAAAGTGTTATTAAAACTACCCTTAGTGATATTCTGCTATACTCAGAGAGTACTGCCTTATCTAGTCATCATCAGACAAGCTTCCTCTGCAGAAGATGGAGATGGTAGCAGTAGAGATACATAGCTAGATATTCTGTAGAAAGAGTTTAAATGGGAAGTCTCTATTAAGTTCCTCCTGTCAGAGCTCAGAGAAATCCCCAGATGAGGAGTCAGAAAGATTGTAAAAACCAGAGGGTACAGAAGACACCAGGAGAGAAAGGTCCTGGGAATCAACTAAGCAACATGTATATGAGCTCAGAGACTGAAGTGAAAAGCACAGGGTCTTTATGGGTTTGTACCAGGTCTTCTATGCATATACTATAAATACTAGCTCAGTAATTTTATGGGACTCCTATGAGAACAAGAAGGTCTTTACTTTTATGCCTGCTCTTAGGATTCTTCTCTTTCTGTTGAGTTGTCATCTTCAACTCAACAGATATAATATAAGATATAATATTTGGTTGTTATCTCATAGAAGCCTGATCTTTTGTAATGTGAAACTGAAATAGAGTGATCTGGAGGAGAGGGGAAGTAGAGAGGAACTCTGAGGAGTACAGGGTGGCCCACTGAGGTAAGGTCAACAGGCTTGAACAAAGAACTCCTCTTCCCACTGGACTATCGAAAATAAAAACAAAAGGGTAGAAATGTAGAGGAACATAGCCAAGCAGGCCCAACCACAATTCTGGCATATGTACCAATGTACTGCTGCTATTTCCTCCCTGAGCCAACCTAGAATCTGTCAGCATAGCTAGAGACCACGGATGCTGGAGAAGGCAATGGAGCGAGTCATTGAGAAGAAAACAGCATCATATCTGGCTACTTGGGATCCAATAAGATGCTGGGAGTAGTGTATAAAGGTTTGCCCAGTTCCTGTAATAAAGAAGTCTGCTTTTTCTACTTGACTGACTCCCAGAGTCTATGTCAATGACTCTGCACAGTCTTACACCCACCTCCAAATGTCTTGCTTGGGGTTGCAAGCAACACCTATAATCAGGATAGATTGTGTGAGAAAATAAATGTTTTCAATAAAAGATAACATGGGAAAATTAAATTTAATATAGGTAGAATTACTTGCAGAACAAGTAAGATAGGAAAACACATTAAATAAAAATTGACATTCATGAAGCTTAAATTTAGAGTGAAATTTTAAGATTGAGATATACATTTTGGAAATCAATATAGATCATATTCATTTCAGTAAATGATATAACCTGATCACCTATAGTCACAATGGCAAGCGGTGCATTCTTTTTCAGTTCTGAAAATGTTCTAACCCTTCATGTAATTTAATTATGTTACTACTATACAGATGACCGTGAAAGCAAACTGAACTTATCTCCATGATATAAAGCCAATGTATTCTAATGACAAGAGAGTTGAAAGAATGCATTGTGTGTTGATGTTCCCTGACACACTCCATAGGCTCTATCTGTCAAAATGCAACCCAATCAGTTCTTACATCTCCTTCCTCACCATTATGCACCTGGGCTCTGGTCAGTACCTGACTGGTAGTTGGGTTTCCATGAACACTGCCAGAATATATTTATAGCCTCTGTCTTAGTCAGAGTTTCTATTCCTGCACAAACATCATGACCAAGAAGCAGTTGGGGAGGAAAGGGTTTATTCAGCTTACACTTTCCATGTTGCTGTTGATCACCAAAGGAAGTCAGGACTGGAACTCAAGCAGGTCAAGAAGCAGGAGCTGATGCAGAGGCCATGGAGGGATGTTCTTTACTGGCTTGCTTCCTCTGGCTTTCTCAGCTTGCTCTCTTATAGAACCAAGACTACCAGCCCAGGGATGGTCCCACCCACAAGGGGCCTCTTCCCCTTAATCACTAATTAAGAAAATGCCCCACAGCTGGATCTCATGGGGGCATTTCCCCAACTAAAGCTCCTTTCTCTATGATAACTCCAGCTGTATCAAGTTGACATAAAACTAGCCAGTACACATTCACTAGGATAGGAATTTTGCTTGAAACACAACAGGACTTTTCCTTATCTCAGAATAAGTGCTAACAGAAGACTCTGTATGCATTCTTTGTAAAAGATAGTATCCGAGCAAGAAGCCCATGTATTGTGTATAATTCTGCACAGTGGAATGTGATGAAAATGGTCTCTTGGCACCTACTGCAGTGAGGCCTGGTACCTGGATAAATCTAAAGGTTAAGTGTTAGTAGAAGATGACTCTGCGAATTGACAAGGCCATCATGATAGTAGCTAGCACTTCTGGAGTTTGACTAACCTGAAAGTATATAAGTGCCTTTACTATTCCCCAAAGGACCATATTGGCCAGTTAAAGTCATTCCATGGGAAAAGGAGAACAGAATTTAACACCAAAGCTAGAAGACCACAAAGACACAGAGTGCAGGCAGGCATGTGACATCTGGCATCTGAGATCCAATACTAAATATTTGCACTACCACCGGTTGTTTTCTTACTTTTGTTTGAACTTGACTTTTAGTTTATCATGTTACTGCCTCCCCTAAGAGCTAAAAATAGTAGCAACAACAATTAAAAACAAGAACCACAAAAAGAGCCACAGTGAAGATTGGAAGGAAGTAAAACTCAATTTCCTCATACTGGCTCTTCATGGTATCTGCATGAAGAAGGCATGGAGCATGTTGTTACACTAAGGAATAGGAATTTAGTTATCAATTATATTACCTAGCTCTTCAATATCTGAAAATGAGAGATTTTGTTAATGTCCAGAACTCATGCTTCCTTTTGAATGGCAGAAAGATCACTGAGAGTAATGAACAAGGACTAAGAGATCATTTAAATGATTTATTTTCACACTTTTCTGAGTTAATCTTATGATTATCTTAATTCTAATCATGAGGGTTTCCCAACATCCCTGTTATTTAACGAGTCACTCTGGAGCTCAGTCTGAGGCAGAATCACCACCATCAGTGACACAGTGGTCTACTTTCTTTCCTTTTGCTATGATCAAACACTGAAGCAATTCTGTAGAAGAAAGGGTTTGTTTCAGTTTACATTTCCAGGTCACAGTTTATCACTGAAGGAAGTCAGGGCAGGAAGTCAGGCAAGACAGGAATATGAAGTAGAAACTATGAAATGATGTTGCTTGACGCCCTGTTCTCTTGCTTGTCCAGATAGCTTATGTAATATAGCCTAGGACCACCTGGTACCGCCATAGTGGGCTGAGAACCTCCTCCATCAATTACAATACTCACAGCTCAGTCTAATCAAGTCATTTCCTTCATTGAGGTAAGTTACCTCTTCCTAGGTATATTCCTTACTTTTCTACTGCTCTGATAAGACACATGGCAAAGGCTACTTGTAGTAGAAAAAGCTTATGTGGCCTTCTGGTTCGAGAGAAGTACAAGTCCATCATGGATGGTGAGGAAGCTTGGCAGCCAGTGGCAGGCACAAGAGCAGGAGCTGGAAACTCAGATCTCGAATCTTCTAATGCAGGCATGAAATGGAGAACATGCTAGAACTAGAGAGAGGCTTTAATCTTCCAAGTCATTCCCACAAGAAAGGCCACATTTGCTTTAATTTTCCTAGGAAGTGCCACTAAGTAGGGACCAAATAGTCAAATGCCTGGTCCTATGGGGAGGGGTTCATATTTAAACCATGTGACTCTACATTATGTTAAATAACACCAAATACTATCTCAGACATGTATAGTTTAGAATAGGATGGACTTCTATACATATGTTTGCAAGAAAACTGTTTAACTTGCATGAAATTGTGTATATAGAAAAATATTGAAAGTATCTCTTGTATGTTTTTTGACTATCAATTTCAACATAGCTACTGAAGTTGAAGCCATCAATTTGAGTGGGCAGTAGGGCATGTGACTACTCTCTTGCTACCCACAAGATCTCTCTGTGCCAACAGTTATTTCCCAACATGCCACAGCTACATGTGACTGGGCACATTGAAATTGTGGTTAGTGTAAGCTAGGGACTAATTTGAAAATTGCATTTAAAATACACATGTGGCTGATGAATACAGCCACATGTGTATTTTAAGTACAGTTTTAGTTCCTTTAAGGAAAAATGCAAATTTCCAGAAATATAGCATGAGAAAAGTGGGACAATGGTCTTCTGAGTCAGTTATCTTGTGTCCATAACTTTTGCAGTAGGCCCCACTACTTTATGCTAGCCTGTATCACATTTACCTTCTTTTATATGTCTAGTTAGTTTTGTATCATGCTGGAAGAAGGGTATTTCTTCAGTATAGAAAATACCCTAATTAAGACAGATAAGTCACACTGCTTTTGTTTATGTCACAATTTTCCCTGTAGCTAGAACTAAATGATGCTGTTGAAAGGCAATGCTGGTGTTTGATGGCTTTTAATATTTTTGCCCGTATCAAAAAACTAAATAAATGCAATCAATATTTACAATTCCTAACTCTCCAGTAATTATTCCAATAAAGAGGTCTTCACACTCCCGAGCATCGATACTTGTTCTTCATAGCTCCAATAAATCTGCTTTCAGAAAATGAACCAAGCTCAGTTCAGGCTTCAGGGAGAATATTAGCAAACATGAAGCTCAGAATGTGATTAACCAAACTCCTCAGCACTCGGCTTACAGAATATGGATTTTAAAACCCAAACACTTAATGAGAACTATCAAGAAATAAGAATCATATCACCAATGGGACAACATCTTATATTTAGAGTAGCTCCTCAGTCAAGTAACTCAAATGAGAGTTTTAAATGGCATTGACTATTCACAAGAAATCATTCTATAAATTTCTACCTCATAAAATAAAATCAAACAATGGAATAATAATATCCTGGAGTTATTGAAAACCTCCTGCTAGCTGCTTCTATGTTTAAGATATGCATGTCTTTCGCAAACAAACAAACAGAAGGTCTTATATTTATTCTCAAGTGACAAGTGAGTGAACCATGATTTAGGATAGGACCCGAGGCAACAGATCTAGGAAGGGTGTGACATTTACCAAATTTGAATGTCTCAATACATACTTGTATTTATTATTTATTATAGTTTTAAAGTATATGTAAAATATAATTAGTACATATTAATACTAGTTATTAACGGAGCTTTTTACTAAGAATCAGTGCCAGTCACTTCCTACTTCAGTCTGAATAAGGCCAAAATACTATAGAATTTCTGGATAAACTTCAGTTAGAAGAACCTGCAAAAATGACTACTAGTTATCAATTTTACCTAATAATTTATTTTTCTTGAGATAGGGTCTTGATTCTCCTTCCTCAGCCTTTTGTTTGAAGGTAGAGTAGAACTAACATCTTAGTTGTTGGAAAATGGTAGCAAGAGGATTAGGAGTTAAAGAACAGCCTTAGCTCCTCACAGGGAATTCAAAGTCAGGGTGTGAACTACATACAGTTTTGTCTCTTAAAAAATCCCTAACTCTAGGGTAAAAAAGAAAATGAAAAAGAGATTATCCAGGATAGTAAAGAATAAGTGAACGTTTTCTACATCCCAGTCACTTAAGAACTAGTTTTCTCTCTCTGCTTCTCTTACCTCTGCCTATCCTTACCTTCACACAATGAAGTAGTTCTCTAAACCCAGGAGTTCACCAGTTTTTGAAGATTCATTTACATGAGAAATGTTTACAATATAAGACACAATAAGGAATTTCAGTGCCAGGTTAAAACCTATTGCTTAGAGGTATTATTTTACTAATATTATTTTCTTTTTTCTGTTTTGTTGAAGTATGAACGGTAAATAATATTTGCATACACTGATGATCTTTAATGGTTTCTTGATATGTGCATATAGTGTAATAATGACACTGTGTTAGAATTCCCTAGAGGAACAGAACTATTAGGAAGAATTACAAAAATGGATTTCTTAGATTGGCTTACAGGATAGGGGTTGATGATCCCACAGTGGTCATCAGTTCTGTCTTTGTCAGGGTTTCTACTACTGTGATAAAAGACCATGATCCAGATTGGGAGGAAAGGATTTATGTCAGGTTCAGTTCTATTGCACAATCCATCAAATAAGGAAGTCACAAAGGGACCCAGACAAGGAGGGAAAACTTGAGGCAGGGGCTAATGCTGAAGTGACAAACTAGTGCTGTCTACTACCTAGCTCCTATTCTGTGCAAAGTCTGCTGTCTTATAGTACCCAGGACTACCAGCTCAGCGTGGGAGGGGTGATTACCCACAGTGATCTGGGTCCTTCCACATCAATCATCAATCCAGAAAATGTACATCAGGACTGCACACAGAACAAACTGGTGGAGGCATTTCCACTGAATTTCCTTCTTCCCAGATGACTCTGGCTTGTGTCTAGATGACATAAAACTAACCAGCACAAGCATGCTGGAGAAGCAGAGAACATGAGAACTCCTCAGTCTATGAGTATGGGCGGCTCACTAACCCAAACCTGGCACAAATACACTCGCCAGCAAGAAGTAAAGGCAGTCAAGTAAGCAGCATTTCTTTTTCCTTGGACCTCTTTGTATCTGGTCCTTCAGAGAATGTGGCACACATTCTGGATAATTCTATCTACAGTTAGTCCTTCCTGGAAAAGCTCTCATAGATCTGTGAAAAGGCAAGTCTCTAAGTTGATTCCAGATCCTGTTGACATTCAAGATTATCCATCACAGAGGCCAAATACAGGAGCATAATGTCTGTTCTCTAAATCTGCAGAATGTATCATAAAATGGCTCAGATTTAGGAAGAGTAGGATATAAATTTCATATTAGCAGGTCCTTTACAATTCAAATATCCAAGATAAAACAGAAACATCATCAGCTCAGGCTGCTATAAAATGTACTTCAATCGAATGGTTTATGTAGCATGGATCAGATTTCATAGTTCTGGCTGATTCAGTCCATGAGTGAAAGCCATCCTTCAGAGAAGGCCCCGTTTTCTCTATTTCAATCTGAGGAGTTGGAGTTGGAATTAAGGACTTTTGGTCTTTTCTAATCATGATCAGATTGTTAGATTGGATGATATAATATAGTCAATAACTGTAATTCAAAACTTGTTTTGAGAAATACTAAACAAGTAGGTCAAGTGTAGGCCAAATAAAAACTTCACTTCAATATGCTGACATAGCTTTTTTCAACTACAAGATTTATAAAAGTATTTTGAGGCATTATATACTAACAAATACAATGATGGTAATTTCATCAATTAATTCATTTTACCAATTTAAGAGACTGCTCTTAAACACGAAATTTAGGTTGTTGAATAAGAATAGGCATGGGGAATAAGGGATGGGCAACTAAGTATGAAAAGTCCTTTTTATAGGAAATAAATGTGACAGAGTTAAAGATTGTTCTTTCAGAAGCCATATGTCCTTCAAGAGAGGGATGGATACAGAAAATGTGGTACATTTACACAATAGAGTACTACTCAGCTATTTAAAAAATGACTTCATGAAATTCATAGGCAAATGGATGGAACTAGAAAATATCATCCTGAGTGAGGTAACTCAGTCACAAAAGAACACATATGATATGCACTCACTGATAAGTAGATATTAGCACAAAAGCTTGGAATACCCAAGATACAATTCACAGACCACAGGATCTGCCATAACCTGACAAATACAGAAGTGGATGGTCATAGCCTACCATAGGACTGAGCAAGGGGTCCCCAATGGAGGAGGCAGAGAAAGGACTGAAGGAGGTGAAGGGGTTTACAAACACAGGAAAAACAACATTGTCAACCAACCAGACCTCACAGAGCTGAGACTCAACCATCAACCAAAAATTACACATGGAGGGACTCATGGCTCCAGCCACATATGTGATGGTCTTGTTGGGCACCAATGAGAGGAGAGGCCCTTGGTCATGTTAACTGCCCCAGTGTAGGGGAATGCCAGGACCAGGACAGGGATATGGGAGTAAGTAGGTGGGAGAACACCCACACAGAAGCAGGGGGAGAGGGAATGGGATAAGGGGTTTCAGGGGGAGGGGATGGAAAAGGGAGTAACATTTTATCCAATAAAAAATAAAATAAAATAAAATAAAAGTAAAAAAAGATTGTTCTTTCAGCAGAATAACAAAGCCAACTGTTCTAAGTGTCTTACTGCTTTGTTTGTTTGTTTTTAACGTCAAACCTCATTTAGGAACCTTACAGAAATAATTCTTGAAATTAAAAAGAAAAGGTTGAAGTAGCTCACTGGACTTCACTACAGCTTGCTATCCAACAGTTACTTTTATTAAAGAAATTCTGCCTCCTTGAACTGTCCTTCAGGCCAGCCCTCCTTGCCCTGCTGCTTATCTTCTGTCTTATTAAGCACAGCTGAAGAGCATAAGTCATGTGTTGTCAGGAAAAGAATGAGCTGTATTCTTTGAGACTTTCAACCAGGAACAGCAAGTGATTCTACTCTTTAGAAACATCTGTTCATGTAACAAATCAGTCTTATTTATTTCCCAAAGAGTGCTTGTGTATCTTATATATTTTCTTCTTCTAAACTCTATTGCAGCATGATATTTTTTAACTTTACTAAGTCCCATAATCATTTTAATTTTCACATGATATATAATAGCATTATAGCTACTATTGTAATGTTTTTCTGCATAGACCACTATAACTTATATGGACATAATATATAATTATAAGGATAATGCACTAGCTACATTTTCAATAAATAAATGCAATATTAATCTCCAGATTATAAGACATACTACTCTAAATAAATCTTAATGCAAGTACACACCAACAATTCTGGCTGTGATCTCAGTCTGCTGTCCCCCAACTTTAATTTATAACTGACATTGTTCTCCATTCTTATTGAGGAATCTTGATATACTCCTCATTAGCTATATGTGAATGTTCATTAATAAAGCAACCTTCAAGTTTTGAGAGATGGCTCAACAATTAAGAGCACTCACTAACTGTTCTTTTAGAGGATCCAGGTTCTATTCCCAACACTCAAACAGCTGCTCACAACTTACTGGAAACTGTCCCAGGGAATCTTACACTCTATGTCTTCTGGCCTCTGAGGGGACCAGGCACACTCAAGGTACAGAGAGAGACATGCAGACAAACTACCCAAACATTAAATAATAAATAAGGTATTAAAGAAAGTCATCATAGTTTCTACTCATCTTTTTGTTAGACTGCTTTTTCTGTTTTTCTTACCTCCCCTCTTCTGTTGTCTTTTGAAAAACCAGACACACACACACACACACACACACACACACACACACACACACACACATTTATCAAATAGACTAGCAATATAAACTGGGATCCCCTATCCTCAGTTGTATCTGCTTAATAGGACATTTAGCATTACTGTATTACCAAGACGGAAGCATTCAGAAGTTGAGTGGGATCTAAGGCAGAGAGCACAGAGGCCTGCCTTCCCATTCAACTAGGGCCAATGTTCTTTACCAAAACATTAAAAGACAATGAAGCATTTGCTTGTAAGAAGGTATACAAGAGAAACAGCACAATTTGAATCCTGAAGAGTAAAATAGTATAGTTTTATAAATGACATAAAAGGAAGAACGCTAATAAAAATGGGTTGATACCTAATTTTTAGCATGTAGGCAGTGACTGGTGTTACATTTTTGTTATACTTTTATACTCTTAAAAGAGTTGTCATGTCTAAACCCCAGAGCAAATCATCTTTCCTAGAATATTAGCATTCTGTCGTTCTACACTGTCTGGATATGCTAACAACATATTCTTGGTTCTGTAATGTATAGAGAAGTCAGGTTCTGCCTCCAATGTTTACTGCCTAAAATTTACATTTTAATGCAAATTAAGAATGACAGCCTTCTCTTAAACTAAACTGACTTAAAATTTTGAAACATCTTTGTTACTGATTTAATGAAATGACTGTTTAGAGCTGAATTTGTGGTATTTTAGTATTTTAGCTGGAAAAATTAAAGAACAATAACTGAGTGTTGGTTTTTCTAACTACTTATTTGACCCACAGTTCTCCTAGGCACAACCTGTTCATTTCCTTGGTGTGGTAGTTTTGTAGATCACGTGGTACCTAAAAACTAAACAGAACCTTGGCTGAAACACAGATTCTAACTAACATGTATTTCTCAAAGATTTTTACTTCAGTATCTAAGAGTTTTCTTTGCAATCATCCAGGGCCTTTGTGGGTTGAGATGTTAGGAAAAAGCAGCAATGTGCTTCACATAAATGTAAGTATTCAATGTCTCCAGATAGTTTGGAAACATCTGAATATTCTGTGTCTCAAATAAATAAAACTGTAGTTTATGAATTCTAAGGACTGCCCTGAGATGTGACCCAGTATAACCTTACAAAGTTTCAACACATAAATACTCCAGTATTTGGAGTGCTACCTGTTGGAGTCAGAGGGCCTCATGGCAGGTGTAGCCCAATAAAGTTTTGTGTTTCTTAAACCTGGGCGTGGTTTCAAATAGATTTCAAATGCTATAAATGCAGTCTCAAAACTCATTTTGTTTCAAGACTGCCATGTAAGTCGCAAAGTATGCACTGGCGGTTGTGCTGGGGAGCGGGGCAAGGTGGGAGTGTTCCCGCAGTGCCCAGGCCCGCGGGGAAGCGGTGGCCACCCGGCACCCAGCAGAGGACAAGGCTATGCGGGCACGGACACAGGGCTGAGCAGCAGAGCGCTCCCCAGGGGCGTCGGGTGCGAGGCGACCGGCGACCGCAGGCCCAGGGGGGCCGCTCAGCCGCGAAAGACGAGGACACGCCTCAGCTCGGGCCAACTCCCGGCCTCCCCTGGCCCGCCGCCAGCGCCGCCCGCCACCTTTCTTCCTCCGCCGGCGACTGAGCGCCCAGCCAGGCCCCAAGTCCGCCCGCGCCCCGCGCGCGGCCCCACGGCCCACGGAGCTGGCGGTGCGACCAGACCGGACCGATGTGGCGCATGCGTGGTTGCGCCACCCGGCGCGGGAGCTGCGGCGGGGAAGGCGGCGGGAGCCGGGGCGAGTCGGGCCGCCTGGGCCGGGCCCGTGAGGGCGGCGGTGGCGGTGGCGACGGCGGCGTGGGTTGGCGAGGCCGCGCGGGCGGGGCCCGGCGACAGCTGGAGGAGCGCTTCGCCGACCTGGCGGCCAGCCACCTGGAGGCCCTGCGCGCCCGGGACGAGCGGGACCGGCAGAACGCGCGGCTGCGCGAGGAGAACGCCCGCCTGAGGCTGGAGAACCGGCGGCTCAGGCGCGAGAACCGCAGCCTCTTCCGCCAGGCTCTGCGGCTGCCGGGCGACGGCGGCGAGCGGGAGGCCGCCGTCGAGACCCTCGCCCCGGACGAGCCCGCCACCAACCGCAAGGCGAGAGGGGATGGCCGTGAGGAGGAGCCGGGCAGCCCCAGGGCGCTGCGGGCCCGGCTAGAGAAGCTGGAGGTCATGTACCGCCGAGCGCTGCTGCAACTGCACCTAGAGCAGCAGGGCGCGCGCCCGCCGGTTGCCCTCGAGGAGCCACCGCTCCAAGAAACCGCCACCGGCCTGTGCGCCCAAGACCCGGACGTTCCCGGGCCCTGGCTGTAGCCAGAGGGCGTGGAGGGAGGTGGGGCTTACGCGCGCCCCGCCTCCGTAGAACTCTGCGCTCCGCCCCTCTCAGCACGCAGAACTTTTTAAGACCTGAGCTCCTGAACTCCAGCCCCACCCAAGGGCACTTCCGGGCGCCAAATCTGTTGGCCTGATGGATAAAGAGAAGCAAGAGTTCCCCACTTGTGCAAAGCAACTGCCAAGTACACTGCTGGGGTGTTGAGAGGGGTCTAAGCGACTCTTAAGACCTGCTTTAAAGCAGCAAGAACTGGGTGCCTGGTCGCACCTCCTAAATTCTTGAAGTTTTCAAAGTGTTGTGAGGACCAATTTTTTTGCCCAGCCCCTGTATCTTTGATGCTTTGAAGGATGAATAGTGTATTTGAGTTGATGATGCCTGTTCATTCCCCTGCCCACTAAATTCTGCTCTTTTCTCTTACACAACCCACCTTTTAAGTGTGTTTTGTAAATTGCTATTACTTGGATAGCCCATGAAGTACTACCTTTTTATAAAGAAGAAAATATTTATAATTGTCCGTCATTCCAGTCCACATATGTTTAATATATTCTGGTGTGTTGGCCTCCAGAGAGCTTTTTAGAGTGTCTTCTGACAGGTGATGATTTGAGTTGATAAATAAAACTGGTGCATTAAAATCTCAAATTTCCATGACTGCTATTTGATGTGTTTTGAAGTTTTATAGGTTCCTGTAAGCCTATATATGTTACATATTTTAATACCTGTCTGTTTATTTCTTGTAATCTTTTGGGTTATTTATACAGAATCTTGACAAAACTCAAGATAGTTTGAAGATTGTTTTATTATTACTACATTTTAGATTAACGTTAATGCTTATTCAGTTAGTTCATGATTATTTTGCCTGATTTTTAACAACCTTCAGGAAATCATAAATTAATTGTATATTATACAAAAATTCCCAGGGAATTATGCCTCAGATGTGTTCTTGTTATGGGTAAACAAAGAATAACAACACATGCTCTAAGCTTGTTTTCTTAAAATTAGACCGAGTAATGCTTGGTAGCTGAGGTTGAGTTGGAACTCTACCCTCAACCCACTGCCTACCATGTGCTAGGATTATGAGCCTATGCCACCATCAACATAATTTGCCTACTAAGCAGTGAAGAAAATGCAATATATCTGATAGAACTTGTGGTAGCAAAAAGATGTGCTAACTTCCCATATCCACCATAAGGATTATTGACAACAAAAGTCAGGCCAATCAGAGAAAAGCATAGTTACAAGTTTACATGCCCCAGAAACCAAGGGGAAACTTTTGAAACTATCACTGAATGAATGTTACCCTATAGAAGTTAGTGAATGATAATTATAGCCTAAGAATTATAGACTGAGAGGAAAATCTAGGAAGGCCTATTTGTTTACTCTCTTCTTGACCTCTCTGTGGCTTTTTTACCCTGGGCACAGATCACGGCTTCTTTCTAAAAGTTGATGTTAGGTCAACTATCAAGTTAGATCCAAAATTTCCTTTATGACTATCTCAAATGGGAAAGCATGGGATATTTAAAGTAGTGTTTATACATTTTATACCTATCTTTTGAGGAAGGTTTCTGTAACTTGTCTTAGAAAAAGGAAAATTATGAATTTTATGGCTTGCTTGTGGGAGGAGACAACTTGTGAAAGACCCATAGTAGGTGAAAAAGAGATTATTTGAAAGTGTTCGGGATAGGCACACTCAGCTTTGGAGTATTGTTTCTGAGTCCTTGTACATCATGGGTTCAAAAGTGTTTAAATCCTGGGGACAGGATGGCAAATGAATAGAGATGTAAAGAAATGAAATGTATATACTGTGTATAGCAACTTCCAAAAAGTCTAAATACTACATTTCAAATACTTATTACAAAACAAGGACTAAGGAAAACTAGTGCTATTCCCTGTTATAAAGAATTTGAGAACCCTTTCTATATTGCCTATAGGCAATTGATATTCCATTGTGAATATTGAAGTCTTCCTTTGTGCCTAAAGTATATCAGAATTTGCTGAAAATATAAGGTATGTGAAAATTCGTACTATCCCCATGGTTTTACAGGGAAGTAAAGCAATTATAGAAGGCATTAGAGTTTAAAAATAAGATGAAAAGATTATATGTCCTACAGGTATTTTACTGTAGCTTTAATTTAGCTTTCATTTAGTTAATTTAGCTTTAATTTAGTTATTTTCTCTAGGACTTATTTTTCTCATTAGTGAATAAACATAAGATCTTTGTCAAAATGTTGTAAAACATTTATTGAGATATTAAAAGCAAAGTGCCTGCTTCAAAGTACGTGCCCATCAGAGAGGATGGCACGTCTAGCATAGAAATAGCAAGTCCTTTTGTATTTGCTTTATTGTGTGAGGTTTTATTGTGAATAAATAGCAAATTTGTCCGATTTACTGGTGGAAAAGTTGTAATGAAATACAGATATAGATTTACTTTTGTGCACATTTCATAAAAGATGTTAAAAATTCTCAAACCCATATATCCTATAAAATGAAAGAAGGCTAAATCAGATTTCTACTTTACTGACTTCCATGTTGACCATGGATAAAAGTACATTGAAGAATGAAAGATGACTTGTTGTAACAAAACATGTAGTCATTTAAGAGTGGATAAAGTCAATATTGGCAAAATTACCAGGGGCCTAGTTTAATCTTTATGAAAGTAAAAATGCAGTATACACTACTTTATTAAAGGAACTCTTTATTGTCATAATTTTACATTAAAAGAGGTTTTATAGCTTATTATATAGGCAAAAAACTGTATGCTGAAAATAATTAGCTTTTAATAAGATTTTTATACCTATTACTCAAAAAATACATTTTATCTTTCTCCATATGAAATTGGGATGTTAAAGAATTCAATATAAAATAAAATCTCACACCAGCTATTATACAAAAAGATATTCTTGGCCATACTGAAATATTTTGGGGACAGGTTTGCCAACTAATGTTATTACCATAATGATAATAGTACTAAGTGAATAAGTTTATAATGTATGCTAATAACATTAGTTCCATGATCTCAGTTCCAACATAAAAAGAACATTTGATACGTTTTCAAAAAGGAAGAGATTTTTACTGAGAATTTGACATGAAATATTTGAAAATTTTTCATGATTCACAATGTACATTTCTATTTAAAGATGTGTTGATTAGTTATAGGTTGGTCTTTCTAATGTAAGCATACCCTTTATATGTTTCTTTTTTGTTTTGTTTTGTTTTGGTTTAGTTTGGGTTTTTTGTTTTGTTTTGTTTTGTTTGTTTGTTTTTCGAGACAGGGTTTCTCTGTGTAGTCCTGGCTGTCCTGGAACTCACTCTGTAGACCAGGCTGGCCTCAGACTCAGAAATCTGCCTGCCTCTGCCTCCCAAGTGCTGAGATTAAAGGCGTGCGCCACCATGCCTGGCTGCTTCTTTTGTTTGTGTTTGTGAAGATAGGACCTAGCTGTATATTCTTAGAAAGTCTGGAACTTGCTGCACAGACCATGCTGACCTGGAATTCACAGAAATCTGACTCTTTCTGCCTCTGAGTGCTGTGCTAAAGGCATGTATTATCATGTGTATAATACATTTGAATATATATGATAGAGATTATGCAAATATATCCCTGTAATAGAAATTAAAGATTAAGGAAAACAAATTGATTATAGCATCTTCAGAGTATAAGAATTAATCTTGCTCATTTTTCAAAAAGTTAATGCTTAAAGTAGGTTTGCATATCTCAGGAATGAGAATTGTTATGACATGATTAATCCATAGTAGATATGGCTTATTATAAAATTCAATGGTAGAATTACTTAATTGGCATTATAGTTCTTATAGTTTAGATATTCTTTATAACCCAAAGGTTCGTGTATTGCAGCTCCACCCCTACTGCTGTGGTGGTATTAAGAGAAAATGGATCCTTTAAGTGTTGGACATAATGGAAGAGGTGGTTTCTTTGTAGGTATTCTCAGTTTATGATATGTTAAACAGGGCCCTAACATGTTTTCTAAATTTTTTCTATTTGTACAGAGTTCCTAAAAAGATAATCAAGTGTAATCCAGTGTGATTTAAAACAGACACATAAGACTGTGTGTATTTGTGTGTCTGTGTATGAGACATAAAGATGGTAACACAATTTAGGAAAGAAAGGAGACTGGACAGGGAAAGGCAGAGAAAAGGGCAGGTACAAGACTGTCTGGAGAATATGTACAACGTGTAATATGTTCTTATTTGATAACTAAAAAAATAACAAAATATAATCTTTCGAAAAACTGATAACAGCAAAAGCAGTACTTATTGAAAACAAAAGCCTATATAACCATTGAAAATATAGAGAATGGAATATTTTAGATATTAACTCGACCTTTCATTCATACATATTCAGTTCTTATGAATTTGTGCACACACACACACACACACACACACACACTACACACACACACACACACACACACACACACACACAAACAGAATCCTTATAATGAACGAAAGAATGTAGCCATGAAATTTTGTAAAAGCATTCGTGCAATTATGAAATACTTTGACAATTGTGTATATTATGAATATGTAAGTTTTGGAGCTTATAGTTAGAAAAAATTAATCTATTTCATATGTATACCTATTTCTGAGCTCAGTGTAGCCCTGGTGGGGACAGAGTGACATGGTTCCTACCCCTGGCACAGGGCCCTGGCGTGAGCCTCCGGGAGTGTTAAGGTCTGCTGTGGGCAAGGGCATAAGACTTATTTGTATAATATTGTACATATTTTTCACATTCCCCCTAGGATGTCCTCTTTGTTAATGTTAATGACTCCATGTTAATCAGAGACTGCATGAGTCCAGGAAGTAAAGGTGTGGTTAATGTCTCAGCAAAATGGTAAAATGCTAGAACCTTCAGGATAGCCCTTAAGGCTATAAGAAAGACCTCTAAATACATGAGTCCAATTTATACATAATTTCTCAACTATGCAAAATGTAAGTATGCAGTATAAATTATGAGGGTCTTCATGAATCACAAGGAACAAAGGCAGCTGCACTATGAGCCAGCTTGTCAGAAAGATACAAAGGCAGACTGATTCCTGAGTTCAAGGTCAGCCTAGGACACAGCAAGGTGAGGTAGAAATGGTTATTTCAGGGCAGGGTTCCACCCAACTAGCTCTGTGCTTAACAAAGCAGACTAATCTCTGAATTCTTGTGAAATGTTAAGAAAAAATGTAAAGTAATTTGAACTATTTTCCTTTTACTACTTGAATCTATTTCTAATTAAAATATCTGAAAAGACCCTAACAATAAACTCAGATCTATGAATTTTCTATTTGGCCCTTAACTCACAGGCTTTATTATCTCAGATCAGTTTATAATAACAGCAATAGAAGGATTGGGTCTAAGTGCTGTACTTTAAAATTTTTAGTATCAATAGAAGAAATTTATACCAATAAACACCTTGATTTTGCATCAAAATAAATTCTGTACCAAAATATGAAATTATGACTTCAGCTTAGTAACAATTAAAATGATTTCTACCAAATGAGATTATGGCTATGCAATTAATTCCAGCTATTCCTCCCAGTTCCAATTATGACCATTTCTACATTCCCTAGAAAGACAAACTATAATAACCCCCTCCATCCCCAAAACCCAGGGAACTGGTGGACAACTCTTCATAACTTCTTCAAGCTGTATGTGGTAGTTGAGATATTTTGAGGGGGGGAAGGGGGAAGGGAAGGTAGGGAAAATAGAGCTGGTTGACCTAAGTGTCTTGACTGGATCCTGATGAAAGTCCAGGACATCAGGAGACCTGATGCTGTTTGTATTTTGATGCTAATTCTGCTCTCTTGGGTTGTGGACAAGGAGTGAGTCAAGTACCCAGGTGACTCCTTGGGAGCCAATCCGCTAATGAATAAAGGAGCCAATCACTGGGCAAGTAGGTGGGACTTGTGGGTTGGACAGAGGAAGAAAAGAAGGAGGCAAAAGAGCCTATTGGATGGGGGCTAGTGTGAGGACAAGATCTAACTATTAGTGTCTCCAGATGAATCTGCCAGGATTTGCCACCAGAGAAATTAGATTGAATATGACTTACAAGATTAGGATTCTACTTGTTGCACTCAGAGATTGAGTTATTATTGTTTCTGGGGCTAAAAAAAGAAAGAGAAAGAAAGAAAGAAAGAAAGAAAGAAAGAAAGAAAGAAAGAAAGAAAGAAAGAAAGAAAGGAAGGAAGGAAGAAAGAGAAAGAAAGAAAGAAAAGAAAGAAAGAAAGAAAGAAAGAAAAGAAAGAAAGAAAGATAGAAAAAGAAAGAAAGAAGAAAGAAAGAAAGAAAGAAAGAAAGAAAGAAAGAAAGAAAGAGAAAGAAAGAAAAGGAAAGGAAAGAAAAGAGAAAAAAGAAAAGAAAAAGAAAGATGCCTGTGAACATACAAGAAGCCTACAGAACTCCAAAAAGACTGCACCAGAAAAGAAATTCCTCCAACACATATTAATCGAAACACCAAATGCACTAAAAAAAAAAAAAAAAAAATAGAATATTAAAATCAGTAAGGGAAAATGGTCAAGTAACATATAAAGGCAGACCTATCAGAATTACACCAGACTTCTCAACAGAGACTCTAATAGCCAGAAGGTCTTGGGCAGATGTCATACAGACCCTAAGAGAACAAAAATGCCAGCCAATGCTACTATACTCAGCAAAACTCTCAATTACCATAGATGGAGAAACCAAGATATTCCATGTCAAAACCAAATTTCCACAATATATTTTCACTAATCCAGCCCTACAGTGGATAATAAAAGGAAAAACTCCAACACAAGGTGGGAAACTACCACCCACAAAAGCAATAATTAATCTTCCCACAACAAATCCAAAAGATGAGAGCCACACAAATATAATTCTACCTCTAACAACAAAAATAACAGTAAACAACAAATATTGATCCTTAATAGCTCTCAACATCAATGAACTCAATTCACCAATAAAAAGACATAGACTAACAGACTGGATGCATAAATAAACAGGATCCAGTATTTTGCTGCATTCAGGAAAAAAACACTCAGTGATAAAGATAGACACCAGCTCAGAGCGAAAGGCTGGAAATTTTTTTCAAGTAAATGGTACCAAGAAACAAACTAGAGTAGTCATTCTAATATCCAATAAAATAGAGTTCCAAACAAAAGTTATCAAAAAAAAAAAAAAAACTATTCTAAACAATTAAAAAAAAAAAAAACCTCTGGGCTGGAGGGATGGGAATCACCATCCCTGAACTCAAGCTGTACTATAGAACAATACTGATAAAAATTACATGATATTGGTACAAAGATAGGCAGGTTGATCAGTTGAATAGAATTGGAGACCCAGAAATAAACCCATACACCTATGGTCACTTAATCTTTGATAAAGAAGCCAAAACCATCCAGTGGGAAAAAAAAGACAGCATTTTCAACAAATGGTGCTGGTTCAACTGGGGGTCAGCATGCAGAAGAATGCAAATTGATCCATTTTTATCTCCTTGTACAAAGCTCAAGTCTAAGTGGATCTAGGAGCTCCACACAAAACCATATACTCTGAATCTAATAGAAGGGAAAGTGGGAAAGAGCCTCGAACAGATTGTCACAGGGAAAATTTTTCTTAATAGAACACCCATGGCTCAGTTTCTAAGATCAACAACTGACAAATGGGATCTGATAAAATTGAAATGCTTCTGAAAGGGAAAAGATACTGTCAATAGGTCAAAATGCCAACCTACAGATTGGGAAAAGATCTTTACCAACCCTACATTCGATAGAAGGCTAATAATATCCAAAATATACAAAGAACTTAAGTTAGACTTCAAAGTACCAAATAACTCTATTAAAAATAGGGTACTGAGCTAAACAAAGGATTTTCAACAGAGGAATCTTGAATGGCCTAGAAGCACCTAAAGAAATGTTAAACATCCTTAGACATCAGGGAAATGCAAATCAAAACGACCCTGTGATTCCACCTCACACCACATAGAATGGCTAAAATCAAAAACTCAGGTGACAGCAGATGCTGGCATGGATGTATAGAAAGAGGAACACTCCTCCACTGCTGGTGGGCTTGCAAGCTGGTAAAAACACTTTGGAAAACTATCTGGCAGTTCTTCAGAAAACTGTAAATAGATCTACCTGAAGACCCAGCTACACCATTACTGGGCATATACCCAAAAGATGCTCCATCATATATCAAGGACACTATGTTTATAGCAGCCTTACTTATAATAACTAGAAGCTGAAAACAACCCAGATGTCCTTCAGCAGAGGAATAGATATAGAAAATATGGAACATTTACACAGTGGAGTACTACTTAGCTATTAAAAACAGGGAATTTATGAAATTTGCAGGCAAATGGATGTTACTAGAAAATATCCTCCTGAGTGAGGTAACCCGGGCACAAAAGAACACAAATGGTATGTACTCACCGGTAAGTGTGTATTAGCCCAAAAGCTCAGAGTACCCAAGATACAACCCACAAACTGCAGGAAGCTTAGGAAGAAGGAAGTCCAAAATGTGGATGCTTCAATCGTACATAGAAGGGGGAACAAAATAATCACAGGAGGTAGAGGGAACCAGAGACCTGGGAAGGAGAGAAGCAGAGGAGAAAAAACGTGGCTAGCAGGTTCAGGTATGGGAAGGGAAAGGGGAAAAGTACAGAGATACAGGAAATTGTATAGAAATATGTAGCACTGGGGGATGGGGAACTGGGGGTAGCCACTAGGAAGTTCCAGATGCCAGGGAAGCAGAGGCTCCCACTACCCAACACAGGGATGACATTGGTTGAAATACCCAACAAAGGAGAGAGAGAACCTGTAGAGACCACCTCCAGTAGATAGGCATACCCTCCAACTGAGAGAATCTCAAAAGTTTTAACCCAGACTTGTTCCCGTCTAAATGAAAAGTAGTGACAAAAATGGAGCAGAGACTGATTGAAAGGCCATCCAGAGACTTCCCCACCCAGAAATTCATCCCATCTGTAGACACAAAATCCTGACACCATTGCTGATGCCAAGAAATACTTGCTGATCTGAGCCTGGTATGGCAGTCCCCTAAGAGGCTCTGCCAGCACCTGATTAATACAGATGCACCCACTCAAAGCCACCCATTAGACTGAGTCTAGGACCTTAATGGATATGTTAGGGGAAGGAGTGAAGGAGTTGTAGGAAATTGCAACCCCATAGGAAGAACAATATCAACTAACTGGACCATTCAGAGCTCCCAAGCACTAAACCAACAACAAAGTTATACATGTAGGAATCCAATGGCTCCAGCTCCAGGACATTAACAGGAGAGCAGGTCCTTAGTCCTATGGAGGCTTGATGCCCCAGCATAGGAGAATGCTTAAGAGGTGAGGAGGGAATAGGTGAGTGAGTGGATGAGAACCCTCATAAAGGCAAAAGGGAGAAGGGATGGGGTGGGGAGTTTGCAGAGGGGAATCTCGGAAGAAGTATATCATTTGAAATGCAGACAAATAAAATGCTTAATAAATAAAAAATAATTTAAAAAGTCTCCATAAGATCCAACTCTAGGTCACTTTATTACTTACTGATTTATGGGACAGGTTGCAGCCCGTTGTGGGTGTTGCCATTCTTGGGCTGGTGGTCCTGAGTTCTATAAAACAAAGCATGTGGAATCTGTGGATGCAAGCCAGTAAGCAGAATTCAACCACGGCCTCTGCATCAACTCCTGCTTCCATGTTCCATTCTGACTTTATTCAGTGACTGAATACAATGTGGGAGTATAAGTTTCCTTACCAATACTGAAAGTGAGGGCAAAGAGGGTTTATGTCTTAGTTAAAGGTTTCTATTGCTGTTGGACATATAGCTTCTTCTTCAGAAATTTCAATAGTTTTTATTGCTGTCATAGTTTAATTTCATTGTTTAATTATTTTAGTATACCAAATGTACTGGCTAATTTTATGTCAACTTGACACAGCTGGAGTTATCACAGAGAAAGGAGCT
>NC_034595.1:44785970-44826095 GCF_900095145.1 Mus pahari | reverse complement strand
GTCTTGGGTTCTATAAGAAAGTGGACTGAGCAAGCCAGTGGAAGCAAGCCAGTAAAGAACATCCCTCCATGGCTTCTGCATCAGCTCCTGCTTTCTGACATGCTTGAGTTCCAGTCCTGCATTCTTTGGTGATCAACAGCAGTATGGAAATGTAAGCCGAATAAACCCTTTCTTCCCCAACTTGCTTTTTGGTCATGATGTTTGTACAGGAATAGAAACCCTTACTAAGACACCAAATAATAATGGTGAATGACAAGTAATTTATTTGTCATTTAATAGTAATGCTTATCCTTTCCTATCAAACATATTGTGACTGTCTTTAGTTACTCGATCCTGAGGTCTTTATATTGGCTATTATTATATCTACTCTATAAAACATTTTGTTTTTCATAGAAATAGCAAAGAAATATCTTTTTAAAAGTGTTTTGTATCCTTAGCAATGGGAAAGGTAAATAAGAAGGAAAGACCCAAGTGAGGGTGCTTCAGTCCTATTTAGAAGGGAATATCCAGGGGGGTACCTTCACACAGGTGAAGGAGATGGGAGGAGGAACCCTGTGAGGGCGACAGGAGGGAGGCAGCACTGGGGATGTAAATACATAAATAAATTTAGAAAACCAACAACCTGATTTTCTTTGTGATTTCAGTACCTCCAGGACAGCCAAGGCTACACAGAGAAACCCTATCTCGAAACCAATAAATAATAATAATAATAAAAATAATAATAATAATTTCTTTAATATATGTTTTTTTCAAACAAAATTTATTAACACTGTATCCCCAAAATATCAGAAATCCTTATGAGACAACTTAGACATTATATCTGAATGTGCCTTGTAAACTTAATTTTTGTTTCATTTTGTTTTGTGACTGGTACCCTTTATAGCTCTTGATGACCTGGAACTTGCTGTGAAGAACAAGATTTTCCTCAGACTAAGTCTTACCTGCCTCAGCTTTCTGAGCCCTGGGATTGAAGATGTGTGCCACCTTGACATTATCTTGATGTTGTGTACTTTAAAGGCTAATGTAAACATAAGAAAAGTTATTTCTAAAGGATAATTATTTCATGTTCCTCCTCTTTAGCACAAAATTATTGACTATTATGTTGATAAATTTTGATTATAAATTTGATGGTGATTTAAACATACCTCTGGAGATGGCATAAAAATGTTTATTGAGGAAAGAGCCACCTTATGTGTCAGTAGCATCATACCATGAGCTGAAAGCCTGGACTAAATGAAAAGGAAAGCCAGTAGACCACTCACAGTCACTGATCTTTGCTTCTTGAGCACAGATAGAATCCAACCAGCTTTGCCTACTATGAGGGACTGCAAACCCAATCCACAAACCAGAATAAGTCTTTCCTTCCTTAAATTTCCTTTGTCAGATGCTTTCTTATTGTAACTTGTGGAAATGAAGCTAGGACAGAAAGTAGAGTCATGTCTTTGCTAAATCTGTGTTGTTCTTAGCTTTTTCTTAATGGTTTTCTGGAAGATGTACATGAGTTTGGACTTGTGGACAAGGAAAGCCTTGGGATACTGTAAAGTGACTCTCATGGAAATTTCTGATAAGAGTTCAGAAGAAAAGAAACCAAGAGAAATGCGGTCAGTAAAGGCATGTCTTAATGTGGCATCATAGAACAATGACTACCAGGGAAATCGGCTACAGCCTATTCCTGTTATATGCTGGGATAAAATCTAGCTGCAGTCTTTCCATGTCCTGAGTGAGGTTGATTGCAAAAAGGATCTGCAAAGTCACTTTGCTAAGGAAGTTATAAGACAGGATGGAGTTTTTCACAGAAAGGAGGAAATAAAAACATGTAGTTTGTTTGCTTGGCCTATGGTGGGGCAGTGGCCACATTTGAACTGATTAAGGTTGCCAGAGTCCATACTTTGATAGTAAATTTCTCTATGTCTGTGGAAACAGACGATGAATCCCTATGAAAACTTCAGGCTTCTCTTCTCAATACTAACTGGAGATCAGATTTGGATTTGAATCCACGAAGCAAGAGAGATCAATATTATAATAAACATGCATTCATATGTGTAAGAGAGAGAATGGACACAGGAGACAAAGGTATCTTGCTGCAAGGCATTGAATATTTCCTTTTTATGCCACAAATCTGAATTTCAAAAGAATAATTTACAAGAATTAACTTTATTGAGAAAGATATTGGTTTAGCAAAAATATGAAAGTTTCTTTCTAGTTAAAGGGAGTTGGTTTATCCAATTATTTTGCATTTTTGAAGAAATTCAATATGTGCACCAATAATATATTTAAAAAAAACACTGTTAAAGAGAGTGGATTCAGAAAGGTTTTTGATTATAGCTTTCTGCTTGAGTACATAATCAACTTCACAGTCAGATATTTTCAAGCCTGAGAATTATTAGTATTACTGATGTGCCTTATTAAAAGCATAAAAGTGCTTTAATCCTTCTCAGAAGGTGTTATGAAGCACATAGATTTAGTAATATAGCCTTTGGGATTTTCAAGTTAATTTTCTAGTCCTCTTATGTTTGATAGATACAAACATGTTCTAGGGTTTCACTTGAGAAATATTAAAGGAAAAGAAAATGATATATCAAAATATTCTGAGAAATTAATTCTGATCTTCAGGAAGAAGAAGCAAGAGATGATCAAACATAGTTTTAATGTTATACAGGTAGCAGATAATTACAGAAAAGATAGACAAAGATGGATATAGAAGTGCCAGGGAAGAAACAGTGGAAACAGAATCCAGACAAACAACTGTTCCAGAAGGATGTGTTTCTAAATTACTTTTCTCTGAATGCAGAGCCTGAAATGAGACTGTGGATAGAAATTACATAATTGTCAAAGGAGCATGAAATTATAAGAGATAAAGAACAGCTAATGAATTGGAGAAATACTTATATGGAAGTACCAGACAAAAGGTAACTGAAGAGATTGAAACACTCAAAAAAAAAAAAAAAAAGAGAAATAGAGAAGATAGAGGAAAGTCTATAATTTTTGAAGACCCAAAGAGAATGTATTTGATTTAAAAAATGACTTTTTCAAAATAAACAAGTTAAGAAAGGTGAGACAGAATTAGAACTGGAAACAACAATGACAGAAACAACAACAACAACATATAGAGGCAGACTGGGGGTGGAACTCAGTCAAAGAGTCCTTGCTTAATATTTTAAAGGCATTAGGTATGAAAATAAAGTACAGATAGCAACAATAACATAATCAACAAAATAAAAACAACACAATTCGCGATCCATTCTCATATCTATGGTTTTTTTAATTGTACAATGACTCCTATAAAAAAGATAGAATATAATTTCCTACTTTTTCTTACAATGATCAATACCAATAGAATATGGTAGATATTTTAATGTACGGGTTTGCTCCTAGGTTTCTAGAGACTATGAACAGGAGCGATTGCAAAGTTGTGCACTACTCTACTACAAGGAAACATTTACAATTATGCCTTTTTTTTTAAAAGACAGTATTATTTTTTGTTGTGATTAAAATCTCATGGTCAAAAGCAGCTTTAGTAAGAGAGCTACAGCAGCAGAGGTTAGAATGCATATAGTGGAACAACATGATAGCAGGAAACAGAAGTATGAGCAGAAGCTGAGCGATCTCATCCTTATTGGATCAGAGGAAACAGACACAATTTAGAAGTAAGGCAAGCCTATAAAACACCAAAGCCTGCTAGTGATGTCCTTTATTCAGCAAGCCTCCACCTCCTAAAGGTTCTGTAACCTCCCCAAGCAGGGTCAAAATCAGGAAAAAGAATTGGAATTGTGAGAGCATGAGGGACATTTCTCATTTGAACCATGAAAAATGACTAATTGATGGCAATAATTATTTTGCTACAGGATGGTATCTATTCTTGATCTAACTTGTTCTTCTCCTATTTCATTTTACTTTAATATTTAACTTTATGGTAATATTTGAAAAACCCCTTTGTAAGTAAAGTTAATACATAAAATTTTAGCATATAAATTTAATTGCAAGGCAGGTTTGAGTGGCATACAGGTAACTGTCATAATGTAGAACCCATGATCTTTGTAGATGAGAAATTCAATGAATACCTAAGCTCAGTAATATTATTTTAAATTACTAAATATAAGTTTTCATTAATATAAAATATTATACAACATAAAAAGGGACAAATAATTTCATGTTATACTGTCTTCATTTATTGTACAGTTCAGTAAAATTACAGTACAATTACATGGATACTTTTGAATATTCTTGTAGGCACAGTGAGATTGTAAAAATATAGTTCTATTACTGTATTATATTTAAATCCAAATGTAATAATTGTAAGATATAGTTAAAGCAAAACTATTAATGTTATAGTTCACTTATCCTGGATTATTATTAAACCTAAGAACTTTTACATTTCAGCAGTTCTCAGTTCAGACAAGATGGATATGTTAAATATTCAAAAGCAATATTTACCTAGTGGACACTATATTGACTGGTATAGTACTAAAACATATGAAGTGAATATCTATTTACTACACAGGAACATCCAAGAAAGAATAAGAATAATCAAGTCTCAAATTATTATGTAAAGTGCACAGGAAGTGTAAATAATAAAAACTGATACATTCATTTCTTCTGACCTCTCCTTCAGTGATTCCATAATACAACATTTTAAAGAGTTCTATTCAAATAAACATGATTTTGTACTTTACCTCCTGCTGCAACAAATCTAAAATGCTACAAGTAAAAAGCTGCTAAAAATTACAAATTACCACCCAGGCTTCCATGCCTTCATGAGGATAATTAGTCCTATTTTTGAAGGACCAGAAATTATTGCCAAACAATTAGCTACATCTCTAGGAAAACTCATCACTTTGCCTTCAACATACCTTTTTGGAAAAAGAGAAAAGTAATCTGTTTCCATTTAAAGTTGATTTTGAGATGCTTCACTTTGCATTGTCTCTGAAATTAATTGAACTGAATGTGAAACGTTCTACAAATCAAGATAATGAAATGGAAAGAGAGGTTTTAAACACAGCAACCAGAAAGACTGGAAGTGACTCAGAGCTATGTGCCCACAATGTCATTATCCCATTGCCTCTTTCAGTGCGATCTTACATTTTTGTCTTTCTAAAACACTTAAATTAAAACATGGGAAGCTATTTTAAAAATAGAAAGCAATGAATTCTTTTGAAATTGTTTTTAGCTTTTTAAGATTAGATTTATTCCTTTTATTCTATGTGTGAGTGTTTTGTCATTCTACAGGCATGAAGAAGGCATGTACACTGCATGCCTTCTTCATGTCTGTAGAAATCAGAAGAGGGCATTGAAAACCCTGGGAATAGAGTTACTGATAGTATGAACCACCATGTCAGTGCTGATAGTTGAACTTGCATCCTTTTCAGGAGTATCAAGTGCTCTTAATGGCTAAGCACTCTCTTCAGACCCCTGTTCTGTAATTTAACACACACACACACACACACACACACACACACACACACACACACACACGCACGCACATGTGCATGTGAACACGTATGTATGTATGTATGTATGTGTATATATGTATGAAGTGACCATGTATTAGTCTAATCCTGCTGCTATGAATGTATGTATGTATGTATGTATGTATGTATGTATGTTTGTATGTATGAAGTGACCATGTATTAGTTCTGCTGCTATAATAAAGTACCATAGACTAGGAAAATTATGAAGAATAGAGCTTAGTTTTCATACTGTTGGATCTGATGATAAAAAGGTGATAAATACCAAGATTGATATTGTAGCTGATAGGTGTTGACTGAGGGCCTGTTTTATTGATCATGCTTCCTTTTTACATACTCATTTAATGGAAAAAGTGGAGGGTCTACTCTGTTTTCATGGGATACAAGCTATAACAGGGAAGGACAACATAGTCTCTGAATCTTCCACAGTGGCATTAACTCCACCAGAAGAAAACAGTTGTTGTGTCCTGGTTTCCTCCCAGATTCCTTATCTCTTTATCTCTTCCACAATGCACTTAAATTATAATTATTGAGCTGAGAAGGGACACCTACATACAATTCTATATATGCTATCCAAGTTGACAAAAATGATGATTTTGTTTATAACAAGATATTAGTCCAGTATTTGGCAGATCAATGTCTGTCTCCTAAGTTAATAATTCTGATTTTGTTATTTGAAAAGTAGAATTTTGAACTCTGATCTATTCGTTATTTATATTCATTGGGATTCAGTCTCTATAGTACTGGGGTTAAGTGGGGTTAACATCACTATCCCTAACTATACATATGGAAAATGGGAAAAACATATCAATACACACATTTATGTCTCATCAGTATACTTGTGGACCAAAATAGCAAATTATCTCAACATAAGAAACTTACTTTCTAGTGGCATGGAAAGTCATAAGAAAAATAGCATATATATATATATATATGCATGGAAAGTCATAAGAAAAATAGCATATATATATATATATATATATATATATATATATATATATATATATATAGTACAATAGAAATGACAAGATACATATAGCTTTGGAGTAAGAAGTAATTAAATATCATTTTCTTCAGTGAGTGTTCCACAAATACAAGGGTAAGTCTACATCTCTAGACTTTATCATATATTATACTTAGCATATTATTTAATTGCCTTTGAGTAGTAGCCTAGATGACTCTTTAGTAATTTTGACCCAGACTCAGTAGTTTTAAAGTTATTTGAAGCTTATTCCTTTAATAATTACAAGTAAGTTTTAATAAAAATTATATTAATTGGTGCTGCCTTTAGATTTAGTAAATCCTTTTCATAATATGGAGTTTTAGGTAGTCAATGAAAAATTATGTATGTTCATCTCATTTGACTTCTCACCAATCCTATGGGTTGACACTGCTATGCTATGAGTTAACATTAAGTCTATTTGGTTCTTCTAACTTTAGGTCAAGAGAGAAATCCTAACTGTCTCCCATCCACTATATCATTCTTATATAAGCATTCCTTCACATCCCCTGCTTTTACCAGCATCATCCTTTTACAGCATCTTGTTGGCATAGAGATAGTTTGCTATCTCTGTTCAGAAGAACCAAAATTGTTTTCTGATCGACTTTCAATTCTGATGTTAAGCCTGATATGAAAAATCATGATAGCTGCTTTTTTATCATTTCCTTTTGCTAGCTCATATTTTCACCTCCCAAATAGATCTTGGTTGCAAACGCTTTACTTTGTTCTTTTCTTCGATCAGAATATCCACCACCACAGCCCTTAAATTATGAAATCCTCAATGGTATGCTGTGCCCTACAATTTTATGTCAAGCTGACACCAACTAAAGTCATCTGAGTGGAGGAAATGCCATTTAAAAATGTGCCCATATGATCAGGCTGTAGGGTTATCTATTTATTTTTAATTAGCAATTAATGAGGGAAAACAGAGACCATTATGGGCAGTAATATCCCTGGGTTGGTGGTCCTAGGTTCTATAAGAAAGCAGGCTGAGTAAGCCAGTAACCATCAGTGCTTCATGGCTCTTGCCATCAGGCTACAGGCTGTGTTTTAGTCCTTGCCCTCACTGCTTTCGATGATGGACTGTTACATGGAACTGTCATTGTAATAAACCTTTTCCTCCCCAACTTGTTATCAATCATGGTCTTTCATCAGAGTAATAGTTACACTAACTAAGGCTACTACATCTACATTTTCTACTTAATTTCGAAGAAGCACTTCAATACCTACAGCAGTTAGAAGAAGTCATCAAAATTGACATCCATTTGACAATTAAGTAGAATCTATCTTTAGAAATGAAATGATCCCCCGTGTGACTTTGTTTTTCACAGACACCTCTTCTGCATAATTATTTTGCTCAGGACCCATGTCATATATACAGTGCTTTAATAATTCACAGAACTCTAACAGCCTTCTTTATATCACATCATTACCCCAGATTCATTTTTTATTCGTGTGTAATAAGCTACTGCAAAATGCCCTTCCTAAATAACCATTTCTTGTTGTTCATGAAATCACTTGATGGGTTGCTCAGAAACTAAACAGGGAAAGTAGCTAAGAGTTATGTTTGCTTTGTTAAATGATTACTCTAAATGTCATGTTAAGGTTTTAACATTTATATATATATATATATATATATATATATATATATATATATTATACTTCACATCATATAAATATATGATATAAAGTATAAAAAGAACTCAAGATGTTAACCTCCAAAAGTAAGAAACCAAATAACCCAATTTAAAATGTGGTACAGATCTAAACAGAGAATTCACAACAGAGGAATCTGGAATGGCCAAGAAGCACTTAAAGAAATGTTCAAAGTCCTTACTCATCAGAGAAATGCAAATCAAAATAACCCTGAGATTCTACCTCACACCAATCAGAATGGTTAAGATCAAAAATGTAAGTGACATCACATGCTGGCAGAGATGTGGAGAAAGAGAAATGCTCCTCCACCGCTAGTAGGATTGCAGACTAGTACAGCCACTTTGGACTCAATCTGGAGGTTCTACAGAAAATTGGAAATAGATCTACCTGAAGACCCAGATATACTACTCTTGGACATATATCCAAAAGATGCCCCGTCATGCCACAGGGTCACATGTTTCACTATGTTCATAGTAGCCTTGTTTGTGATAGCCAGAAGCTAGAAATTACCCAGACGTCTCTCAACCGAAGAATGGATTAAGACTATATGGTAATAAGCAGAAAGGCCCACATGAGGATGCTTCAATCTTACTTAGAAGGGGAAAGGATATAATCAAGGGAGGGAAGGATCTGAATGGGAGAGGGGAGGGGGAGGGGAAAGGGAAACATGATCAGGTATGAGTTGAGGGAAGACAGGAGACAGAATGAATTGAAATATGCAACCTGGGGATGGTGGGGGAGGTCAGGGGACCTTCTAGAAAAGCCAGAGAACTGGAAGGTGAGAGACTCTCAAGACTCAAGTAGAGGGACATTAGATGAAATGCCCAACTGGTAAGAGGGAATTCATAGTTTATCTCCAGGAGAAAGACAGCATCAAGTGCAGGGATGGGTTTGCCATCCCACAGTCAAAAATTCTGACCCAGAATGTTTCCTGTCTAAAAGAACTGCAGGGACAAAAATGAAGAAGAGACTAAGGGAAAGGAGGTCCAGTGACCGGCCCAAGTTGTTATCCATCTCAAGAGGAGGCTCCAAGGTCTGACACTATTACTGATGCTATGATGTTCTTACAGATGGGAGAGCCTAGCATGGCTGTCCTCTGAGAGGCCCTACTGGCAACTGACTAAGAAAGAAGCAGATACTTACACTCAAATATTGGACTGAAGTTGAGGACCCCTATGGTTGAATTAGCAGAAGGTTAAAAGAAGCTGAAAGGAGAGTAATCCCATAGGAAGCCCAGCAGTATCAAGTAACCCAGACCCCAGGGAGCTTCCAGTGACTGAGCAACCAAAGAACATACACAGGCAGGTCCAAGGTCCCTGGCACCTGTATAGCAGAGGTCTGCCTGGTCAATCCCCATAGGACACTTAAGAGCAGCCTGGTTTCAAGTTGAGTTAGGTTTAAAACCCTGGTGACCCAGCAGGTGCCTGCAAGGGACAGTAGGTGTTTTGCCATGCTCCTAGACACCAGGCTCTTGATACAAGGCCTCAGCTCTGCATAATTCTGTGGCCATCAGTCAGGTAAGGGCAATGCCCAAATCCCTCCACTTGTAGAGAATGTGATGATCATGTAACCTCAAGACAGATATACATTTTAGTAAGGCACCTACAGGTCTGAAGGGCTTAGCCAATTAAGCTCCCCTTCCCAGACCTTCCTCCCTGCAAAAGTATTTAACCTCAGGCCCACCCTGAGAAAGTGGGGTATGATTCTCTCATTACCAATCTCTGCCAGGACACAATGAGTACCTTAAAACCATAGACTGTCTGTTCTCATCAGGGTCTGCCATGGGAAGCAATGGAATAGGCTTTCCTCTAAAGAGCTCCGCCTAGTCTCCCACAGAAGGCCTCTTTGAACTCCTGCCATGGACTCCACCATGACAAGCTTCCCCACGATCAAGCCAAGGACACTCTCCTCCCCACAGGACCCAGATGGAGCCCACTCCCTTTCCCCCTCTTTTCTCTTTGGCCTGGCCAAGATCTACTTGGTTCTCATTCTCAGATCTTCCATGGCATCCAGCGGGGTCTGTGATGCCCAAGTGTCTGAGAACATGATGACTCCTTCAGTCCCTTGGGATCTCAGGCTGCACTTTCCCACCTGCAGAGCTGGGTGCTGTGGCTGGGGTATGCTGAGTCAAAACTCCCAAGTCGCCCAAGCCCCAAGAGGATGCAGGCCACCATTTAACCCACAAGGCCCCAGTGGGAGATGTGCTTAATTCTCCTGAGACAGACCCCAGGGAAGGGGGAGGCCTGGTGGGGTGGGGTGGGAGTATCCTCTTGGAGGCAAGGGGGAGGAAGGATGGAATGAGGATCTGCAGATGGGTGGGGGATGGAGAATGTGGCAGGGGTCACAATGACTGGAATGTAAAACAACGACAACAACAAAAAAAATGAAATAAATAAGTAAATACTGACAGGACTGAAGATTGGAAAGCTTATTTGAGGTTTCAATTTCAATGCTTTAAATCCCTGATGACTCGGTTTAGTCATATTTTGGTTGTGCTTGGAGCAAAATGGCTCATCTCATTACCAACAGGAAGCAGAAAGCAGATGAACTGAACCTTCTGCTGGGCTTCCTCTTAGCTCACTTTGGTTTCATCTGGGCTCAACTACCATATTCTGTTGTTGTCCTCTGTGACTAATATCTGTGCAAACACAAAGAGAAACCTGGAAGTAAGCCCTACTAATCTCTCTGCTTGATCTAAATCCAATCACACTGACCATCAGAGGCAAGTAACATCAATCATAGGTAAATCTATCTGGTACGTAAGCATATAAAAGGCAGAAGAAACCTTCAGTTTGCTCTAACCTTCCTTTCTTACCTAGTGGAAATGGTATAATAACCAAATGAAAACTGATCCTGAAAGGACAGATGAATCCAGGTCCATAGTCTTCTAAAATGGTACATAGGGAAACATGGAAGGAATCAATATACAAAGAAACATGGGGTTTGAAGGAGGCAGTGCATTTCACTTTCTTCCTACGAAAAAGAGTGATAATGGTAGACTTAACAATTATCACAGGGTATCCGATTTCCATCCCCTTTCCTTCCACATTAAATGAAAGTTACCATGTGAAATGGAAATTGTCATCTCTTGGCAGAAACATAACAAAACAGCTGATTCTAAGAAAAAAGCAGAGAGCTGAGCCTGGTTTCAAATTTGGATGCTACATTTTTCTTCCAAGTGTGACTATGTTCATAATTTCTCTTTCTAACAGATGCTTGAAAGTTCCATATCCTTTCTTCTTGTGGGGCTTAAGGGTGGGTTGTAGAGGCTGGAATCTACATCAAATACTCATATGCCCTTTATTTTCTGAGTCATCAGTATTTATAGCAGATGTGAAGCATAGCCCGGAGATGGTACATTAAAGGTAGGCTGGGGTCTAAAATAAAAGTGATTGACATTTATGTTTCCCTGAAACAACATGTGTGTAGAAATTGAATAGAGAATCTATTTCAATTCACAGACATAAAAGATATGAAGACATGTCACAACAAAAGCAGACTAGATTAATAGCACCTATATTGTTTTCTTAGAACTATAGAAAATCTGATTTGAAAAGACAATCGTGAACATTGGTGCTTGAAACATGATCGTTATATCTTATTGCAGCACGTTTTAAGGGATAGTCCCACATTGATATGAAAATCTCAGACTGAAGTATAATAAATAAACTGCATGTATTCTTGACCTATACAATTTAAGTTAAAATTGGATTGTAGAGTTTGGAATGTTATCCAATGCTTTGAGAACACCCATGGACCTTTAAAGATCAGTGTATATGCAGAGAGTCTACAAACTCCTATCTAAATAAAAATAAATAGATAGATAAATATTTTAGTTTTCCGTAGTATATCATATTTGATTTGTTATATTGGTGTTAGGAATATGTTTTGTCACATATCAATAATATAATTTTTTTATAATGTAAATGTGTTTTAGATTTTTTTTTTTGATTACTTTTTGTTTACAGCTTTCTTATAAGTTGTCCTTTTGGGAGTTGGACCAATTCAAGGCTTCCTCAGAGGCCCTGATCAAAGGACAAAAATAACATAATTCTGTGTCCTTTTGGGAGTTGGACCAATTCAAGGCCTCCTCAGAGGCCCTGATCAAAGGACAAAAGGAACATAGTTCTGTGTCCTTGCTCAGGAGCAAACTTGTCATGGTCGGTCTAGGGCTGAAGCTGGAACCTTGAGGGAGTTAATGTTTTGCTCCTGGGAATTTGACTTTTCCCTCTAAAGAGACTAAAGTTATCAGTTACAAGGCCACTATGTGCTCAGTCTCTAATTGTTCTTGAGATAGCCCGTGTTCCTTTTGTGTAACATTGCTTACTTAGCCTCCTGGTGACTTTGTCCCATTAAATAAAACTGTCTCATTTCTCCCTGAAAATAGTACCTAAGTGCTATACTTCTGGATACGTTTGCTTGACATAAGAAATAGCTTGTACAAGTCCTCCCAGTCCCAAGCTTACCTATCTCCTCTAGCTTTGACCTTTATCTTCTGATCTCCTGATTCTCTATCTCAGTTTCAGTCACTAAAGAATGGCCTATTGGTGCAGGTCACTGTCAACTTTGAGTGTGACAGTTGACCCCTGGAAATCAGTGGGGACATTTAGATCTTAATAAACCTTGGTATCTAAGCATAGGCAACTCTTAATTCCAGCTCTGACATCTTAGCTTGTTTTGTGTCCTATGATAGTTCATTTAACCCATTTAACCTTTCTTGCATGCAAGATAGGGGAAATAATAGTATCTCCAGAGATTCTAATAAAAATAAAGGAAGTGAATATTCAACACATCTGCAAAGTATTTACGTTATCTGTGCACTGACAATATTGGCAGAGGCTGGATAGGACACATACCCAGAGTCAGCAAATAGGTTGAAGCAAACTGTGATTTTGTGTTTTGAAAATATCTATATCTGTTATTACTAGATTAGAATTTTTTGGAAAATTCTCAGTGATCTATAAACCTATATTATTTAAAACATTTATATTTAGTTTATCAGATGTCTCCCTGTCCTATTTATACATTAATTAATTAATAGTAAGGCAAGGCATTAATTATATAGCCTGAGCTAGTCTTAAACTTTCCTTCTGCTTGACCCAGCCTCCTATGTGCTAAGTTTCTGGGTATATGTTACCATATTCAGTTTAATTCATCTTATTTTATGTGTTCAATTAAGTATTATGGATTTTCTAAGTGTTTTGCAGTAGCTATTAGAAATTATTTGAACATATAATAGAAATATTATGTTCTTTTCAAGACATGATGTGTTATTCTCATTTTATTTTTCAGTTATATGTTTCTTTGCATATGGTTATGTTCATATATATGAAGGTGTCTGTGGAGGCCAGAAGACAAGTCAGTTCTTCTGAAACAACAGTTACAAGTAATTGTGGGCTACTTAACATGTGTGCTAGGAACCATGTTCAGGTTTTTTTCAACAGTGTCCTGGCTAGTTTTATGTCAACTTGATACAAGTGAGAGTCATCTGAAAGAAGGAAACCTCAATTGAGCATATCTCCATAAAATCCAGTGGCAAGGCATTTTTTTAATTACTGACTCACGGATGGGATAATGCCCATCCCATTGTGGGGAGTGCCATACCTGGGTTGGTGGTCCTGGGTTCTATAAGGAAGCAGGCTGACTAAAACCAAGAAAGCAAGACAGCAATCAGTCTCTGTATTGGCTCCTGCCTTCAGGTTCCTGCTCTATTTGAGTTCCTGTCCTGGCTTCCCTCTGTGATGAAGTGTAAGCCAAATAAACAGTCCCCTCCACAGGTCTTTGATCATGGCATTTCATCACAGACATACTAATCCTCACTAAGTACCAGAAGTAGTGTATTGCTGTGACAGACATGACCATATTATTTTGAGGAGGATTGTAGAAGGACGTTGGAACTTTGGGATGAAAAAGTCTTTGTGTGTTGAGAGTGCAGTGAGTTGTTCCCAGGAGCTTGGAATATAAAAATGTTGAGAGCAGTCCAGACAATTGAGGCATGACTTGTGACATTTCAAAAGGAAGCACAGACTCTACTGGGCCATTTTAGTGAAGAGTCTATAGTGTCTGGTCAGCTGGAATTAAACAATCAGCTGTGATAAGCAGGAAGAAATAGCCACTAATGAAAAGCCTTTGTTTTGTTGGGACAGTGGATGTTGGCCAGTTGGGGTTGAAGAATTAGCTGTTGTTAAGAAGGCACTAGCCTCGGTGGGCGTGGTGGCGCACACCTTTAAACCCAGCACTTGGGAGGCAGAGGCAGGCAGATTTCTGAGTTTGAGGCCAACCTGGTCTACAAAGTGAATTCCAGGACAGCTGGGGCTATACAGAAACCCTGTCTCGAAAAACCAAAACCAAAAACAAACAAACAACAACAACAACAACAAAAAAGGGACTAGCCTCATTGAGCTGACATTTCCTGGGAAGCGTTTGCTCAGGGTCAGAACATACATAGAAGCCATAGAAGCTGTGTTCCAGAAGTGGCGAAGGTTAGACCTTTGCTAGCGGCTGAACACAGTATTCTAAGAGTCACCCAAGTAGTGGTTTTGAAGGCATGAAGTGTTTCAAATTACTAAACCAGGCTCATTTGCTCTTTGTCTCCCTGTCTCTGTCTCTCTTTGTGTTTTCTGTGTCTGTTTCTCTCTGTCTCTGTCTCTCTCTTCCTGCTGCCTATTATGACAATAACAAACTAACACTCTAAAACTGTTACCAAACCTCCAATTAAATGCTGTCTTTTATTAACTTCCTTGGTCATGGAATCTTTTGAGAACAATAGAACAGTAACTAAGACAGAACATATTTTGTGTTGTTGATTTATCTAGCATAAACTAGGCTTTGGTAACCAATTACATGCATCATTCAGTACCGGAATATGACGACCAATAAGTTAAACTAGGAACTAGTAGGAACAAATTTATAAATGTGTTTGTGCTGGTTTCTTGTTGCAGCACAGAGCTGATGATTTAAAATGATGAGAATTTTTTGTCTTAAAATTCTTAAATTAGAAGCATGATTTGGAACATAAGTTAGAATCAATATGGTGGTCCTTACGGATTTCTTTTTGGGAGGGGGCAATGTCAGTCATTTCCTTGAGTTTTCCAGCTTCTAGAAGTTGCCTAATTCCTGAGATCAAGGTGCCTTCTAAGTGTTCCTGGACTAGAGAGGACGAGGACCTGTGGAGTTTTTGTCATGTTTTGTTCCTGTTGTACTTAGTTTTTTCTTTTATACATAAAATCATTGTTATTGGTTCAGTATAGCCTTAGCTATTATCCAGGGTAATTGTGCTCCTTAAAGGCCATCTACTTAGTAATCTCAATTCTAAATGCAACCTCATAGGATCAGGAATTAAAATATGAAAATCTTTGGACAATCATTAATTCACCTAAACCAGTCCACTATCAAAATTTCAATAAAAAGAGCTAAATATAAAAATTTTAAATTAAAAAAATTTCATTTCATCTGCTATTTTGTTTCTGCCTAAAATACCTGTTTTATTTATTCACTATATGCTAGTGCTCTAGAACTTTGGTTGATTTATCTGGATAATTATCTTCATTTCCCAGTTAACTTCACAAAAGTTAAATTAACATGGATTTAAACTCCCAGTCAAACATAAGTGCTCCAGTTTTAGAACTGTATTAATTTTAGAAACAAAGTGCAGTATGAGAAGCCTATGAATATTAATTAAACTGGTTCTAAAATAATTATAAGTAAATAAAATTTCTAATGATTCAGCTTTTGTATATGTTATAGTAAAAACAACAAAGTGGCTTGACTGTAGTTTTTTCTATCTTTTCTGATCATATTTATTTAGTTTTTCATGGTCAAAAATTACGTATTTGATTTGGGTGTATGAATTTTTATCTTAAAGGTTCTGACTCTAACTCTGTCCAGGTATGACTGTCCAGCTTACAAAGATTTTATTCAGTCAGGAAACACAATGTTCATAGTCTTATGTAGAAATAAGTCTTTTTGGTTTTTTATTTCAAAATAGGTTTAAAATTCAGTGGCATAATAGAAATTTTATATATATATGATATATATGTATATATAGTTAATATTATATTTATGCTGAGATAAAAATTAACATTTTTATTATTCTGACCCAAGATAGATTGTAGTACAACTTCCCCAAAGGTCTTAAGAGTTCTGTGCCATTTATCTTCAAGATCGCTGCAATGTTTTTGCTAACTCATTGGTTTGGAACAGGTAATTCTGGAAGTTTTAATGGTTCAGGTATAGGTCAATGAATTATGATTAAGTGATATAGGTTTTCTGTTGTTGTTGGAGATAGTTTTTGTAAATGTTAAGAAGTGAGTAAACATTGAACAAAAGTGAGTGTATATTTTCTTCAAGGGTGCCTTTGATATCACTGTTGCTGTTTGTGATATGGCTCTAAAATAATATATTTACTTCTTCATTTGTATGAGATTCTTAGCTGTTAAGTTTAAATTCTCATGTGGTTAATTACTGAATTCTAAGCATTAGTAACAAGTCTTTACTAAAAAAGAATCTAGACCTCTGTGTAGAAAGGGATATATTTGGTCATCAAATTAAAATTAAGATTTCTAACAGAGGTAATTTTGCAGTTTACAAAAAACTAAGGCATGATTACATTATACATTAACTACATAAATATATTTTTTATAGATTTGAGTCAGTTAAGTTTAACTTTATATTACTTAAAATTTAGTTTCTTTTCTCACCAAGATCTTATAGAATATTACATATAATATTAAATGTATAATACCTGGGATGGCTCAGTATTTAAGAACACTTGATATTTTGAAGATGTCTCAAGGAATTGGGTTCTCAGTAACCAAGGGAAAAGGAAGAAGAGAAAGAGATGAACTTGGTTTACAATTTTAATTTGGAAATCTAGGAAGTGGATACCATGACTAGAGATGAGCAAATCAAAGGGACTTTAGGATAACACAAAAAACTTCAATGCTGTCTTATTTTGAGGGCATTTGAAAGAAGAGAGGATTAAATTTATGTGTGAAGCTGTAATTAAACAACTGAAAATGAGGTATCAAGTAGAAATATAGTACAGTAGGGAAATCCAGTGACATTTATCCATTAAAAGACAGAAGGGATTGAAGACCCATTGAGAGCATTTGGAAGGTGCTTGCTTAAGATTCTCTAATTCCAGGAAGAATGTGGAGTACAAGAGGATAAAAAATTTGGAAGAGGATTTGGACCTGAAATTACAAAGATTGATGCTACCTTAGGGGAGATGCTAGCTGAAGTTTTATGGGAGGATCGTGAATTGTGGGTAGAAGGTGAGGAATAAGAATAGGACTCTAGAAACTTCAGGGTAGCCATAGAGAAGAGCAGAACATGAACAGTCTGATTGAGCACACAAGAAGAAGAGTGCTGTGGAATGATATGAGAGGGTGAGGATCTAAGGGCGGAAACATTAAAATCCTGAAGGAGATTGAGATGCACATTTTGGAAGGAATGGATTGGATATGGGGACAATGGGAGTTTGGAAGGGTTGGCTGCAAATATCCCCCACCTCTCTATTAATAGACCTAAAGAGAGATGACTGATGAAAGTAATTTGTCTAAATATCCATTCCATTTCCTTGTATATATTTGTCCATGTCATTGATGGCCTATTTTAGAAAAGAGAACACACAGCGTAAGTACTTCATTTAAATTTTATATACCTTTGTAAATCCTTCCTCAAGTGTCATATATACAATATCATATTCTTCTGTAAACAGTTTTTTCTTAATGAACAAAATATTTGCTAACAAGATTTTTATTTTCTCAAGTGAACCCAAATATGAATTAACTACCTACTTATCATGTTTTAGAGGATCTCCAATATACTCACATCAAGTTTAGTAAGCAGTACATGTCTACAGTAGTAATAGTAAAAGTTGGTAACTTTAATCTGTGGCTAGAATATACCTTTTGGTAAATGACTTAGAAAGTCTTATAGAATTTTTGCGGTTAATTTAGATAATACTGTTTTAGATGATTTGTTAAACTTATAAGGCCTGATTGAAACACACTTGATCACTGAAATTAAAATCAGGAACTAAGTCTGCCTCTAACTGAGATTTCTTGACATTTGCTATGTTTTAAAAGGCCTTTGCAGATTTCCTAATTCTTTCAATATTTTATACATTTACATAATTTTAATACTAGACTATTTTGATCAGTTATTATATTTTTTGTTTCAATGTGATATTTCCTTGTTTAGGCACTACATCTTTTATTCTAATAAAATAATTCTAGCCATTTAAGATGAAATACATGCTATAATACTTTGTTTCTAACCTAGCAAACATTGCTTTTAATTCTATTTATTTTATTAATGGTCAGCCCCAATATCTTATAAATGAGCTACAACAATAATCTATTGATATAATCCATGGAGTTTCCTATGGGTACATGTCCTCTCGATTCTCTTGATTCTCTATAAATGAAGTACAATTCAGAATTCATCACTACTCATGGATAGTTATTACAAATGTCCTTAGGATATATATATATATATATATATATATATATATATATATATATATACACTAGTAATTTAAGTAAAGATGTAATGCTTATAAATTATAAGACTACTTAGTTTAAAAAAAGAGAATGTTTTTTGTTTTTGTTTTTGTTTTGTTTGTTTTGTTTTTCCAGATAGGGTTTCTCTGTATAGCTCTGGCTGTCCTGGAACTCACTTTGTAGACCAGAAAGATGTTCTAAAACATAATTAAAAGGTCAAGACATTGCAAAGTAGGAGTGAGACATGGCAACAGACTTTATATTTTGTTTATTTTTCATAAGTAAGAAATAGCTCATTCTTTTACCCATGACAGTAACACTTGTGCATAAAGGTCATTTTCATTAACCTTAGACTTGTAATTTCCAGCCTCCTTGCCCAAAGGCATTGCTGTTATTTACAATTTTTCTTAGTCCTATGCAAAACCAAACAGTCATCAGTGTAAGGCTAATATATGTTAAGTGCCTCAGGCACATTTCAATTAAGTATTAATATAGATTGGAAAATTTCCAAAAAACATTTAGTGAATATTACTTTCAATCATTTTCATTAAAATTAATAGCAAATGTTAAAATGCAATATGCCACGGAGCTGGGGGAATTAAAACCTTAGTTTCTAAAGTGCTACTTGTGCTAATGTAGAAAGAATATAGAAACAATTCAGCCAGATATTAGCTACTTCTATGAAACACTAAGTTTTATGTTTGTGAAAGGGTGGGAGTTATGCGCAAATTGTTATTATTTTTTGATAGTTCTGGGGATTGAATTTAGGGAGTTGCATATGCTGGGCAAGCACTCTACCACTAAGCAGCTTTCACAGTCACGAATTAATTTTGCATTAATAATCTTATGTACTAGGCTCATATTTAATGAGTCCTTACTGCAGACACAAAATAAAGAATTGGAATATGCACAAGTTTAAATTTTAAAGGACATGCATGGAACCTTAATGATGTAATCAAGGAATACTTAAAGACTGACTTTGAATATAAATTTTGCAAATAAATTAAAAACTTTGTCCAAAGTAAATGGAGGTATCATGTAATCAGGATAAGATGAATGAGCAAATGAAGGATTGCATATGATATTTGTTTCTTGTTATTTTAGTTCAGACAGTATCACATGATGTACTTTGCTATGCCTAACGATTATAATAATCTTCGTGCCTCTGCCTCCATGTACTAGAGCCCAACTATGAGTGATCTTTTAAAAAAAAAAAGAGTAGAAATGTAGGGGAAGTATAAAATTAACTGAGAAATCATAAAGGCTGAATTTTTTTCTCTCAAAAAAAGAATATATAGAACACGATCTTTAAAATGAAACAAAAATCAACACCTTCACTAGCAACTTTATTTTCTGAACAATATGAATATCAGTAGCTGCTTCCTGTGGGGCTGAGGCTGTGGGGAAAGAGGGAGTGTGAGAAACCCCACATCCCACCAGAGTTCCGGTGCTCTGGGCAGGCGGACACGAAAGAACTGCTGCATGCTTTTCACATGGCCCCGGGGAGGTGTCTGGCTACGGGAAGCTATGGACCCAGCCCGCGGGGTGGACAAGGGACAATCTAGGTACCAAGTTCTCAGGCTCGGGCATCCCAAACACCACTGGAAACCTTGGAAGAGCTGGGAACAGAATGGGGCCAGCAGGGGCAGCTGGGTCAGCCCCTGGACCGAAGGGAGGAGAGGGCAGGGTGAGAGGGGAACTCTGGGTGGTTCCCACGCTGGTGCGCAGGAAGGCCTACAGCCTATCCCATAGTTCAAGCACAGTGGGCCTTGATGAGCAGAGATAATCTATGGTTTTTTGAGCTTTATTGTAGAAAAGCAGGGAGAAAGAAAAATGGTAGAAAGAGAGAGAGGCTGGCCATGGCCATGTGGAGAGAGGGGGGAGGCAGAGAGAGGGCTAGAGAGTAAGAAAGGTGAGAGCTTAAGGAGAGGGAGGAGGGGCAAGCAGTCCCTTTTATAGTGGGCTGGAGTATCTTGTTGCGGGGTAGCTGTGGAGAGGAGCATACCTGGCTATAGTCAGCTAACTATGGGGGTGAAGTCTAGCCAGAATGCCAGAAGCTTGGGACTTTGTCTGTGTGAATTATAGTTAAAGAATTATGGAGTTGGGAGTTATGGTGTCAGGCACCTGTGTCTGGGAACATGGTTCGCAGTTCTGTCCATTGTAGAATTTTCTACTGGGTCGCCGGTGCAAGCCTTATTCAACCAAAATAGGCTGCCTATCACTGCCCCACAGTTTCCTAGTATGCATTATTATTAGAATTATAGTGCATTGCTTTCTGATGTATATGTTATACATATACATAATGTATAACATTTCCAATTTACGTACAGATATTTCAGTCCTGTAACATGAGTATACATTATTTCAAGCCAATGCTATTGATGATCAATATAAGCTGATCACTGTGGAACATGAAAATGTTAGGAACGTTTTTAATTTCTCCTTCTTTGAAAGTAACATTTGGGATAACAATATTTTAAAAAATTCTATTTTGCTCTAATTTTTAAACCTAAAAGCAAACAGTATTATATGGATGACATAATACAACATGAAGAACTTAAAACTCTTTCATATGGGTGGAGAATGTCTTCTCATTGTAAAATTCATACATACTCAATTTTCAAAACAAAAGCCATTTTTTTCCAGTAGGCCCATTAACTTGCATTCACTTGTATGTGGAATATTGTGACCCCCCAAAATAATTAACTCAGAAAAAAATGTAAAGAAAAAAATTAACATAGCACCTTAATAAGAGTGATGAGGAAAGCGAGGCATCTAAGTCTGAGTCTAAAACAGTGACCTACAGGTTAGAATTGGGACAATCCCCAAGACTAGGCACTTCCTGAGTAACATGATTAGTGTATGCATGAAAATGTAACCCTGAAGATTCACAGCCAGTCCACTGGAGAACAGGAAATGGAGACCAACCATTAGAAACTATTGAGAGCATTTCGAACCCATACTTGTTTCCCGTTGTATGAATAATACAGGGTGAGAATATGAAGGCAGACACAAATACTCTAGCATTAGTTTCTAACATTTATGATAACTTCTCTGGTGCCAACTTTGTTGACTCTGCTAACTCTTTTTCTCATGTTTCAAACCTGGGGATAAATTTTCTGTTACTAGTTCTCCATCATTCAAATCCCAAGTCTAATCATGTTTTCCTCTAGGCTCATTCTCTTTGCACACATCAACACACTTGCCTATCTACGGCTCTGTCTCGTTCTCTTCTTCGTACACTAGACATTTAAGTTTGAAACCTTGGCCTCCAGCACACTGTTTGATGCGTAGCAGCTGTTCAAATATGTCTTAATGCGTAAATTAATAATGAAAGCTCAGAGAATCTGATGAAAGGGTGACAGGTTCAGAAGAATATTAAGAGTTTTTTTAAGGTAAAATTCCTCCAACATTTGAAAATGATTCTAAGTAAATCTGAATAGAATTTACAAAGCGTTTGGAGTCACTGATCTTCATGCAATATTACTACAGGCAGAAAATAGAATGACTGAATTATATTAACTAGGGAACACTTAGAATTGATATTTTGCATCATTTTCTTGTATTTCAATAATCCTTAGTAAGGAAAGATTGTCAAAATCATATTCATACTAAACAAAATGCGATTAGTTAAAATGTCATAGAACTTACAGTTTGGGGAGGTCGTTATAAACCTCTCATATGATATTCTGTCTTTATTGTTTGCAAATAAGTTCTTTTATGTACCTCCAAATTGAAATGAGTCATGTTTTTTAAAATGAATTATCTTGTAACTTTATTTTTTCAAATCCTATTTTAGTGAAGTTTCTTAAATGTTTTAACATCTCTTGTAGCCCACTACCTACTAGAGGTAGTGAAAAAGAACGAATATATGGGGGCGGGAGAGTGGACATGCTTAGAAAGGTTCTTTGGAGCAACTTCCATCTGTGTTGTCTGTAAATAAGCAGTTCATATCAAAGGTCAGGAGCGGCAGCTTGATCCACTCGCAAACAATTTACCTACATACCAGCAGTCCACCTTGGTAGAATTGGGATAAAACATGAATCAGTAGGGGTGGTATTGCCTAGCAGAGTCAGTCAGGTCTCAGCCTCAGCATGAATCAGCAGGAGGGACCAACAGGAATGCCAGAAATTCTTGGCCATGGCTCTGCCAGTGAAGTAAAGAATACCACAGACAATAAACTAGCTGGGTAGAATCTTACTCTGAGATCACCATTCCTACCATATCTGAGCATAACCTAGCTCTGTTTTCCAGGCTGACCTTGAACTCAGGAATCTGCCTGCATTTATAACTCACCTCTAGAGAGAACAGATGACCTAGAAGTATTGTTCAAAATAACTTCTGAGGGCTAGACACATATTTGACAGTTTAAATAAATGATATTTATTTCATTAAAAAAAAAAAAAAAGACTACCAACGACTGTAAGAGCAGAAAGCATTGCAAAGCTAGCTCTGGAAGCAAGCATACCCCAGCCATAGCCACTGTCCCCACCGTCTGTGGAGTCCTATTTCTACTCCCTCTAAACATCCTGTGTCCTCCACTGGTCTTGCCTCAGCATGTAGGTCTGTTTCAGCAGACATCTCTATCAATCAGCCAGAGTCCTTGGAAACTGTAGCACATCACCAGAAGATTTTTGGTGCCTTTTTCTTTATGGAGTCACAACAAATGCAGTCAACTATGAAATGTAAGGCAGACCAGCACATGCGTGTCACTAGTAAACAATTCTTCAGCACATGTCCTTTCCTGTGCTAGATTGAGCAGAACATCCTCTCTCCTGTTTCTGCTTTAGCAAAATGTTTCTTTATGAGTTTGCCGTAGTCTTTCACATGTGTCCACTTCAGGAAAATACTTCTTCACATGTTTGCCGCAGCAAAACACCATCCAATGCAACTGACTTTTCAAAGAACCCCTAATTTTCTCTTCAATATCTAGTTATTAACCTGATGTCATAATAAAATTTACAGTAATTGTTCTTCAAGCTTGATTCAGAATTCCATGGGTGACTAATTGGAGACAGTTTCTAACTATCAGTTTTCAAAGAAGTTGAATTGTATGTTTGGTTGTTGTCTTTAATTATAAGAAGTATAGAAATAATTTAGCTGTATAATATTAGACTTTGTTTATATATAAATATATGTTGACTAATTTCATGTTAACATTATGTCAACATGATAAAAGCTAAAGTCACTTAGAAAAAAGGGACCTTGATTGAGAAAATGCTGCCACCAAATTAGCCTGTGGGTAGTACATTTTCTGGATAAGCAATTGAGATTGATGTGGAATGTGGAATGGCTTAGCTGACTGTGTGTTGTCCAACCCCTGGGCAGGTGGTCCTGAATAGCATAAAAAAGCAGACTGAGCAAACAATGAATAAACAAGCAAGTAAGCATTTTTATTTTTTACGTCTGCATCAATTCCTGCCTTCAGGTATGAGAATAAGTTAAGTACTATCTGTGAGGATTTGAAAATGTTTTGTTCCTGAAAGCTAGATGACCAAGAGACTTTGTTTCCAATGTTACTGAATCTGGAGATAGGGCCTAGTAAGAAGTAATTAGATACCTACCTCAGAAGGGATCAGCGCCCATCTAGTGGGACTAGTTACAATGAGTACAGGATGTAGAAAGTCAGTTTGGCTTACCCTCTATCAATTTCCCTGGGTGCCATGATCTGCCTGCTGTCTGCCATCATAGGATGGAGCATAAATTCTAACCTCATGTATCTAGCCAATCATAAACTCTTATGTCCAAGAATTGCTAGTTCAAAAGTGCCTTTTTTCTTATAATGTTCCCAATCTTGTGTATTTTGTTATTGTAACAATCAGATTGATGTCTTAGAAGCCTTCCATCTAAGATGAATATTGAATAATAGCAAAAATAATTTTCATAAAAGACAAGTGGGAACTTAAATTTTATTTGTTTGATTCTTGTTTTCATCTCTAATTTTATCTCCAGAGAAAGTTCAATAGAAGATTTTCCTTTTTTTTTTTTTTTTTTTTTTATTATTATTTTCTTATAGTAAAAGTCCAACAAATTCTGTCAATGGCTCGTAAGTTAACAATGGCAGAGTTGTACTGTACTTATAAGAAAACTGCTAAATAAAACATTTGAATTTGGTTGTCTCTGAAAAAAAAAAAAAAGAAGATTTTCCTACATCAGTCTTACTATGCTATTAATTATATGATTAAATAGTGACAGAAACCCCCCTAGAGATTTTAGTGATAAAAAGTACAGTTCCACTTTTTTTTCTTTAAGCTAGCTTCAAATTGTAAAAATCTTGCTACTGACCTTCAAAGTGTAATGCTAATACAAAATTGATAATTTGTATTAGAGTTGAGCCTGTAACCTTTGGACCAAAGTTTGTATATTGGAAATCTATACTTGTTATTCCTATATTTTGGTAAATAACTATAAGATTACCAGAGAACAGACATTGGACTCTTTGTAGAAATATTTGTTAAATCTTTAATATGAAAATATAAAGTAATTTAGTTATTTTATTAAGATAATGCTCATAAGGAAATATATCAAACATATTAATTAAGAGTAGCAGTCTACATCCAGAGACTATCCCACCTGGGGATTCATCCCATATGTAGCTACCAAACCCAGTTACTATTGCTAATGCCAAGAAGTGCTTGCTGACAGGAGCCTGATATAGATGTCTCTTGAGAGGCTCTGCCAGAGCCTTACCAATAGAGGTGTGGATGCTTGCAACCAATCATCAGACTGAACAAGGGGACCCTAATGCAGGAGTTAGGGGGAGGACTGAAAGAGTTGAAGGGGCTTGCAACCACATAGGAAAAGCAACAATTTCAACCAACCAGAACTCCCAGAGCTTCCAGGGATTAAATTACCAACCAAAGAATATACATGGAGAGACCCATGGCTCCAACTACATATATTATATAGGATGGTCTTATCTGCCATCAAAGAGAGGGGAGGTCCTGTGAAGGCCTGATGTGCCACCATAGAGAATGCTTGGGCAGTAAAGCGGGAATAGGTGGGTGGGTTAGCACCCTCATAGAAGCAGGGGGGAGGAGGGGTGAGAAAGGGTGTTTGTGGAGGGGAAACTGGGAAGGAGGATAACATTTGAAATTTAAATAAATAAAAATTAAAAAAAAAAAGAGTAGTAGTCTATGGCTGTTTTGCCAAGTAACTACAGCATATAGCATATCCAGATGACTCTTCTGTACATTCAATTTTAATTTTAATTGATGTCTAGGAACTTAATTCCCTGTGAAAGTATCCATGGTTCACGTGAAGAAGAATTATCTACAGCCTCCATTAGAAATAAATTTTGATTAATACCAACTTTAATAGTTAAAAAAATCTAATGAATAGTTTAGTTATAGCTTAAGGAGCAGCATAGTTATTTCAATGTTTGCACCTGTGGAAAATGTCTGAATCTGCTAGGGTTTGTCTACCACATATATCACTTCTAAGAGTTTGTTGTCTTGGGACAGAATTCATGGATGCACATATGGAGTATATCTACGTAAATGAAAGGTTTTATCCTGGATAAAAGAGATTTGGTCACTGATATCTATATATGTGTATATATACACACATAAACATATATATGTTTGTGTGTATATATAATTTACATATAATATATAGTAGATATACTAGATAGAAAATAAAAATTTACAAATCTATATTAAATTTTGTCATTAGATCTTTAATTCTTGGTAAGGGGAACTGACTCCATTTAAACTAAGAGTTAAATCAAATCTTTTGGTCCTGCTGTTAGAGGTCCTAAGTGAAGACCAAGCTGCAAACTTGTTACATATGTACAAAAGACCTAGGTCCATCTGGTTGGTAGTTCAGTCTCCATGAGCCCCCATGGTCCCAGGTTAGTTGATTCTATAGGTCTTGTGGTGTATTTACATGGGTCTCTGGCTCCTTCAATACTTTCTACCTCTCTTTCTCAAGATTTTCAGACTCTGCCTGATATTTGGCTGTGGGTCTCTGTATCTGTTTCTATCATTTACCCAGTAAAACCTCTAAGAGAAGAGTTATGCTAGGTTCCTGTATGCAAATATAGCATAGCAGAATATCATTAATAGTGTCAGAGGTGGGCTCTCCCTCATGGCATGGATCTCAATATGGATCTTTGGTTGGGCATTCCTTCAATTCCTGCTTTCTTTTTATCCCTGCACATCTTATATGCAGAGAAATCTATCAGTCAAAGGTTTTGTGGCTGGGTTGGTGTCCTTATTATTTCATTGGAAGTTTTGCCTGGCTATAGGAAGTGGCTATTTCAGGTTCCATAGCCCCGACTGCTTAGATTCTTGGCCAGAGTCACCCTCACAGATTCCTGGGAGTTTCATTGTACCAGATTTCTAGTTTAGCCCGTAGATGCCCCTATCCCCACTAATTACAGTTCTCTCTCCTGTCTTCTTCATCTATTAAAAGCAATGACATCACGAAATTTGCAGGCAGATGTATGAGACTATGGTTATCTCCCGAGTTAGATAACCGAGACCCAGAAAGACACATATGGTATGTGCTCACTTGTAAATGGATCTTAGTCATAAAGTACAGGAAAGTCATGCTACAATCCACAGACCCAAGGGAGCTAAGCAATAGGAAAGATCCAAAGGAGGATGTTTGATTCTTACTGAGAAGGGGAAATAAAATAGACATAGGGAGTGAATGGAAGGAGAAAACTGGGTGGGAGAGGGGGCAGGGATAATAACAGGAGGAATTAAATAAAATTCTTATCCACATTTATAATGAGATCTAGAAACATCAAGTTTGCTAACTACAAAATTAGTGAAAAATAAATTTAGTTCTTGCATCTCTAACTTTTCTACTTAAACATTAGTATATTGTATCACAGTACCTCCTGGACTCAGTTTGTATTATGCAAATATCTCTTGATTAAACCGAACACAAAAGTGGAGAAAAGAATTTTTAAGTTTGATGATAACAGGAGATATGTGGTCATTATTAGAATATTTTTTATTAAACTATAAGTACAAAATTGCTGTTGGATGACTATGTATACAACTAATAAAATATTTTCTTATCTATCCCATGATATTCTTCTAAATTTAGAATGTTTTTCTTTACAAGTCAGAGTTATTTTATTAAGTTCTACCATATTATTGGATTTGCTAATTCTATGCTGCATGACAGGACTGCAGAGACCTTCTCGAACATTTTTTCACTGGGCTCTTCTAAAATAAAGACATTTGTTCTCCAGTATTATCTGCCAGACCACTGCTTTCTACTCTTCTTTCTATAGACTTTACTGTGTCTTTCCTGTAGGGGAATGGTTTCCAAAATGGTTTTTAGCAGCCCTGAAAGGGGCTATCACTTTAGAAGTGTTTGATTATAAAGAGGACACTATGTTGTGTACACACCATTCCTCTTCCCACTGATACCTTCTTTTTCATTATGGACTTAGTTGGAGTAGTTTCAAACACACCTTAATACTTCGATCTTTATTCTGTTCCTTTCTGGGACATTCAAGGCTGGGTTACTGCAACCCATTCACTGTTACAGTCTATTTTACCTTACTGGCACAAATATCTATGGTTAGAAAGACAATTCCTTAGTTCACAGATCTGGAGGCTCAAAGTTCAAGACTGAGCACCCACATCTGGCAAGATTATTTTGTTAATATAATATAGCTGATGAGATTGTAACGACAGGCACAACAGAAGTGAGGGGCGCATGAATGCAACAAAGCCTCATGGACAGGAGACCAATGGAAATAACAGTCTTGCCATTAACAACCTACTATTTATAACCAATCTAAGCTTATAAGAGTGAGAATTCTCTTTCTCGAGGAAAACATGGAACCTTCTGTAAGACTTCATGTCACTCAGTGCCATTACATTAGGCACTAAGGTTTCAGCTCATGAACCATGGGAGAAAAACCATGCCCAAGACTATTCGGTATTTAAATCTCCTCTCCAACCAGTCTTTAAGTCCTATTGTTCTTACCTATGATTTTTGTTAGTTTGTTTTTTGAGATTTTAAAAAACAGGATGAAGTATATATTGATATCTTATCCTGGTAAAAGTGTAAAAGTATTTGTTTTCTAATTGGAATTTTGCTCTTTTCTTCCTCCTTTTTACACAACCTTGAACTTACTGTACCTATGAAAACCTCAGGATTTTCTATGAACTGAGAGCCACAGGAACCCTGTCACATAACTCTCTTAAACTGTGTATCTCAGCTATGATTATTAGACTCCTTTTGGACTTCAAAATCCAAATTATATGCTTATAACTGTTGTATGCAAATCTTTTATGCTAGCTCATCATAAAATGCATAGTTAAATTAGTGGAATATCTAACATCAAAGCTCAATAAAGAGATTTCAGAATTTGCCAACATAAATAATTTGACTCACATTTCATTCTATTTTCAGGAACTCAGAATCTAAAGCTAAATATGTATATTTAAAGTTATCAGAAACAATATTTTTAAGGGCAAGAAATAAATAATTTTAAACAACTATGTTGAGGGACAGAAAATATCCTTGATTAGATATTAAAACAAATGCAGAAATTAATTAAAATGCTTAAGAAGCAGGTTGAGTCTGTTGAAGTCTTGTTTTGTTCCCATAGAAACATTTAGTATTATAGTGAATTCACAAAATGCTATATCATCCAAAGAAACTAGGCTGCAGTAATTGTATACCTCACTATCATGATGTGATAAATTGGCTAATTTAAATTCAGCAAACATTTCCTGCATGTTTGTTATTAGTTCAGCACCCTGTTACATGCTATGAAGCATAGCAAACAGCTAAGTCAGGGGTTCATCTCACAGGAGCTTTCAACTTTATTAGCATCTTCTCAGTAAGAAAATTGAAAGAATGAAAAACTCTTTAGTTGTTTTGACTAGGGTTTAGTGGGAAGATGAAGATAGCCAACAATTAATTTCTTCCTCTATACCTCCCTCCTTCCCTCCGTCCCTCCCTCCTTCCCTCCCTCCCTCCTCCTCCTCCTCCTTCCTTCCTTCCTTCTTTCCTTCCTTTTTTTAATTTCTTTATTACTTTATTTCTTCATTTCTTCCTGCCTTCCTGGCCTTCATTTTTTTCCTCTCTCCCACCTTCCCTTCCTTCCTCTTACTCTGTCTGTCTCATTCTTTCCTCACTTATTAAAAAATTGAGGGATTAGATCACTATAAAATTGAAAGGAGAGAACAATGAGAAATAAATGAATAATTAAGACTACTGCCTATGATTTTTGTCTTATCCTGTAGGTGAGTAGTAGGGTCACTAAGACAGCATAAAACTCTGGAACAATCATGAAATACCATTTTGGGCATGTTAAGAAGGGTCCCTGTTAAATTTTCCCATCTGACTTAACTCTTTCTTGTTTGAAGTTGTCTATCTTGTGATCACTTCAGACCCTGTCTATTCTGGACTTTTCATTTGTTAATTATTATTTTTAGAATGTTTTACTCTTTTTCACATAAGTATTTCTTTTCTCTTATCTTTCTACATTATCTCTACCAAAAAGAAGTTTTAATAAATATCTCAATGTAATAGCAATATTCTTCTTAGGTATTTTTCTTCTAAAAATAAAAGTATTCATATATCAAAGTCGTTCAAATTTTGTATTTCAACTGTTTTTAAATTCGTATTTCACTGTCACATTTGTTGACAATAAGTCTTATGCCAGGATGCTGTTGAGCATGTTACATTGGATTATTCTTTACAGTGTTTTCAGAGAAAGATGCTCATCCCCTTACCATAAGAAAAAATGATGGGCATTTAGATAAGCAGCAGAGCTGTGTGCAAATTCTCACGGATTCTGGGGCAGCTGGGTGATTGACATCGCTACAGAGAACCTTTGCTATCACATTTTATTCAATCATTGTTGACTAGGGAATCTGGATACCACTTTAGACTGTTTCCCAAACTACATTAATCACATGTTTATTACATTCTCTTTTAAGAACATGAATCCATCCCTTTTGTTTTGATTCCATTGCTAATGACTAAATTCAAATATTTGTAGTTTCTAAGGCTATTTTCATAGTCCACAACAGAATTATCTCTTCAGTGTCTTATACCCTTTTGGTGCTATAAATAAACGTTCTTGTAAAATGCAAATCTGACCATATGTTCTTCCTCCACATCAACCATTTTATTGCTTCTTCAGTGAGAGGCACCAGTACCTTAGCAGGTATGAATTTAACTGAACCATCTGAGAATACAAACTATTTTGCTTACTTATATTCAAACTTTTCAATATCTCTATCCTTACTTACCAATTACATCTTCAAATAGAGATTAGCTTGTGTCATAGACAAATACACTGTTTAAAACAGTATTTATAACCCATAGTAAAATCGGTTTTGTTTACTCTTTGTTATTATTATCATTTTAATGTCTAATGCAAAATTTAAAGCCAATGTGGCATGCGAAGACCCCTTATCCTGTGACCTATATCTGATTCTTTAGTCTGATCTCATGTACTCTGTTTCTTATAAACACTCATTAGGACCTGTAAAACACTGTCTGATTCATAACCTGTGTTTCTATTCCTCTAACTTTTTTTTAAATCATGTTTCCTGGCTTAAAAACCTGGAAAAATACTTTTTCATTTTAAGAAATATCCTACTCTTTCATCCCTTCAGGTTTTTATCTCTCCTCCATACCATCAATTTCTCTTTTAGTGTCCATAGTTATTAAATGTACTATTGATATATATTTCCATCTTTCAGTCTCTAAATTCTTTAAGATGAAGACTTTTATTGATCTTTGTATACCTAGGATGGAAGTCAATATTTAGAGTAGTGATGAGGAGGTCATGCATAGAGAAGAACAATGCTCCTCCAAGTAAAACCACCTTTGTCCACCATCCACACTGCCGGGTCCTCAAGCCCACCGAGACAGAGCAAAAGCACTCTCAAGTTTGACTTTTAACAATAACAAATGACCATCTTATATTCTAAAGAATAACTTTGGCCTATTTGTTTCATGACAATACTTGACTGACAGAGATATGTAAATAAAACACTAGGGAAAACATTCGTATTTTACTTATTTATTTTAATTGTTTTTTAAATGTTAATTTTTATTAGATATGTTCTTCATTTACATTTCAAATGTTAACCACTTTCCTAGTTTCCTCTCCAAAAGTCCCCTATACCCTGCCCCAGCCCTGCTCTCCAACCCAACCACTCCTACTTCCTGGCCCTGGCATTCCCCTGTATTAGGGCATATAATCTTTGCAAGACCAAGAACCTCTCCTCCCATTAATGGCCTACTAGGCCATCCTCACCTACATATGCAACTAGAGACACAAGCTCTGGGGGGTGGGGTACTGGTTAGTTTATATTGTTGTTCCTCCTATATTGTTGTCTCCTATAGCAGACCCCATTAGCTCCTTGGGTTCTTTCTGTAGCTCTTTCACTAGGGGCCCTGTGTTCCATCCAATAGATGTCTGTGAGTATCCACTTCTATATTTGCCAGGCACTGGCATAGCCTAACAAGAGACAGCTATATCAGGGTCCTGTCAGCAAAATCTTGCAGGCATATGCAATAGTGTCTGGGTTTGGTGGTTGTTTATGGGGTGAATCCCCAGGTGAGGCAGTCTCTGGATGGTCCTTCCTTCCATCTCAGGTCCGAACTTTGTCTTTGTAACTTCTTCCATGGATATTTTGTTCCACATTCTAAGAAGGAATGAAGTATCCACACTTTGGTCTTCTTCTTGAGTTTCATGTGGTTTGAAAATTGTATCTTCAGTATTCTAAGTTTCTGGGCTAATATCTACTTATCAGTGAGTGCATATCACGTGAATTTATGAAATTAGGCAAATGGGTGGATCTGGAGGATATCATCCTGAGTGAGGTAAGCCTATCACAAAAGAATACTTCTTAATTTTTCATAATTAATAAAATAAGTTTCTAGAGGAAAGCATTTGTCTTTGTAGATAAATAAATGTATTTTATGACAGGTGTGCAAGTCTACTACTTTAGTGGATTTTTCACTCAACTATAGAAGTTCTAGTTGAATCCTATCTTTTCTTTCTCATCAGTTTTCTTAGCAGGCTATTGATGAACATCATTAGAGACTCTGAGGCATTCAGTTATTTTGTAATAGTGGAGAGGAATTGTGTGTGATGAGCGTCTCGGGCACAATGGAAGTCAGTAGAGCTACATGTACAATGTCAGGATTTTTCACAACGCTTCCCAATTAACTTCCAGAGAGCCTGACTACAATATCACCAGCTGCTCACTCAATCAATTTCTACACATTTTCCTGAACTAAATGGGGCTTGCATGACTGAATTTGCATAAGAGTTTTCTCCAGTTGCACTGTTATAACTAGTGAGCGAAGCATTTGGAAATGACTTCCTTTCTGCTTTGTGGGACATTCTCTTTGATTTTATATCTTCCCTACGTCATTCTCCAACATTGCTTTGCATCTGTAGAGTTTGTAAATTTGGGATAGAAGCCAAAAACTGATGAGGAGAGGAATAAGATATACCTTATTTCTTCCATTAATTTATTATTTTTTCAGATGCTGAATTATTGTCTATTATTCAAAGTACTGTAGATTGTGCAGAGTATGAAATGAAAAAAAATTCCTAAAATGAAATAACACTTTATGGAAGAATCTGGAAACATTCAAGGAACCTACAAACAACACTGGAAAGGCTTTAAATGAGGACGAATTTCAAAAAAAATACTCTATTAGCAAATTGCTATATATAATCCATGATTATGAAAAAAAAGAGTTATAGATGGAAAATAAAACAATTAAAAATACCTTGTGGACAAAAGCCCTGTGTGTAAAAGCAACATGTATATACTAGGACATGTTTGTATCACCAGGCAAGAGTGACAAGAAATGATGTAGCCATGTGAATACTTCTTACACATATTGAAGTGAACCAAATATTCAGATGACTAAACAGGGTAGAGTTGTGATCTGTGAACCACAGGAAAGAAAAAAGCAAAACCAATTATCCCATAATATCACTGGAATGACCATAGGATTTGAACTAGAATCGAGATAGGTCATGGCTTGGACCTAGCTGAACTACAGAGACAGATGTTTTAGAGATTTTTGTGTGTAAACTGTTATAAGATATGGTTTTGGCTACAGTAGTTTGCTTAAAACCAGGAAAGAATTCTATTTAGTGTAAGAGATGACCTCTTACAGAAATGAGTGTCTAAAATTTCATGTAAGTAAAATCATAGCCAAATGGGTAAATTTTAGAATAAACCTATATAAGAGAATTATAGGTATGTAGAAATGACAAAAATATACAAACTGAAACATAGCCACTGACATATAAGTTTTCTAAACTAATATTTTACACAAAAGCAAGACCAGAATTTAATTTTATAAAGATATTTTGAAGAAATAGATCTTCTATTTGTACACATAAATTAACTTATAATGAACTGTTAGCAATTCATAGTAAGTGGCTTACACAGGGACTCTTGCCTAAAAAAGCAGTTACCAAATCCAGACACTACTGTGGATGCCAACAAGTTCTGACAGGAGCCTGATGTAGCTGTCTCCTGAGAGGCTCTGCCAGTGCCTGACAAATACAGAAGTGAATGCTCACAGCCATCAATTGGGCTGAGCACAGGGTTCCCAGTGGAGGAGCTACAGAAAGGACACAAGGAGCTGAAGGGGTTTGCAGCCCCATAGGAGGAACAACAATATGAACCAACCAGTAACCCCAGAGCTCCCAGGGACTAAACCACCAACCAAAGGATACACATGGAGGGACCCAAGGCTCCAGCCACATAGGTAGCAGAGCATGGCCTTGTGGGACATCAATGAGAGGAGAGGACCTTGGTCTTGTGAAGGTTTACTGCCCCAGTGTAGGGGAATGGCAGGACAGGAAAACAGAAGTGGGTGGGTTAGTAAGTAGGGGGAGGAGGAATGGAATGGGGGATTTTGGAGGGGAAATGAGGAAAGGGGATAAAATGTGCAATGTAAATAAAGAAAACATTTAACAAATATAAATAAATAAAATTAGACAAAAAAGAAAACTTCCATGCAATTTTTTAAAAACAAATCTATTTATGAGGACATGAATGGAATGCTATGTTTTGAATTTATGTCTCACTCTCTTATATTCATTAACATGTCTTCTTTGAAGAGCTTGAGTTATATTTCTCAGATGTTTTTTTTCTCCAATTTTCTCCTTTGCCTAAAGTTCGTAGGTTGTTGGGTGGCAACAGTGATTTTGAACATACTTCATATAAGGTTATATTGAGATGTGTTAGGTTGATCAGAAAATTTTGAATAGGATATAAAATGATTGGCCCATGTAACATCATATATTGCTAAATGTAAATGCTTATATAGTGAATGCTCTGAGCAACTAGAAAAAAAAATGAATCACTGTTAATAGTTTTGGTAGCTAGTTAAGTACTATAAAGTTTAATGGTCATTGAGGATAGACTTCTATCTCATAATCAACAGCTTGTAAAACTAGGAACTGAAACTGCCAAGATCTAAATGATTTCTCTGTTTCTGGATAGTCTGAACTTTCCAGAATGTTTTAGTACCTTACTGTGTTGTCAGAGTCAATCCAAATAAGCCTGTCAGTCACCTGAGTAAGCCACCCTTGATAGGGTCTCTTTGGAGACTGCAGAAATAGACTGAGCCTTCCTAAAGTACATTTTGGTGGAATGGTCTCTGGACATTGGCCACTATTAATATTTGAGAATGTGCTGTTGGGTCACTGTCTTGTTTTATACCTTGAGATTGCTTCACTTTGCTTTATAATAATCTCTGTATATGTCTTCTGTCTACATTCTTTCTACAGATTAAAAAGAACAAGGGAGTCAAGGGACTCTGGAACAAGGTTCTGGTGACACAATGACTTGAAGAAAGGCCTTGTTCATGATGATAATGATTATATTTCAGTGAGTATGTTATAAAATATAATCAGAATAAGTGAGGTGTATTTTAGGTGTGCATATATCATGATTACAAATCTTAGGTTAATGATATATTTCTGTAGTTCCAATCAGTTTGAGATGTGTACCTCCAGTGATGGACAGCACATTAGAAGAATAAATATGGCCTATAAATAGAGTAATCACATGAATGGGAGTTTCAGAGGTAGATATAGACATTTCTAGGTTTAGTACACTCATTTTTATTGATTTTTCTTTACATGAAACGCATATCAATACAGACATTGACCATAGAACCAGTGATTGGACTATTTGTATCTAGAAGTAACATATGTATTATCTGTGTACAAAACTTTCTGAGATTTCATGACCCAAAAGTAGGTTTCAAAGGTCTATACAAAATTCAATTCCTTAATATGTTAATTCTAGGACCCTGGCCATAGACTCCTGATATCTACAGTATCTTTATAAAAAATATAAAATGTGGAGAAGAGGAGCTGAATCACACTGTACCAAAAACCAGTTGGTCTTTCTGTGTTTTATTTTTCCATTTATTTCTCTTGTCAACTTTCCTGGTAGACACACTAAGCTTAGTAACACAAATCACATTAAGTAAATTTATGAAGATTGACAAAGTTGTATCATCATTAGTGAGTTATGTCATTACAAATCCTCAGTCTCTATACTATAAAATTCTCTTATTTTGTTTTAGAAATTTTATGTGCACCTTCACAGATTCACCAAATATCTGAGACTAGAAACAAAAATTCCCTTTGTGTTTTCCCCCACTCTAGGTTCACATCAAATGTGGACTGATAAAACAGGTATTCATGAATCTTAGTTGCAGCCCAAATTTTAACTATATGAGCCTTTTGCATGCATTCTTTTGTTTTATATTGCCAAGAAAAAAATTTAAAAAATGCAATCAAATTTTCACAGAGTGGGATTAAAATACTGAGCTAACTCAGAAGTAGTCTGATATGTATGAAAAGTAATCTTCTAACAATTACCTTAACTACACATTTTTATAGGTCATGTTACCCCCACTGTAACTCTGTGGGTGCACACAATTATGGACACTTACTCTTTTCATGACAAGTATAAGGTTTTCTTTTTTACAAGTTCTTTTTCATTTCAGTCTTCCTCACACAAAAGCTGATTATATACCCAGATATTATGTAAGCCATGGAGGGAGAAAGAAGACTATATATGAACACCTACCAGTAAGGGTGATTCAGATTTCCCAAAGCTCCATAGCATCAGATTAATGGAATTGAAGCATTTGGAAATCTGCCATCAAGTGTCTGATTCTTGAATAGGTTACAGGATTTATTCTAATGACAGAATGGTAACAAGGAAACACAACTGAAAGGGAGATGGAATTAAATAAGAACTCCTTTAGAGACTCAAGCTCAGGGGGTACTGGTTAGTTCATATTGTTGTTGTACCTACAGGGTTGCAGCCTCCTACAACTCCTTGGGTACTTTCTCTAACTCCTCCATTGGGGGCCCTGTGTTCCATCCAATAGCTGACTGTGAGCATCCACTTCTGTGTTTGCCAGGCACTGACATAGCCTCACAAGAAGCCGCTATATCAGGGTCCCTTCAGCAGAATCTTGCTGGCATGTGNATTAGTATCTGGGTTTGGTGACTGATGATGGGATGCATTCCCAGATGGGGTAGTCTCTGGATAGTCCATCCTTTCATCTTAGCTCTAAATTTTGTCTCTGTACCTATATCCTTTCATGGTTATTTTGTTCCTTATTCTAAGGAGGAATGAAGCCATCATTGGGAAGAGAGGCCCCTTGGTCTTGTAAACTTTATATGACCCAGCACAGGGGAAGGCCAGAGGCCAAGTTGTGGGAGTGGGTAGGTAGGGGAGCAGGGGTGGGAGTGGGGTATAGGGAACTTTCGGAATAGCATTTGAAATGTAAATGAAAATAATAATAAATAAATTCAAAAAAAAGAGAACTCCTTTAGAAGCAAAGCATTAATGAAAGACTTGGTGGAGGCTATTTCATTACCAAGTTTGTGGGGGACAGAGGCAGCTGCATGCCACTTGTTTTCTTGATTAGCTAGCTCTATGAATTACTTTTCTAAAGGCATCATTTTGTTGAAAACAGTATAGTAGAAACAAACAATTCTCCAAATGGCTTCTGGAACCTAATGCCAAATGTAAAAGTAAATCCACACTTAAAAGTTAATGGAAAACATTTTTTTCCCCATAATAATAGATTGGATGTCATCATTGGAGCTGTTAAATGCTATTCCACAAAAACACAGTGTCAGATTGTTTAGCTTGAAATGCCATTTACAGAAACAGAAAAGTTTGCAGGTTTGATTTTCCATTGACTTATATTTCAGAATTTAAATATTTTACTATAAAAATTTTTAACCTTTATGACTAAATTAAATTGGCATTCTTTTTACAACTGCTATTTTTACACAAACTTCATCAATTCTTTTCTTTTTATATACATAGTTACTTATTTAGTTAGTTACTCTTATTTTGAGCTAGGTTTCCCTTAGAGGTCTAAGCTGTCAAACTATTCGGGTTTGCCTGGTTCTCATACCTCTCCTTCATGCTAGAAAACAGGTTTGTTCCATTAAACCTGGCTTTAGTTCACTTTTAATTTTTTCTATAACTTATGTTCTAAAATAAACTTCCTGTGAGAATGGCACATATAATAAAATCTGCATATTTTCTTAATAATAGAAGATGATTATTCCAAAATCAAGTGATTAGAAAATATGTCTAAAGCTGTCTAAAGAAATAAAGAGAAATAAATATATTAGAGTCTATAAGTAAATGACTTAAGGGTGTTTTTATACCCAATATTAGAGTTGATAGATTAAGATAACTTTATTAAAACCCATTTTTTCTGTCCCAATTTATTTTACTGTTTTTAATTTCTAAACTCCACTGACTTGCTAATAAGTTTGACTGGGTTCTCAGAGTACAATTCCAGGGCTAAATTAACAGAAAATGCAAGAAAGGTTTTTATCCTGACAAGTGTCTTCCTCTGTTAGAAGTAAATGTTTCATGCAGAGCAACATGGGAATCATTTCAAATTGAGCTTTATCACATGTTTGATGGTTGAATTCAAAGTTGAGATACTAGATTTTGGTCATATTGTACACAGATATAAAGACTAATCTAAAGATTGAAGAATTTATGGTCTTGTCAATGACATCATGAAAAATGAATGTGAGCCAACAAATAATTTTTTTTATTAGATAATTCATTCATATTCATACTGAAGTACAAAGTAATGAGGATTGACTAGTGAGTAAGCTGCAGTTACTCATCTAAGGTATGTTTTAATGTGATTATTTCCCCCCTTTAAATCTTGGCAGAAATGTTAATAATTTCTAAAAATTGGGTCTTGGAAAAATTATGTAATGGCTCTATTTTTTATATGAATGAACAAATTAGCCAATATTTCTCTGAATTCCTAAAGCCTACTGGGTGGGCTCTTCCAATTAGGTTTAACTGACAGATACCAGAAGATATATTTGTTTAATGTGTAGTAAACAAAATATGTTTAATGTGTAGTAAACAAAAATTTCTCCTGATGCTTTCTTTTTTATTTCTTTTTTCTTTTTTCTTTTTTGGTGTTAATCTTTTTATTTATTTATTTATTATTTTCTTTATTTACATTACAAATGCTATTTTATTACTAAGTAAATACTTCTTTAATGAATGCCTGAAGACTGGAAAACCTTGTTTAACTACAATGATTTTAATTAACTTTCACTACAATTTTAGTTTGAGATTTGAGACATAGTATACATTTTACTAAGACTTCTATAAAATGTACGCAAATGCATTAACGTCTAACTACATGGGATAATCTTTCATATCTGATGTTTGTTTCAATTTTCACTTTTCTTGTTTTTCTTTATTTTCTTGTGTAGAGTTGAACTGCTTTTTCATCTAAGTGGATGTCTTGCATTCTTTAGCACATTGTAAAATGCTATTTAATGGATTTTGTTTTAATTCTTATTTGTTTTTAATTTGGGAAACCATACCTGTTAATATTAATTTTCAACTAAAGCAAAAGACAAAACTAGTAAGTATACTTTGCTAAGGAAAGAATTAGCATATTGAATAGGACTTAAATCTCGATCCCTAGAAATATTAACTAGGACAATATTACTTTTATTACAGACTTGCAGTTAGTTTTAACAAAATGTTTATATGTACTGAATGTGGAATTAACATATGGTTCTGATTCACAAAATGTCTCTTACCAGTTTTATAGTACTTAATTCAAAATAAATAAAAATTATAGGATCTTGAGAAATATGTTAAAAGATATTTCATTTTTCATATTTCTAAACCAAGATTAGGTTTATTTTTGTAAGGCAAACCAATTCTTGCATGTAAATTATCTACTTTAAATAAATTATAAAGATTTCTTAAGTTTTTTTTAAAGTTACTCTTGATTTTGAGAATTCAGAAAGATAGAAAGTTAAAGTTTCTATCATAATAGAACTTTCAAATTAGATTTGTGCCAACTGTTAGTACACAAATAAGCAATATGATTTCTCCAACGTATGGTATAGCATTTGTTGATTTGTCACAAAAAGTCTCTCAGATTAAAGCAAAGTGCCAGTCAGAGAGAGAGAGAGAGA
>NC_034595.1:44763846-44785896 GCF_900095145.1 Mus pahari | reverse complement strand
AGAGAGAGAGAGAGAGAGAGAGAGAGAGAGAGAGAGAGAGACAGAGACAGAGACAGAGACACAGAGACACAGAGACAGAAACAGAGACACAGAGAGAGACACAGAGACAGAGACACAGAGAGACAGAGACAGAGACAGACAGAGAGAGACAGAGATACCAGTATACTAAGTATACTAAGATATATTTGGGGTACTAAGGCTCTCATGAAGTATAAACATATTATTGGTGAAACAGACAATGACTAAGGCAGGATCTAAGGAACAAAGTTTGTTAAGCATGAGACATTCTGTTTACTTTACATCCTAGTCTCAGATTCCTCTCCCTTCTCTCCTTCCATACCTCCCTCTCTGCTCACATCTACCCCACCTCACCTTCTACTCTGAGTAGGGAAAGCCTTCCATGGATAGCAACCAGACATATCAAATTGCAGTAAAACTAGGTATATCTTCTACCTCAAGGCAGCCCAGTTAGAGGAAAGAGATTCAAAGGCCTGAAATGTAGTGAAATATTTTAATTTTTTTTATAAAAAATAAATTTGGGCAAATAGTATATGGTAGTTTTTAGTGACTTTAAAATTGTGTCAAAACCTAACAAGTAATTTGGTGTGACATGAAATAAAAATGCAATTCATTACATTGGATTAAGTCTATCTAAATCCTATAGATTTTAAACATCAATAATATACACTAATATAAATAGGAGATATTACCAAGGTAACTATCTCATTCAATGACAACAGGGTCCATTTGGTCACTAAAGCTAAAGCTATTACAATAGGGCGGAATTCTATTAATTCATCCAAAATTTATGCTCATAGCAGCTGCAGTTCCTTCTAGCTGTACTTTAAACATACACGTATACTTTCAACACCAGGCCATGACCTTTTCTGCTTACCCCACTTTGGGGTCTTCTTCCCTTGGATTACTGCAAGAACATCCCAAATCATCACCAAATATCTGTTTTTGCTTCTTACCTATCCACTCCTTTCATAAAGCCTAAATTCATTTTTCAAATCACATTGCACAGCCTTCTAGTTAAAAATCTCTTTTGATCTCTACAACACTCATAATAAAAAATTATGAGTTCTCTTCTCAACAAACCTCTTTTCAGAATCCATGCAAACTTCCCGCTCACAACGCCCGCTGCGGCCATGTTCCCCCGCGCGTGCCATTCTGCCTTAGTCACCTTCTGCTCCACCGACACTATAAGTTTATACTTCATGAGTGCCTTAGTACTCCGTGTAAATCTTGGGATTTTGTCTAGGCATGGGACCTAGTAACATTTTTCTCTTTGCATGTTAGCATGTTCACTGCCATTGCCATTGCCATTGTTCTTCTCTTGATTTTTGTTACCATTTCTAGGAAAGAATGTTTCACAGCATACTTCCAAGCATGGTGGCAATTACAATCTTCCTATGCCCCGTTCTTTGTTTGTTTTGTTTTTTTTTTTTAACACATCCATGCAGGAGCTGTGTTGAAGATAGAGATGTACCCATTGGGGTTATGTTTCCCATGATCTGTTGATCTCTACATTGTGCTCAGTTGCAGTTTTATGTGATGTTTGCAATCTGCTGTAAAGAGAAGCTTCTTTAATGAGGGGTGGTAGTTACACTTACCAGTGAGTATAAGATTTGGTATGTAATAAAGAATTATGCTGGTCTAGCAAGGTGGCAGTAGTTGACCATGACCCCACAGACCTCAAGAAGCTGTCTAGGTTTCTGTTAGCAGGCATGATTTCTCTCCTGCTGAGGACTTTAATAACTCAGACAACTGTTGATTTCTATCAACCAGTGAGTTCCACTTATTGAAACATTGTGAATATCTTGTCACACTTGTAACAGTCGTGGTTCATAGACGTTGCAACTGAGTAGAACTGTTTGATTGTTTCCCTCACTTGGAAATTTTTCAAAGTACTTCTGGAACCATGAAAGCTAGACTTCAGAAAGAGCCTTTTAACTCAAATATTCCTTGATTCATTGTAATCGTATGCTCTAAGTATGTGATGTCTTCATCAATCGGGTTCACTCTTAACCCTTGAAAGGCAAATAAAACCTGCTTCAATAGTCTATACCAGCTGTCCTCAACCTTCCTAATGCTGTGAGCCTTTAATACAGCTCCTCATGTTGTGACCTCCAACCATAACATTTATTTTGTTGCTACTTTGTAACTGTAATTCTGCTACTTTTATTAATCAAAATACCTGTATTGTCTGATGGTCTTGGGTTATCCCTGTGACAAAGTTGTTTAACAGCCCCAAAGGGGCCATGACCCATAGGTTGAGAAACACTGCAGTGGTTGTTTTGTTTTGTTTGTTTTGGTGAAACATTTGAACTATCTTAACCAACTACTTAATCATTTTCCTTTTCTTGGCATTGTTCCTCCCCACACCCATGGCTCTTAACTTGAAGAAATAAGTATATGTACACATGAAATGTGATTCCTTGAGGCTTTATCAAACAGCTTGGGTTATCTTCTTTCCCCCTCTGTATTGAACTCCCTCCTATCCCCAGTTGGCTCTGGTACTTTTCCATGGAATTTATACAGGCATCTATTTTCATGTATAACAATTTTGTTTGTAATCCCCATTTAACCTATATGGAAATGGAGACTCATTAAATTTAAATAAAATTCCCAAGACAATACACATACCAAACAAACCAGAATTACAGACTACCAATTGTAACGCTAGAATCCACTTAGAATAAATTAAGTCAGCACTCAGAGCTTCTTGGGAAGACAGGTCTGAATATTGTTTTCAGCCTAACTGAGGCAATTACATTGTTCTTTTCCCTGAGCAGCCCTAGCTGTGCACTGTACTATGGGGAAGTGGAAAAGCCATTATTTCTGGTGGAGCCTCTGCTTGTAGAAATCATTCCTTTTTTTTTTTTTTTGGTTTTTCGAGACAGGGTTTCTCTGTGTAGTCCTGGCTGTCCTGGAACTCACATTATCAAGTGCCAGAGGTGTGGCATGTGACTGTCTTTGAACCACCATGTCTCCTAGGGTCTCATTCCTTAACATTTGCCATTTCTTTCTTTTTTTTTTTTCTTTTTTTCTTGGTTTTTTCGAGACAGGGTTTCTCTGTATAACCCTGGTTGTCCTGGAATTCACTCTGTAGACCAGGCTGGCCTCAAACTCAGAAATCTGCCTGCCTCTGCCTTCTAAGTGCTGGGATTAAAGGCATGCACCAGCACGCCCGGCATAGAAATCATTCTAATGTATGATGTGGAGCAGAAGTGTGTGGCCTGGATTAACCGTAAGTTATAAGGGGTCTCAAAGATGGGGAAGATGGTAGTATAGTGGTAGATCTGCCCTTCATGGTGCACAAAGCTTGTATTCATATGAATTGAGTTGTGTTTCATTGCTGGGGCATATTTGTGTTAGAGATTTACCACAACAGCCTCTGCTTGTAGAAATCGTTCTAATGTGTTCTGAGCCAGTGTCCAAAACTGTGTTCTTTTTTGATGAATTCGAAATATAATGAGGTTCGTTAAACTCAATAATAAAAATAATTTTCAAGCAATGTTAATATTTTCCTAAACATATCAAACAAAATAATACATTTCAAATTATAAGGAAAGTACCAAATGTAATGTCCACTTAAAAGTTAAAGTGAAAGTATTAGTGGAAAGGAATAATAAAAAATAAATTACTCTATATTACACCAGTACAGTGAAATAAAATAGAATTAAGAAATAAATAACAATAAAAAGTTCAGAACTGATTTATATAGAAAAACTGTAATTATAAATCTAAATGGTTATAGAATAAAAGTAAGGAATATGTTAAATATATGTAAGAACATATGTTATATATATATATATATATATANACACACACANATATATATATATNTNTATATATATATATGAATCAAAAGTTTAATAAGCCAATACTGTTAGATGAGGGAACAATTTTTAATTATTTTAAAAAGAGTTTCAAAGTAGAATATTATGGCAAGCTAAAACTAAAACTAAAATAAAAATAAAATGTTTTGAACTTTTTAAAATTGGCTAGAAAGGAGTCCAAAACATAATTGTTATTTAATATAAAGTTTCTGTTGTTGTAATAGACAGACATGAATTATAGGACACAACAAATAAGACTTACAGCTCACTGAAACCTTGATGATGGAAAAGGGACCTCAGGGATGCAGAGCAGAACTTACACTCAGTTCTTACCTCTCATTACAAACTGGTCCTCAGGACTGTCTCACTGTTGTGAGCTTAAGTGCAGTGTCTTTAAAGGAAGTCCTAAGAAAGGACACATTCTGTCTATCTACATCTTTGACCCCCTTTTCCTCTCTTTGTTCCAAATGCCCTCTGACTATTCACCTAACCACTGTATTTGATATTTTAAGAACTGTAGAATCCATTGATTGTTTTCTACATCTGACATTACTCACAACTCTAGTGAGATTTGTGAAAGCTAAATGGACTGAGAAAATTTCTTGTCAAATAATTATTAATCTAATTTTGTGTAGCTCATACAAAACAGTTATGCTTGAATTAGTTTTGTACTTAGCGAATCAAGTGTTTGACTCTCTTGCCTTGTTGCACTATGCTTTAAAAGTAAGGAGAATGCAAGCCATGCTTTCTATCCTAGCACAGTTCTTACTTTAAAATAAGGTAAACTTCACTTAAAATACTGTTTTTATTATCCTTTTTTAATAAACCCAATCAAGGATCTAATGGAAATTAAGATTACATATTAAGAAAACCCCTCCAAAAACCAACTGAACATAAACAAACATCTTTGTTTTTGTATATTTTCATATTTAGGGAAGAATCAAACAGACTTCGTTGTTGAAATTGCAAATGTTTTGAAAAATTGTATTATCAAATAGAGTGTCATACTATCTAAATCCATGTAAAAATTTCTCCTGTGAGATAAAATTACTCACATGATACTACAAAAATTATCTATTACAATATATATTATATATTATTAGTTTTGTTGCATTAACCATAAATAAGCTTATGACATATAAACTTATCTTAAAATATTTTAGAAATTATAATACTGAAACATGAACAACAGGTGGAATTCCAAAGCTTGTACATGTGACTTCAAATGACTACTCTCATCTGGGCTTACTGCAAATTTATAATTGTCTCTCGTGCCCTGAGGGTTCCATTGTCTCCTAAGACTTTAAAAGTACTCTGTCCCCAGTGCACATCTTCTGTACTAGGGTCAACCTACAAAAATTGCTAATGGACAGGTATTTTGCATTGGCCATGTGAATAACAAGTGAAAGAATCAGATAATGAGACTTATCCCAGTATTGAATGAGAAGAAGGTACGCGATGAACTCTCAACTAGGTAACTGTGTCATTCTTGGCATTTCCAGTTCTTAGACTCAAGGGGGCACCAATTAATACCTGAAAGTAAAATTTGAAAAGCCACTTAAAGAATATTATATGGTAATGAAAGGACTTGTTAAAGAGACCAGAGAACCAGTAGCCTTATGACCCAAAACAAGATGACTGCCATTACTCTGATATTATACCTCATGCAATTAACAGAAGTGCCAATTAGTCCCCAGAAATGGCAAAGCAGGTACACTTCCAGCTCCTAAATAGCTGACTGAATTAGAAAAGACGAAATAGAAGTGGCACATTGCAGCGTAAAGCTCCATAAGGCAGATTTAGACATAAAACAGATTCTTATTATAATTTCATAAGAAGAGAAGCAGTTTGAAAGAACTGTTTTAACAACTTTTCCTTTCTCTAAAGTCTGGTAACTTATTCTATGATCTTCCATTTCTATGGCTTCCTTTTCTATGTAAATTTTGGCCTCATTTTCTGAGAATGACATTTAATTTCTGTTATGTGAGCTTGGCTTCAGTTTACAAGTTCTAATACAGCACTCTCTGGTGGAGTAATTATATTCTCAAACTGAAAGAATGCCAAAACTTTGGAGATTATAATATCATATTATAATTTTACTAGATTCCAATTTTGTGAAGGCATATAAATCAACGTGGGTCAAGTCTTTAACACAATCACTAAATTTAGTGGTATATTACAAAAAAACTTTACTTTTTACATTGTAGCAGGTGGTGCTGTAGGGGAAAAATATAGCTGGCACCTTTAAGGTGTTTGGTACTTAACTTGAGGAAGTACTTCACTGGGGCCTTGAGGTTTTTGTGGCTGATACTTATTTCCAGTTTACCTATGCTCCTTGACTGTGAATGCAATGTGGCTTGTCAGCCTCCTGATCTTGCCAAAAACATAGGAGAGAATAAGACCAGGAATGCCTTTAAATAGAAGACCGGCTCACTCATTCATATAGGAAACCAAGGATTCATGCATAACTTATTAATTGGGATATGGCAGTATTAAGGAGAAAAATGAGAAAAACTGAAACAGAGAAAAGATTTCGTTGTGTGCAATATGGCATCAAGATGGCATCCTTACAGAATGAATGAAGGATTTCCTCAGGAGGCCCTTAGATGAGACATTCCATAGCTATTAATGTGCTCGATGGTAAGAGACTTCTGGGGAAATTTCTTTAATGGCTAGCTAAATCCTTTGATCACAATAAGAAATGACTTATTAAGGTGATTATGAAGGTCATTGCATAATTCTTGGTAAAGTAGAAGGCAACCTATTCAAGTCCCTGAGGGTGAAGTTTCACATCACAGGCAGGGCTTGAAGCTCCGGTTCCTTCTTAGAAACTGTCAAAACCTAGCAAGAGGCATGTACCACCTGTGCGTACAGTGAGAAACTTAAAGAATATGAAGGAAGTTGACTCTCAGCAAAGATAATATTTGACTTGAGAAGCGGAAGAGACTCTGCTTGTGAGGGCCAAAGAGAGGAGTAACAGAAACTCTTAAAGTCTCTTATGACTGTATTATGGAAGCTTTAAAGATCACTTAATTCTTTTACTAATGTTTACTACTTTTGGACATAGTATTGTTTCCTTCATAGTTTTAAATATAATAATTTAGTAATTCAGATGTGTTACAAGTCAGTAAATTGCATTGTATTGTGAGTTTTTGCTTTAGACTGTGTCACAGTATGACACACATTTTATAATGTAAATATGTGGTAATGATGGTGGTGTATATTACACAGTGTAGCTAATTTACATTTGTTTATGCTCTATAAGCTAAAGGAAGTGTTTCATAATGATGTCAGCTGTTAAGAGAGACGATACCATACACTTCAACCTGAGATTTTATTATGTGTTCTAGGATTATGGAGCAGTTTTAAAAAGAAAATGACTAGTGAAATAATTTTACATGAAATAATGAATACCAATAACATTTAATGAGATACGAAAAAGTCTGCTTTTGTGAGTCTATCTTATTGCAGATTCTCAGTCTGAGTGGAAAGGACTGTGTGTTCAAAGCTAAATCAAGCCATGGAAATACTATGAAATACTACAAAAATTGGCATCTGGAGTGTAGTCTTATATTCAGAAGTAAAATATACCTTTCTATATCCACCATATAAAATACTTGTCTACAAACTTGTTTTCTATTCTCTTGTCACTGGAGCTGTATGATCAAGATATTTGAGCTTTTAATAAATGGAATATAAATCTGAATGGTGTCATAGAAAAGTTCTAGTCATGTGTCTTGGCCACTTTGAACTATAATACAAGTGGAAAAGTGCTTTATAACATCTACTGAATTAGTAGTTGACTTCAATGGTTGTCATACCTTGGTTTATTTACTCTCACATATCCATAAGCTAGTGGTTTATGTTATGATGGCATTTTTCACGTTCTGGATTGCTTTTTTGTTTTAGAATTTAATTACACTACCAGAGGTCAGTATATTAAGACTCATAAACTGAAGCTAAACTGAAATGAACTCCTAGCTCAATATGAAATTAACAAGGAAGTAAATAATAATAACCAATATACTTACTATAAGGCATTTTGAGAGAATTGTTCAGATTATTTTGTGCATTACAAGCACTTTTCATTCAGAATTAAATAAGTCTCCAATCCCATGTACCATGACCAGAAAATACATTTACCGTTCACATTTTGATAGTTCAGCATAAAGGGTATAAATAAGATTCCCCATTTTATAAATATGATAGAATCTTATAATTCTTCTGGAAAGCCAGGAAGATGTTTTTTTTGTTGTTGTTGTTAAAACAATTTACTGAGTATGTTAATAAAATGTAGAACTAATAAATGAAATAATTGAAAAAATTGATTAAATGAATTTCCCTTGCAAGGAGGTAAATTCTTTTTCTGTACAACTTGTAGTTGCTTATTTTATTTTAAAATTACAACTGTAGAGAGGGAAGCTGTGCAAAGATACAGCTCATATATGTAACAGAATGCAGTGTTATATGTCACATAATACATTATTCATGATATTCTAAATTATTTCATAGATACTTCAGTTTCTTCAGTGTTAAGTTATTGAGTTATTATTCACTTTAAGATTTTTTGTCTATGGGTTACCTAATAAATACTGCCTTTAAAATTCATTTTCTTCAATAATATAAATTTATGAAAGCTAAATACTATCTGATTAAAACTAAAAAACAAATCATCTTTTATTTTCAAATAAGTCATTTCAAAATGCTTTCTAAGAAACAAGTCTCAGATATAAATTCTTTCAATCATACCCTGGAATCCATTTAATGAAAATTTTCTGTTTTACTTATATTAGCTGTCTTGTCCATTAAAGTTTTATCGTTGCTCATCTTTTCCCTACTGCCTTAAATTGAACATCTCAGAATCTCTTTTTTCTTGACATAACTTTAAATTTACTAATGTCCATTTTTTTGTTTATTAGGAGTCTACAAATATAATGCTGTTCAATTAATAATTAGAAAAATCAACTTATATTTCCTTCCTTGGTATATTGTTTAAATGGGTCAGTAATTGAATTTATGCAAGTTTACTCAAATCTTTTGAGAGTGACTTTGTGGTTTCTTGTGTGGACGATGTTCTTGAGTATTTCATATGTTTTTCAAATGACCGTCTATCCCATGTTCCTAGTCAATGCTCTATGCATGCGTGTGGGTCAACTCTGTTAACTGCACTGTTCATATGTGAGTTGGTTTTTGTTTTTGTTTGTTTGTTTTGTTTTGTCTTTCTTATCTTTCAGTTAATCGATTGGAATTAAAGTCCCTAGTTAATGGGACTACATAGTTTTTTCTTTGGAAAGTTGCAATTTCCTGCTCATATTTTTGAGTCTGTACTTTAAGGCTCCATATACAATTCAAACTGTTGCATCTTCCTAATGAGCTGAAACAGCTTTGTATTTATGGATGGCTTCAGAAAAAAATCACATGCATGAATTTTTGAGAGTTCATTCTGTGTAGTTTTGTTAGTAGCTAAGGTTTTATATTACTCATATTCTATAACTGGTGGATTGGAATTTAACTGCACCATCAAACTTTATATGACCCCCTTATTAATAGATAGAGACACCATTAATTAAGAAAGTGAAAAGCACTTCTGAGAATTGAAGTGTGCTGGTGAGCTAGGGGAAGGAATATGCTAAATTAAAGTTTTAAAGTGTTTTTAATTATTATTTTTCATATCCTTACTTATCTTTAGAGGTCAGAAATGCTTCTTAATCCAGGTTCAGAGTTAATGACTATATTGGCCTTTTTTTGTGCTTCATAAGGGCTTTAAATCACTTTAAATTAATCATTTCATTCACTAATTTGCATTTTCTTGATGATTTAATTGAATATTTTTAATAAAAAATCAGGATTTTGTTCTTGGCTCATACGATTGATATGTTTGGTCTTATATGAAACTTATCATATAATTTATCATTCAATTTTGTACCTCAGAAATCCATTTACATTCCATTTGCTCATAAGAAACCTAATCCCTTCAGAAGACTCTGCTAGGAGAAGAAATACAAAGACTCCAGTTTTGTTTATGTGGAAAATAAGCTTGAAAGACGCTTTTGCTTTCATTGGTATTGGTGTTCGGCAGTTGCTTTCTGACAGGACATTAAGGATATTCCTATAGTCTTATGGGACTTTTTATGCAACTAAGTTACCATTCTTTATAGGAAGTTCAAAGTTCACAGTTTTCATGCTGTCCCTTCTGGTGCAGCTTTCTTGACATCTTTTGCATGATCTCTTCTGGGTTGCTATTTTGATTGTGGATATCTCATTGTTCCTAAATAGTATGCTGTTTGCAATTATATTTAAAATATTTTCATATTTTGATATAGATGTTGAAATCTTTCAAATTTCTGTGTATTTTTTGTCCTCTTTCTATATTATTCAATATTTGTTTTAATTTTCATTTTATTGAGTAATTAAATATCATTTGAAATTTTGCTATCTTTTTGCTGTTTTTGAGACACGGTTTTGCCTTGCAGCTCTGGCTGTCTAAAATTTGCTATCTAGCACAAGACAGCTTTGAACTGTTCCTGTCTGCTCCCTCTACCTCCCTTCGGAGAATGCAGGCATGTGCCATTCAGCTCAGTATGTGTTTAAAATGTCTAAATCTGATAATTCTAGTATCTTAAAGTTTAGACATAGTAAAATCAAAAACGATAAGGCAGATCAAAAACACTAGAATTTCATGTCTGACCATGGTTACCTTACGTCTCCAAGGGCAATTTTTGACTCAGTTGTGAACTGAAGTTCCCAGGCCCCAAAGCCACATCTGTTAAACACTCCCTAATGCTGATTAGATGATTACAGTTCAATGCTTATGTAGAGCTGAAATATTGCAGATTCAGATCTAAAATTATTTTACAATTAGGATATCCCTTAATGGTTGTTATACATTGCCCAAGTCTTTGTGTAACCTAATATTCTTTCATTAACCAGGTGAAACTATAATATTTTGATGCACAGTCTAGCTTTCAACAACCTCCAAATTAATAATGTCATCAGACTACAGCTGAAACCTATATCAAAGTTTTCAAGAACTTTTACAGTAAATTCTATGTGTTAGGAATATTAGGTCTCTTAGAATGTCCTTTTGTCCTATGGCAATCAAGCTCATTTAACATCTTTTACATCACAAAATATTATGTGGAACAACTTTAATCACAGTCCCTGGGCCATGGTCACTTATAGTTTGTTCAGAATAAACTCACCATTATTCCTATTAAGATAATCTGTCTGTCTCTGTCTGTCTGTCTCTTTTCCTCCATTTTCTCCTCCCCTTCTCTCTACCCCTTATTTTTATCTATCTATCTATCTATCTATCTATCTATCTATCTATCTATCTATCTATCTATCTATCATCTATCATCTATCTAGCTGTATCATCAAATGCACATAAACATACCAACATGGAGCAGGCTGTGTATCACTTTCCCAACAAATACTGAAATCTGACAGCCCAGAGATGAACTTAAGTTATGGCCCCAAATCTGTGGTGGCTGTCATTAGATTAGACTCTTGAGGTGCCACAGAGGACCACCAGTTCAACCTGCCCTAACTCCCCTTCCCTTTTCCCAAAGAATTTCTTTGCTTTTCAAAAACTTTCCTTCCTTTTTCCGAGATTTATTTAATTGGGTCATTTCTGAATAACAAGGCCCCTTGCTTAGAGACAGCTTGTAATCTTGCCTGGCCCAATTGGAACTCTAGAACTCTATATAAACAACTGATGCAATCCTTTTACCAGTATGAACTTTTAATTTTAAAATTAGTAGAGATCCATAAAATCCATCCCTTGGCTTAGACTCTGTTTCTTGATAGTTGGAGTTATAATTTAAAAAGACTTATTTGTTTTTATTTGATGGTTTGACTGTTTGCCTGCGTGTAGATCTGTGCATCTCTTGTGCCCTAAGAGCCAGAAGTGGACTTTAGATCACCTGTAGTTAGAGTTATCGTTAGTTGTGCATGCAGGAAAAGAAACCCAGGCTAGCTGTAAGAGCAGGGAGTCCTCTGCACACCACAACCATTTCCCCAGATCCAAGCTGAAACACCTTTCATTCTACATAAATTCTTTCTGATTTCTAATCAATTTGTGCTTCAGTTTCCTTTAAAGGTAACAGAGTCTCAGGTAATCTGATTGGATTCTTAGCTGTGTTTTGTATTTTTACCTGTTGTTCTGTTTTCGTCTGCATTTACATTTTTGAACCTATAAACGAATACGATTATGTATGAGTTAAGAAAATGACTTCCTCCAAGAAGTACTGTTGTCTTCTGTAAATGCCCAAGGGAGCCTTTGTCTTTTAGATTTAACATCTGATTTTTTTTTAAAAAAAAAAACCCTTAACTTAAAGTAATAAGTATAAATTCTGTCTGTAACCCCTTATAAAATCCAAACTGTGGATTTTGAACATGAATATTGGAGGGGTGTATTCTTCCCTTTTTTCTTTCTCCATTCCATTTTCTTCTCTGTGTCTGTCTCCATCCTGATATACAAGCCTGAGTGATATCTTCTATTTCCACCCTTCAAAAACAAAATAAAACAAAACAAAACAAACAAAAAGCAAAAAAAAAAAAAAAATTGTTTAAAGTCCAGTTTCTCTCTTATCCATGTTGCACAGAGTTTTGAAAACCAAGTTCAAAGTTACCAAAAAGCCCAGTATCAGGATGGAAACAAGTTTCAGTCTCTTATCTGTATGAGTTCTTGGTCACGTTTTGCTGGTATCTCTAAAGATGCCTGACTACATTGCCGGTGTAGCAGTTAATTTTCTCCAACGGTGCTTATATTATCACCATAGCACTGGAGTGGTCTCCTCAGGAAGATCAGTCAGAACAAAGAGATTATGCAGTCTGCTACACTGTTGAAAAGAAAGGGGAAAAAATTGAAAAGTCAGGAGCTTACAGTAAATTTTAATTTATTCCAAAGCCAGGCAGTTTAAAACCTTGACACCAATTCTATTTATGTCAAAAGATTTTAAAATGAGGAACAAGTTGTATTCACTCTGGAAACTAATTATCAAACTAAATACATGTGCATGTGATAAAAAAAAAAAAAAAGTCAATGAGTGCCTGTAGCTAAAACCTAATATTCCCACTGGATCCAGAGGCACTTACTCTAAAAGCAGCGTCTGGCCATTGCTCTCCTAGACTGTGCTGTTGCTGTTGTTGTCATTGTTATTTAGCTATAGAAAATGCAGGACCAGACTATCAGCTTGAAACATTATCAATTAAATTTTCTCATTAGCTATATTTGGTTCCTTAATTGGCCTTTTTGACTGTGTAATTTCAAGTGATAATTATTTGTGGCACTAGCCCATTCCTATATCAATGTTATCTCTTAATTAATTCAAGAATTGACTGAACAGTTTTTTTTTCTCCTATCTTCAGACACAGAAGTAATTTGTGCATTCCTGCTCCTCAGACAGTGCACTCAGCAACAGATTTAGCAATGACAGCAAGAAAGTCCAGACTCCCATATCTAAGGTTGAAAACACAGATAGTAATCTTGGAGAAGCTATACTGTGGACAAATCGTATTTAGTGTGAGATCAGAATGAGAAAATATGTACAAATAACAAGACAGAAACAGAAGAAATGAAAGAAGATATAATTTATCTGCAAGTGACATCTCAAGTTGAGAAGGTGTAGACTGGTTGCAAAGAGTGATTGAGTGGTACTGTACCCCTCCATGTGTCCAGGAAACAAGGAAGGAAGCAGGGTTTCATTCGGCAGAAAGTTCCCCAATCTGAAAAAAAGGATTTCCACTTCAGAAAGCTTGGATGACTAGGAAACACAAGTCAGTACAGGAAGGGGAGTCACAGTTCAGTCCAGCTTCCTGATTCTTTCACCAAAAGGAGGCATCTTCTGTCCTTTAGAAACATCTGACAGCTGCTTTGCTGTCTAATCATGTGTAACCCTTCTTTACCTATCTACTCTTTTAGTACCTTCCTGTTGACACTGTGCTCTAAAGGGCAAATATACTTAGATCATTGCTAAAAAAATCAAAAGAATCTAAGAATCATTGAAAATATTATTTTTAATTGTAGAATTTAGATAAGGATCTATTAGAAAAATATAAATGAAGTATAGTTGTCAATTATTGAGTATCTATGAACAAATATTTATAAGAAATATAAATGCCTTTTCTAAAGAAAAATGAATGCTGTAATTTGGTTCTAATGGGGCAGAATTGAGTTCTTATGTTTATTCTCCACATGTTAATTTATAAGTAAAATTCAAAGTTTCAGTCAATGACAACTTTCAACATTTTTTATGTTATTCTAATGTTTAGCTTCAATAACAGAACATAGTTTATAATAGCCAAATATATGGAAGAAAAGAATAATTTTTAAATTAAATCTAAACAGACACCTAAATGAGCTAGCTATATGGAATAAAATACTCTAAAGCAGACAAGTAAGACTATAAATGAAAACTGTTAAATGCACATATATATATATAACATATATGGTATAACATATAACCACATATGTTACATGAATATAATACATGCAATTACAAACACAACACTTATATCCATATATGCATATATATACATACTCATATATATGTAAGTATATATGTGTACATATGCATATACATCATATACATCATAGACATAGACATAGACATATAACTGTATCAGAAAATAATTGGGGAAAGGATGTTTGTTTTCAATGCTCAAAGAGCTCATTATAAGAAATGTATACAGGAAGAATGAGTAAATGTTTGGCCTCATTTCCTAACTAAACTGACAAAATATTAGAAGCCAGCATACAACTGGAAAACAAAAGTGATCTTTTGCATATTGTTGTTGGAATCACATATTGTTGAACTATTTGGAAAGTTACTCTGGCAACACAAAAGGGTTTAACATATGGAGGATGCCTTAGCTTTTAATAGTTACATCACTATTTACAATCAGTATGACTCGCAGCACTTGAAATTTTACTTGACTTCTTATATAAAATGGTAAAAATAAGGGACAAATGAGTTTATGCAGTGGAGTGCTTGGTACAGTGCCCAGATTATTGGGGGGTCTTTTACAGTACTTCGATTATCTGATAAGCGTTTCTCAAAAAACCTAACTTTTTAACTTATTTGAGTTTGCTTGATTATATGACCTCAAAACCCCAATTTAGAGTGCACCCCTTGTTAAACCCAAAGTTTTCATACTTCTTGTCAATCCACCAAGTGCTAAGATTCCTGGCATAAGCCTCTATGCTCACTGCATTGATTTCCCCCCACTACCACAGGATGTAAACAAGGTGATGTAAACAGATCTACTAAAGCCTGGTACCAAACAGAATTTATAGACTTTATAAGATGGAATCATTACTAAATTGAGGTTAAGCTGTCCTCTTTTCTAAAAGGGTTGACATAATCAGATTGTCCAGTGTTTCCTCTCCATAGTATTAACACAAATAATTCTGAGTAATATGGGAGGGCAATCTATGACTTCCCTAAATGTCTTTGTAAATAGCATCAAACATAGGAGCAATAATGCTGGCAACGAAATTACATATATGAAACAATGGTGATTTTGAGACCAAAAGACCTTAGGAAGGATCTGGATTTATTGAGGAGATTATTCCAAATCAATCACATCTTGTACTAATAAGGTCCCAGTGTATAGATAAGTGTAGACTGTAGCTTTAAGGACAGGATCTTAAATACTATTGAATAGACACCTGTCAGATATGTTAGTCTGTTTTTTGATTTGTCAGATTTCTGCCATTTATTTTGATGCTTGAGAAGCAATGAAGAGATTATGCAGAGAATAGATTTTATTGTCAAAGGGCTTTCACAATTCAAGTGAAATGCTGGTGAAAGAACACAGTATTGTCTTTTGTGTGGATTGGAGAGACAGTGCCATGGAAAAGAAGGAAGAAATAATCTAAATATATTTTTACTTTGATTGTTTTCTTTAAGACACAGGGATCAATATTTTCAGATGAAAATAATGCTTACATTTTAGTTGCATAAATCTCTACAAGCCTCAAATGTAGAGTAGGATGTAAAACTTTTAAGAGACCTGGGAAGATAAGCAAGTCCACACCTGCCTCTACAACCGACATTCACTAGATGAGGTTATAGGATCATTCCTGATTAAAAGAATGAAGTTTCGGTTTTTTTGAAGTCTCAAAGTCAGTTGGTGGTAAGACTAGAGCTTTACTCTGACCCACTTCTAATACAGATATGGGGGCTTGTGTCTGTTCGTATTGTATCTGTTCTTCTGGACTCAGTTGTTGTCCCTGCGAGTCTTACTCTTTTCTGGGGGGTACCAGCTGTAGAGGGAAATGGTGAGGAGGGACTAAGAGGAGTGGAGGGAGGTGAAGCTATAGACATAATGTATTGCACGAGGGAAGAAAAATTAAAATAGATAAATAAATGAAGGGAAGGTTAGGATTTGCAGTTTTGCCTTTAAAGATGCTCTACACACCCAGTGAAGCACTAAGCAAGCCTGGCTTTGTGCTGCCCTGCGCGCAACTGAAGATGAGAGTTTGCTTTGTAAAATGTTAGCTCAGCAAACTTTATATGACCCAGCACAAGGGAAGGCCTGGGCCAGGTAGTGGGAGTGGGTGGGTAGGGGAGCGGGGGTGGGGGGGAGGGAGGGTATAGGTGACTTTCGGGATAGCATTTGAAATGTAAATAAAGAAAATAAAGAAAATAAAAATAAAATTAAAAAAAAATGTTAGCTCAGCACCTTCTTTTATTTAGAGTATCTCCTTTCGAAAACTTAAACCTGTCAATTCTCTCTCTGTCTCCTGGCTTGACAATTTGTTTTGATTTCGTTTTGTTTTGTTGCTTTAAAACAAACAAACAAACATTTTCCTGGTTTTACACACCAAGTGTTCTCAAGATCCTGGTAGCATTCTCTTTAAAACTCAGCAAGGAGGATGCAATATCTCTCTATCTCCCAGTCTTTGTGGATAGGAAAAAGTCTAATGACACTGAAATCTTCCTTCAAGTTGTAAAACTGTCTCTCTTTAGGAAAACAGAAGAGCAAGGTCAGATAGCCTTTGGATAAAGCCAATTAGCAAATACAGATGAACTAAAGTCCCCTAGATTGACCTTTGCCTTGGAAGAATTCTGAGCAAGACAGAGTCTTATAACTCACCTTTGTTTTAAGAGCTTTGAAGAAAGTCTTTCCTGACTTTTTAATTAACCAATATACTGATTTGATAGTAGCATGCAAAGTCTTGTTTCTACAAAAGTTCTCATTTTCACGTTAATTATTAAGATTGCTTCATTTGATCTTATCTTGATTTCCTTCTAAATTGAAAAAAAAAAAACAGTTGTTTCCACTTACCAATTTCTTCTGTGTGTCTGCATTATTAATCTTCATCTTGCTTCTTGTAAAAGTGCTCTAAACCCTGCTGGCAAAGCTAATTGCAAAGGCTATCTAAATCTGATTCGTAACGTTCTGTATCGGAACAATCATCGACAGATGGCCGGATTCTTAAGCCGACCATTTTACGTTCATCCTTGTTTGCCTTGATTAAGTGCATAACTTTTGAAGTTCATAACTTTAAAACCCCTCTATGGTCAGGATATATGGAAAAGTCATATGACACTAGTGGGCCGACATCATGAAAGGTTAGTCCAACTACTCTATACACATAATTAGAACTAATTGAATTAGTCCCACTCCTTGCAAAGAAGTAAAATCAATACTATAATTAAAACTGCATTTTGGTATAATTGGATTTTTAAATGAAACCTGAAAGGGGAGGAGGTAGAGAAAATGATTCTTATGTGTAGAAGTAATTAATATTTGTATTAAGTTAGTATCTTTACAGTAATCTTGCAGGAATTTGTGGCAATATCTTCTGTTTCAGCTGATAGTAGGAACTTCTCACGAACCCTGAAGGATTCATCACTACCTTCCAGTTTTCCTGACCATGCCCCTGAGCTTTGTGGATAATGGGGCTTCCTTCATTTCTATTGCAAATATTTCACACAGATTTACCATTCAAGTTTTCACTGTTCACTTTGTTAGACATTTTTTTTCTGTGACATTTCTCTCTAGTTCTGTGTCATTAAATAGTATCGATACAGATCAGGTTGGCCTACTAGCTGTTTCTCTGGAACTGACTGACGTTCTTTCCAATGCCTTAACCGTAATTCTATATTCCTGGGGTGTTGAAAGAGATTTATGAGCTGAAAGGTGGCTCAGTGGCCAAAGAGTTTTCTGAGCAAATGTGAGGATTTGAACTTGGATTCCCGAGCACCTCTATGAAATCTAGACAAAGCAACAAACGATAATCCTGTAACTCCAGCAATGGGACTTGCTGGCAAGTCAGCCGAGCCAGATTAAGGACCTTCAAATTCAGTGTGAGGTACTTCCAGTTGGTGGTAAAGCAGACCGAAAACACCAGAGGGAAACATTCACCATCAACCCCTGTCTGTGCTACATGCACATGAGTACCTTCAATGTCTTCACCATTATATTCCACACCTATAAGCCCACACATTCTCTCTCTCTCTCTCTCTCTCTCTCTCTCTCTCTCTCTCTCTCTCTATATATATATATATATATATATATATATATATATATATATATATAAAATCTGTCATATATATATATATATGTCATATTTATATGTATACTCTCTGTACATATATATAGTCATTCTTTGTTAGAATGATATCTATATATCTATATATCTATATATATATATAGATATATATATATGAATGACAGAAATAGTTGGATAAGTATAGCTAGACGAGTGTAGCTAGATAAATAGGCATATGATAGATAGATAGATAGATAGGTAGATAGGTAGATGATAGATAAATAAGAGAAAGATGATAGATAAATAGATGATATACAGTGAGACACATAGAAAAAGAGACAAAGATATTTTTAATACATGCAATTTTTCAGTCACATGATTTCAGGTTCTTAGTTGTGAATGTGAAGAACACATAGATAAATCTGACTTTCCCTCAACTGTCTCTTTTTAGTTTAGAATATTCCAGACTACACAGGAAAAGTGAAAAACAGAAAAAAGCATATTGTCACATTAATATTATATGCAGGTGTGAAGTAGAAACATACCTGATAATGTTTGACTTTGGCCAAATCCTACACTCTCACAATCTGTGAGACATGAAACTTTGTGCACAAGTCATTTGATCTATATGTGCCATATTCATTTCATTTTCAAATGCTGATTTATCACAGTTCTGAAAGCCTTTAAATTGAGGAGAAAGCATGCTTTGGGATGAAGTGTAAAAGAATGAATAATGTGTGAAGGAACATGGCACATAAAACTGAAAGAAAAGAATGTTTCTAGATAATGCTAGAGACAAAACTTGACCCCAGGAGCAAAGCCACCATTTGTTTCTTTCAATATTATGTCCTCAGAGCTGGTTGTGCTACTTAGCACACACTAAGTAATGCAGAATACACCTCAGAAAATGCTGACTACTAAAGTCATCTGACAGACTTCCAAACAATCAAAGAGGCAAATTTCGTGCAGTACACTTTTCACTGCTTTACAAAAGGCAACCAAATTTTCCATATGAATCTCAAACTCTTTGGTATTATTTGTATATTAAACTTTAATTGCATAGATTAAAAGATCATATAATAAACAAATGAAAATGTCCAGAACTAACATTTGCAATTTCCTCATTGAAGTAACTTTCTCATCCATGACATGCACCTCAAGATCCTATTTAACTTGACCTGTGATATGTACTTGAGTGTATCTTCTTTTCAGCCATGGTCTTTATTTGAGTTTTGCATGTCTTTTGCAATTTTTAATTCTCCAGCTTTCAGATGTATATGATCTAGAATGCCTCTAGTATCTTGGCACTCCTGAAACATATTTAAATGTCCAGTGACCATCTGCCTTCATCTTCCCTTTTATGGTACCATGGATATGCTTTATACTGCTATTAACAGGATGAATTTTAGGCACTAGAAGAAGGAGCACATTGATTTCCCCTGTGTTTGTGAGAGTTCTCATGTCTAAAATGAAAGTGACCAGAGAAGACAGAGTTGCTTGCGTCTCATTTCTTGGAAACAGATAAATTGTTTCTCTATGGTTTTCTCTTTGAATCTTATATTGGATCAGTTTTTAACTTGGAAACCATTCTCTTTTGACTAATACTTTTTCAATGTGTCATACCTTGAGATTTATTGCTCTAATGCATCAACAGAGTGGCAGGTAGCCCTGATGATGTATCGCTTAATACATCATCAAAGCAATTTCTCATTCAGGTTACATATTACATAGAAGTGTTAGTGCTTATGTGTCTGTGTGTGTGTGTGTGTGTGTTGTTTAGAACCAAAAAATAGAAGCTTTGATAGAATGATTAAATTATCAAATATGCTCTAATTTTTAATGAGCAAAGGAGTTAGCACTGGAAACCAGTAATAAGTATCAACTTTTTTTCTACATAGCTACTAATTTTTCCTAAAGATTTTACCTTTAAATGTGAAATACATGCAGTTGAGAAGATAAAGAAGTTTAAAATTACCCAAACCACAGATTCTTTTTCTCCTTAGCTAGCAGGTACTCATACCCTCCCCAAAGAAAAATATTTATCAAGTCTTTTGAGATGGTACAAAAAATAAAGATATCTATGAATATTGAAATTTCCCTGTATATTCAGCAATAACTCATCTAAATTAAATTCATCACCCCTATTAACTGTGTAAACATTAAATTGTTATATACAAATATATAGCTATCTTACTTTTTTAGTGATCACACACTCTCTTATTTACTCAATTTATACTTGCCATTGAAAATTCCTTTGGATCCAATATTTTGCTACTATGAACATTGTTACAATTAAGATTATCACAAAAAGATTGTTTTATTCATAGGAGCACATGTAGTGTCCCAAATGAGGAGTTTCTGAGTAAATATTTTATCTTTCATATTTTTAAATAATTATAGCTAAACTTAATACATGTGTAATATGTAGTCTATAACCCTTCATTGAGGAACAAGTATTCCTCAAATTTTGCATAATTCAATATCTTTAACTCAATTATTTCTGTAAATATAAAGATCACATCTATTTGGGTCTAGTTTTGATTTTTCCTTGCACCAGATAGTGTCTTGAATTCTTGCACTATCACCAGTAGCATATAATATTAATTCACCACATAATATTAATTATTATATACTCTAAGCTATCTGGTAGCTATACCTTAGCTTATATTTACTTTCCAAAACTTATAGGATTTTTTCAATTATTTTCCATTAAAATATTAAATTTGTATATATGACTATAAAAAATTACACATTATTTTTTGTTTTGCTTTGTTTTGCTTTGTTTCTTTGTTTTCCTTTTTATTAGATATTTTCTTTATTTACTTCTCAAATGTTATCCTCTTTCCTAGTTTCCCCTTCGAAAATTCCCTATTCCTTCCCCCCTCCCCCTCCTCCCAAACCCACCTACTCCCATTCCTGGTCCTGGCATTCCCCTATATTGGGGCATAGAGCCTTAACAGGACCAAGGACCTCTCCTCCCATTGATGACCAACTAGACCATCCTCTGCTACATATATAGCTAGAGCTACAAGTTCCACCATGTGTTTTCTTTGATTCATGGTATAGTTCCAAGGAGCTCTGGGGGTACTGCTTAGTTCATATTGATGTTCCTTCTATGGGGCTTCAGACCCCTTCAGCTCCCTGGGTATTTCTCTGGCTCCTTTATTATGGACTTTGTGCTCCCTCCAATGGATGACAGTGAACATTCACTTCTGTATTTGCCAGGCACTGGCAGAGCCTCGCAGGAGACAGGTATATCATGTTCCTGTCAGCAGATTCTTGTTGGCATCTGCCTAGTGTGTGGGTTTGGTTGTTGTTTATGGGGTGGATGCCCAAATGGGGCCGTCTCTGGATGGTCATTCCTCCAGGCTCTGCTCCTAACTTTGTCTCTGTAACTCCATCCATGGGTATTTTGTTCCACATTTTAAGAAGGAACGAAGTATCCACACTTTCTTCTTCCTTCTTCTTGAGTTTCATATGTTTAGTAAATTGTATATTCTAAATTTCTGGGCTAATGTGCACTTATAATTGAGTGCATATCATGTATGTTCTTTTGAGATTGGGTTACCTCACTTAGGATGATATCCACAGATATATCCATTTGCCTAAAAATTTCATAAATTCATTGTTTTTAATAGTTGAATAGTACTCCATTGTGTAAATGTATCTGCTTGTGGACGTTGTACATCGTGGTGCGNA